>NW_020455204.1:4986299-5119450 GCF_003342845.1 Nothoprocta perdicaria | reverse complement strand
AAAAAAAAAAAAAAAAAAAAAAAAAAACCCTCTACCTTGTAATTTCAGGCTTTCTTCCCCCTAAACTTAAGCTCTTAATAGTCCTAGAAAACAAATCTTCTACCATCTCATTTTATATGGCACCTGCTTACCAGATGCTAATTGAAGATAATTAGCCATCAATTATGAGAAGATGCATTTCACCTGTTCCACTTCAAAATACTCAGTAGTTATGGCTCATCCAATTACCCAATTTTAAACAGCAAAGTTGTTGATCTGTTTGAAGTTAAGTCCTGCTTTTCTGATTTATCAGATTCATGACAAGTGTTTGCTGTGTGCACTTAAACTTGTCTACATAGGTTTTTTTGTTTGTTTTGAAAGTCTTTCTGGTTAATACTTTGGAAGTGGAATTATTGTATTTTTTTCATGCAAAACATTTATTCTAAAAAATTTGCTAAAATATTTTGTTGAATCACGAATAGTTATTCTAATTAAAAATGCCTTCTTAACAAGGACTAAATTCATCGTAGGCAAGCCATTTTATTCTTTTTAATCAATTAAAGAGAATTCTTAAAGAACTGTGTGCTTTGATAAGGCATCCTATTTTCTTTCTCAGAGTTTTAGCAGCATTCTAGTTGTCCACAATTCACTTGTTCACATTTTATTAAAAATGAAGTAAAAGCTGACCTATGATCTATATATGTTCAAGATCTCTTTTTTCTCGTACAAATTATTTCAGCCTTTTCTTAGGAGGGTGTGTGTATGGAAATGTAGGAAGTTAATTTTTCTGAAGCCATCCAAGTTCTAATTTTCAGCCTCCACAAATAAAAGACATCAGTTCTGGAACAGATGAAAAATAGCTCAATTATTATGAAGTTAAATTAACTGCAAGTGAATAATGTTGATACCATGGGTACCTGATTTGCAATAATTTCCTCACTGAAGAACTATAAGTCAGTCAATTTGCATTAGAATGGTTAAGTGCTTTAATTCAATTATGGAATTACTATTGGGTGTTTAAAGACTAGGAACAAATAACAAATAAGACCGAGTTCATTTTATTTATCTACTAGCTACTAACTACATGACTTAGTGAGATTGTCAATTTAATTAAATTTGTCCCTTCTGGGAATTTATTTAGTGTTGGTAAATGCAACGAATATGCACACAAAGTCACCACTGAGCAACCTTGCCTTTCGAGGACCGTTTTGAGATTGGGGAGACCTTATATGAGCAACTTTTTTGAAAGTATTAGGATAAAAATCTACCATGAAATCCAGTTGTAAAACCAAGAAGAAATATCCTCCTGCTTCAACTTGGCCTGCTATAAACAAATTCATACAAATTTGAATAATACATAGAACCAAATAAAAACTGGTACGTAAACCTGTAGCTGGCTTCTCATTCAAYATGTGATCCCAAGTGAAGAACTGATGACTTGTTCACACGCAAGAGGTTAGATGAAAAGTCTTCAAGTAACTGCTTCATGACTTCTGTTTTGAACCTGCCTTAGTTGAATCAGTATTTAGCATTATTTGATTACTTGGTGCGTGTGTTGGGGGTGAAGGCATAAAAGGATTGCCTTGTAACTAGGCACCTAGCATTGTGAGGAAGCTTCTTGTGCCCCTTTAGGCTTCCACCCAGCCCTAGGCATTACTTTACTGTGCTCCTTTTAGAGGAAAATACAGTTTGGAAGTTATTATATTCTTTATTCAGAAGGCCAAAATGTAAMTATGCCAGTATTTATTCTTACTGTCCTGTGATTTGTCCCTTAGAGCACTACAAGGAGATTATTACTGAAAACTTCAGTTCCACAAAGCATTTACATTATTAAGTATAGTTCCATAAAGCATAAGTACATTATTAAATCTGGGGTAATGAGCAACTCATATTAAATTTGTATGTGTAGTAAGAGCACCAATAAAAATCATCCAACATCAGTAAGTTATTTTTCAAAACTTGGCTTTTAGTCTTCCTTTGGCACACGTAAGACAACCTGGCAACRGTTAGGATGCGAGAATGTTTTGATCACTAATTATAACTCTGCTTTAATCACATTACTGGATCATTGGCTTCTCCCTCACCTCATCTCTTTAACTGACTATCATTACATCCCTTCTTTACAATTTTTTTGGGCAGCTGCCTTGCTGTAAAAGCTCTGTCCAGCACAAACTATGATGGACCCAAGACTTCTAGGCACGCTGCAGACAAAACATTAAACAAGCAGACTTATTAATAACAGCAATCATGCAGCATGCATTCGGTGAACAACAGTAAAGCATAGGATGGTGTATTTGTCCATTCAAACCTGGCAATAACAGCATTTCCCGTTAAAAGATAGTGGCAATTTAAATATTTCTGGTCATTTGCTCTTATTGTCCTGAACGCATTTTTAATTTCTCASGGGCTCTTTCAAGAAAATGATTTACCATGCAGTGCAGATCTTCCATGCAAAAGGACCAGCATTTTTAATTATAGCCATTTCACAGGATCTAATAGCAGTAAGGTTCCCATAAATGTTCAGAATCTAACCAGCTTCGAAGCACTTTGCAAAGTGTAGCCATCATTCAGCAGGAATATCAGAATGCCCTTTATTCCCTTCCTCTATTTCCCAGCAAGTGTCCCAGGAGGATCATGAGTTTTAAATTTGTTCAAGCATGAAGGGAYTGTGTGTCCCTTGAGCCTTTGTATTATGATAATGCATAGATAAAGGTAAGTTTTATTAATTGGAGCTCTATCCACAGGGGTTATTGCAGTAAAGGAGGTAGGGGAAAGGAAACTGGATGGAAAATGCTGTTTTGCCAGTGGCCCTGCTGAGTAGTGATTCCAGAATCCAAAGCTCAGTCCTGATAAGCTCCCCCTTGAACCTGCCCTCTTTACCTGAGCACGGATTTAGCATGAACTTTTCCAGGCAGCACTAATTTTTAACAACTCCAATTTATTGTCTTAAAAAAATCAATACTCCAAACTCTCCTTTGYACTTATCTTAAAAAACGCTCTCAGGCAAGACTGGGATTCATTACYGTAGCCTTTGCATAAACGTACTTCTGCGTTCACGCTCTGTGCCTTCCTAACAGTTCCCTCTGCCTTGCTAACACCAGGAGCAAGATATGATAGATTTCACAGCATTTTCCTCATTGCTGTAAAATTACACTATATTTCACTGCTTCTTATTTGCTTCCTTTTATATCTGCAACTCCTACAATTATTGCCTTCTTTATCTTCCTCCATTTTAATATCTGAGGGAGGTACAAGGATGTTTGGATGGTCTCAGATCCCTTCTTCCAGTCTTGCTACCAGAACAAGCATGTCTCATCCATGACTAGATTGTTGCAGAGACTTTACACGTTCCTACCTCCTGACTCATAAATTACAACATCACAAGTGCTACTCAGAGACATCCTGATCTCTTCTAAGGACCTCACTTGATTTTGAAGCACCAGTTCTCTAAACAGCTTCTCTATCAGCAAAAAACGAGCCACATGTTCTCGGCCTCCCCAGAAAGGCAAAAAACTAAAGACTTTTCAAGACACCACTGAAATATGTAACCTTCTCTGACAAATTCCACAGAATACTGCCAAAAAAAGGACAAGACCTTCCTTATCTGACAGCAGGCAGGAGCTACCCCGAGTTTTCACCTTCCTGTTCTCTTCCCAGCTGCCCCACTGATGCAACCCAATATAGTCTCAAAGTCTCAGYATTTAAGCCTATAAGCCCATATAGCAAATATCCCAGTGAGTCTGGTGGAATGTGAGCACTCAGAAGCCATCAATGAGCTTTCTCACACCTGCCACATATCACAAAAACTCATATTAAAGGGCCTGTAGAGCTGCTCTCTCCTCAGGTAGCTCCAATCCCAACCCTCCTAGCTACCTTATTAGCAACCTCCYAGCAATAAACAAAATTCTATTTCCTAATCTGACAAGTGCGGGCAAATTGACTTGGAGAGTTTAATTACTTAAAAAAAATACTAATGCCATTGGTTGCCATGGCAATACATTCTCATTACATGGAACAGCATTGGTAGTCTGTCTCTGTAATGGCTAGTCTTATAATAAAATACAATTATTAGCTATAAATGCTTCTTGCTGTTTAGAATCGCAAATGCTATGGCTGATACAATAGTCAGGGACCATGTTTGCTCTACTGCTACAGAAATCTCTGCAAATGATCCAAAGAGCTGCTGCAACAGTTGTGTGAAAGGATCGGGCCCAAACACTCCTATTCGAAGAACACTTGACACCAGCAATGCCTGAGTGCAGAGAACTGGAAACAGCTCCCCAGTGCAACCAGTGTGCAAAGGTTGATTCTCTGGAAAAATAACCATAGGCATGTCTTGGTCTTACTCTTTCCTAAATACTTGCAATGAAAATAGTGTCCACAAATGCTTTAGTGATGGAAGCTGGAAAGAAAGCCAAGCAGTCACTTACCATGCAGTTTGGAGCTTAACCAGATATTTTACATATATACATATTTTACAATGGTACACATTTTTACAGTTGAAGAATCCTAGAGTTCTCCTTCCACCACCACAGCTCTGCCATTCAAAAAACATTGGCAGGTATAAATAAAGCATTAATTAATATATTACCTCTTTCTTCACAGTGATACTCATAGCAGGGGATGTACAACTGGTATATTTCTATTGGCTAAAGTAGGCCTTGATTTACACACTTTAATATCTGTCTGCTCCAGAAACATTAATCATATGGAAGGAGAAGACATTTCAGGGGCAATATTCTCTGTATTTCTTTGCTTAATTTTAAATTAATATCAAAGATATCCAAAGCTGCAACTTTAAAAATTTCTTCTCAAACCAAGGTATATRAAGATTATGCCAGAAAAATGTTGAAGACTCTGAAGTTATAGACAAAAATCTTTCTTAATAATGAGGTTCTCTATCTCTCACATCTTGTATAGTAAGTGATTATGCTGAATTCTGGCAAGGCATTACATGACAGATATTAGTTGAATTAATTCTAAATTAAATAATCCATTTTTCTCCTCAAGAAAATTTCACAATGAATTGTGCCTTTATCAAGACTTCTACCTTACAAGCATTCTATAAGGCAGATTTATTCCAGTATTTACTGAATATCAGAAGGGCTGCAAAGATAATGCCATGAAATTTTCCAATACCTCCAAAAGATACGCTCAAACAAAAATCCAAGACTTCTTTCAGTAACACTGAACAGTTTAATTTTTATAAAGCACAGAAACATTCAATGTTTATAAAAGTAATAATTAAAATTTGAAAACAAAAACAAAAAATCAGAGCTACAAGAAAGAGAACAAATCTTTTTTTTTTCCAGTAATGCTATACTCTGCAGAACAGTCTCAAGAAAAAAAATATTTATACAAAGTAAAATAAAATTTATCTTAAGGCTTCTCAGTTATGTATTTTCCTATGACAAAGGGAAGTAAAACATTTTCTGTCTTGTAAATTCTTGACAAGATAGAAAGGTGCAGCTAACCCAGTATTAAAATTGCAACCCACTATTTCTCTTTCAAATAACAGTAGCCAAAGTGTTATTTTGCTGTTAAAAATTCATCTTTGCCCAAGACCAAACAACACATTGGGATTCAGCATAGCTGAATATGATCCTTTGTCCTTGTCTCTGGATATTTGTATTCTAATTATGGAATGTATGTTCTAAGTTCTCCACCCATCTCCCAGCCTCTAGAAGGACACAACCTATTATTTTAAGTAGATTTCTTTCTTTCTTTTTTTTCTTTTTCTTCATAAGTTTAAAGCAGATTTAAATTATATACATTTTTCCACTTCAATGTCAACAACTGCTGGGGAAAACACAGCATGACCATGGTTATAGAGTAGTTCTCTGTCCAGCCTCAAACTAGATCCACTAACTTGAGCTCCAGTCTAATGGCAAACACAAGACCGGTGAGTGGAAATGGAAGTGCAGCACAGGGTGTAGGTGCCATAAAATGCATCAGCTGTACCTGTGCAAGGCATACTCGGCTTCCACAATCTGCTGTATTTCATGAAGAAAGAGCTGCAGACGTGGATGCAATAAATCATACTACCTCCAAAGCATCCAATTTATAGCAGTGAGAAAAGGGACTCTGAATATTTCTATTTTATTACAATTCTGTTATAATGAGCTGCATAAGGGAAGATTGAGGCATGAAAATCACTTTGGGATTCTTTCTCCTGAGGCTGATTAGCAAGAAATAAATCAAACCCCATCAGCTCAATGCCCTGGCCTATATAGTCCATGGCACAGCGGAGGGGGATTGAGGTGAATAACTGCTTGCCATACTAAGTCTGGACAGTACAGCCCACCACAAGTCTTGGCAAACCGTCCTCCAAGGTACTTCCTCACAGTATTTAAATACTCTTTAAGAATCTGTTTTCTCATTAGGGTTTTCTCATTAGCATGTGTCATTTCTGGCTCTCACACGGAAGACAAAGACCATGAAAACTGGTATTGCCTTCATACTCTGTCCTGTTGCTCACCTGAGCTAACCAGCATATGGAAAAGTGCTGGAACACAGGGACATAAGGAGCAAGGCTGACATTTATTTCCTGGACATCAATATGGATGGATTTAAGGACCTAGCCAGAATGGCATAATACCATGTAGTGTGAATAAGGAGAAGGAATACTTAAAGGAAAATATATGTGGGTCACAGCTGGGTATCAAAGCAGAGCCACCAGCAGTCAGACAAGTCCCCTGTCCAAAGGAGCCCACTAGAGAAAATTTACAAGCTCAGTTCAAATGCAACCTATAACCTATGAAACTTAGATGCTGGGTTTGAACAAAGACCTGGCAGCACCTTGATTCTTCTTAGCTTCATGCTGTGCAAATAATGGGCAGAATTTTATGTTATACTTTTAGAGTATAAAATCCGTACTGTTTATAAAGACTTGGGAAATTACAGGGGGGTTCTGGAATAGAAAAATGTTTGGTTTAAGGGTAACTAGCTGGTGTGTGTTCTGTTGAGAGAGAGGGGAAAAGGGGAAAAAACTGCAATTGCATTGATTTTGCTTGTGGCGATTATCAGAACTCTTATAAAGGGAAAATATGCTTCAAGCTAGGAACTGGRGGTTTCAAAGTTTCAGTCCTGCTTTTGTTCTGTCAATATGTTTCTGAAAAGCTCCAGGAGAGTATGTCTGCAGGTAAGGATTTTGCAGCTTTACTTGCAAACCAGGAAGCAGACAAAATAAACACTTGAGAGTCTTCAGAGCTTATATTTATGAGGGGCTGGCCTGTGGGTCCTAATGGCAGGGAGATGTGCAAGGGATAAAATTCTGCCTTGCATTAATGGCTTTAAAAAGCTCTCTATCCTTAAGACATCCTTAAGGCTATCAAATTAAAAAAGAAATAATCACAGTATATACAACAGCCAAACACAAGAGATTTCCTGTAGAAGACTTTTTTTTCCCCTTCCCGCCCTACCCCCATCTGACGTTCAGAGGAAACCGCTCTGGATTTCGCATTCTATGAAGACTATAAAAGAACTTGTCATACTGGCACGTTGCTGAAAACTGAAATGGATATTGGATTGTTCCTTTAATTCAAAGGACGAGCAGATAGTCATGCARTATTTATTACTGAAGGGCAGAGAAAGCAATCAATAATGTTTTCCCATGTTGGCCATTTTTCTCATTATCGTATAGGACAAATCCAGGACTCCAAACGTGTGAAGCATGGATGAAATTCACCCCTTMACATAAGGCCAGTGTTAAGACCTATCTACCTCTAATGCCCTGCTCTGAAGAGCTGAACTTTTGCACTAATTCCTATGCAGAGGAGTGAGTTTCATCCATCAGATTTTGCTCACCCTAAGCAAGGACAGAGTACAGGCTTCTCAACTCCACCGCAAAAGCTGCTTTCACAGGAAAAGATAACACTGTTCAATAGGTAGCATTAAAAAAACAGCAACAAAACMAAACCAAACAAAAAGTCCATGATTTTTGAGTTCAGAAAAAAAAGTCTTTCTTAGCTTGATTCTGAGATACACGAACCTGCTAGCCTTTATTATTATCATTATTATTATTATCCCACTTCCCTTCTTCCTCCAATCCAGATAGATTTATTCTAGGTGCAAACAAAACTCAACAGCTTCAGCCAAATATCATAGATTGAAATAGGAGGAAAGAGARTCCAGGGGGAAGAAAAAAGGGAAAGGGGAAGAAAACACATAAAGAGAAGGTACAAGATATAAATATTGTGATCTTCACCTTAAATTAATAATTCCTGGGGTCCTTAAAGAACTGGAATTAGTTTGTAGGAGTTTCACAGCACGCACCATACTTTTCAAAAGAAATCAAATAAACAAGTTGTATCACAATTTGATTTCAAGTCYTAATGACAATTTATTAATGAGAATACCATGGCAGCACCGGTTCATTATATGAGAATGCACTGACTTTCCAAATAGCTACAGGAAAGGAGATCTATGTCCAAGCTGTGTGCAGCTAAAAACAAACAAATAAAACAACCTGCCTCTTCCCCCTGCTAGGGAYAGTGCCAAACCAGACCAGTGGATTTCAGAGTTCAGCAAATCCTGAGCCTTTGCTTAGGAAAAGTCACATTTGGCCAAAAAAACACACAGAGAAACAAACTACAAGCTAAGCCCAAATAATTTAATCTATCTCTTGGTATCCTATATAGTATACCATATAGAAGGGCTCCTTATTTTGAAAATTGTAAGCAAGATGAGACATGCATTGTGCCTATCTCTATGTAAGGAAAAGCAGGGCAGAGGAAGGATAAGCATTTGCAAGCGCAGGAGATTCAAGGGCAGCACAGCCGAAGGTTAAAACCAGGAAATTCACTGCCAGTTGGAAACCCTACCCCAGCTCAGGGCCCATGGAGAATCCCAAATGATAGATGATATATTAGAGGCCTGGCAGGAGCAATCACATTGCACTGGATTCTTGAGTCAGTTAAARGACTACATTTACACTAATTGCAAAACAAAATCAAACAAACAATCCCTTAATGCTATATTTCTTCAGCTGTATTATTCCACTTAACGTTTCAGTTAACTTCAGCTAAAAGTAGCATTAAGACATTATTAAAGGAATTTATGATAGTAACAAYGCAGACTTCCTTTTCCTCTGTGTTTTGAAATGAGAACACTTGCTACTCCATTCTTCCAAATATTTTTAGATAGTAGTGGGAAAATATATGAATAAATATGCATATAGCCACTTTAAAAGACCATGTTTTCACACACTTTCTGAACATAAAAAGCAAAACATCTGGAAATCAGAAAGAACGTGCTTATGCTAATGTACTTGAGGTTTATGCCCTCAAGTTTCACTTCACATATTAGCATAAGCTAGTTTGGTATCTCAAGATTTCAACTGTAGGAACTTAGAGCTCTGCACAACCCAGGCTCTAAAAGGATCTTATCACTATCTTTCTCAGTGTGCAAAGTAGGGTGAGGGATAAAGCTTGCTCCMCTGGGTCTTTCTTTTGCTTTCATGGGATTAGGTGCAATGTAAAACAGTAATAAAGAAAAGCAGAGTAGAAAAAAGAAAGGAAGAAGGTATGTTTAAGGAAATCTGCAAAGTGGCATTACACTCTGCAAATAGCTGTCTCAGTGTCCCATTAGCTGCTTATCCAGGGCTGCTGCCGACCTTGGCAGCAAAGGTGAGCCACTTACCAAGAACCTACTCTTAGGGAAGTGAGGAAGTGGCCAGCAGACAGGCCCCGTCGGCTACCACTGTCTCCAGAGTCAGTTCCCTGCTTCCAAATGAAAAACGCAGCTAATCTTTGCACCTTGAACACCTCGCCAGAGAGGCCGCAGCCTGTGAACTTGTTACAACGGGAATTATCTTTAGCACAGCAAGCTGCAGTCATTAGTTATTTATTCTGCGGCAGTGTAGGTGGATAATTAGTGCATAATTTGCGGTTTTCTAGGCATGACAGCCTGCGCCGATAGCTGCCCCTGGCCCTGATTAAATCCCTGCCTCCCATTTTGCACTGGAGCCTCCTGCGAGAAGGTCTGAGGTGCAGCTGACGCCAAGTTGCTGTCTCTCAGCTTGAAATTATCACAAATACGTATATATATTTATATACATAAAATTAATGGAAAAAAATTTCCTCAAAAAAAGCTTTGAGTTAACGTTGCTTTGCATCAAAAGCACCTGTGAGAGCAAGGAGGCTGCCCCAAGGAACAGAAGGGATATAATATGTCAGGCGTAACACAGCGTTGTGAACCGAGATGTTCGGAATAGCAGATAAACATACATGTGTGTGAGGAGAGGAAAGGTGCACTGCTTTAGGAGGGTTTTTCCCGCCCTCAGCCTCTCCCTTCCTCCAYGTTCCCTCTAGAAGCTTCTGCAGCAGGGCCTCACCACGGTACCTCACCAAGGCGCCCTCACCAGCAGCCCCTGTGGGAGGCCGCATGTCAAGGCGGGTTGAGTCCCGGGTGCCCCACGTGGAGGCACAACCGGCTGTTCCTCAGCCTCTCCGTAGCTCCAGGTGGGTGGGCRGCCATGAGCAGCATCCATGTTGCGGGTGCTGGTTGCTGCTTGTGGTGCCGCTGCCRCAAGGCCCAGCACATGAGGGTACCCGGCCCCAATTCACACACAGGAGAGAAAGGGCCACAGGCCCCTTCGGAGATTCTCTTTTTTAAATTCACGATCTGAATTCGAGACTTTTTGAGGCATGTCTGACGTCCCCGGAGAAAGTAGCTTGATTATTCATGAATAAACTTGAAAGCTGAATAACCAAACCTGGACGTCACTAGGTCCGCCACCACACATGCCTCTGTGGTGCCCTTATATCTATATATCCCTTTGGGGATATACAACTGATATATCCCTTTGGGGATATACAACTGATATCGGATTGAATCTCTGATTGATGACAGAGCCTGGCTGCCAGGGTCCAATCCAACACCTTAATTCCACAAATTTTGAATAGATGTCTCCCCATTTCCCACTATAAAATACCACCTCTCAGCAACTTAATAAATATGCTCCCCTTCTTCCCCAGGACTGCTCCCTCATTGCATTTCAGGGGTGAGCTTGCAGAGGACAGGTTCATTTGCTAATACATGAATCATTATTGCTCTGAGCCTCTGAGATAGCAATTTTATGAGCACATTTCAAAATATATTTGATTGCTGTTAGAAATCATTTTGGTTCACACTCGACAACCAGGCCAACCTAAGCCAATATGCTCTGCCTGGCACTGTGAAGGGATGTTGTGAGAATTTAATTACTAACTACAAGTTACTGTGCATATGGTGAATTTTAAATGTACCTTTTTTTCCCCCCCCTTCAAGATATAAAACAGCAAGTTATTTAACTCTGGTTTATTAAGATTTCTATCTGGCAGTTTTGATAAAATTGTTTCAAACTGTATATCCTACAGAGAACAGCATGCTGCAGCCACCAATCCATGAGCTAATTCAGACCATAAATGCCATTCGAGCCCAAGAAAGTCCTCTTTACCCTTCTGCAAGTCCAGCTTACACATTTGAGTATAGAGTTACTTCATGGCCTTCATGTAAGAAAAAATCAGGAACAAATATTTGTTTTATGTGATAAAGAACAACTAAACATTGCTAGAATAGAATTTCTTAGTGCTGGCTGTAAGATTCTCATCTTGCGAAAGGGAAGTGGGATGATGGAAATGCAGAGTATAAAAAAAGTGTAAGAAATAATTTAGAACACACTCACCTTTTACTTCTCCATTTCTCCTGTTATACTGGTATTGATGCTCCTTCATGGTTTTGCTCCTTTATATTGTAGTTCCTCTATGGTATACCTCACACCACGATATACATGTACACAGATGCATGTATAAAGATAAATCAGAACCTCAGTCAGATTTCATCAGCAGGTTAATAAGAGAAGATTTTTTTTCCAAAGGTCTGTTAATTAAAAATACATATGCTATCACATAAAGCCTATGGAAAATTCAGCTTCTATAGGTCTGTACTACATGTATGTCTATAGCTTTCTTTCCTATGTCCTTCAGCTGTCATTGGATAAAATATCTGGGATTCTGCCTATAAGGGATAAATATATATAAATATACTTGTATATRCCTATATATAAATATATAAGTATATATTCCCTTGAGCTTTTCCCTTCTGGAATGGCTCACACCATCCCTCAGATAATTTTTGCYGAAAGTGCTAGCAAGAACAGCTTGCAAGGCTAGGAAAGCCAGCAAGACTTCTGGGATGCACTTTGGGATGCACTTTGGTTAGTAATCTTGCACCATACATTTTATTACAACTTAAATGCAAGACCCCAAAAGAAGCAGGACAATAAYTCGGCCTAAATTCAGCAATCAGTAGAAAAATGCAGAGAAATTGAGAGAAATTACAACCCGAGAAATATATTTTTCAGACTATAAAATAACATGTATGCTTGCTCAGTTCTTTCCCCATACCTACTCCTAAGCAGATATTTCCATACATGGAGCCTCCTTTAGGACAAGTTTCCTCCACATGGATTCCTTTAAATTCATCTCACCTATAWGTGTCAAATGCTTTCGGGAACAAGTTTTTAAAAAATTCATTAATTAGGTCTGGAAAGCCTCTTCCTTCTGGAATGATTTTTTCCCTCACTTTCTTTAAATTCCAGTCCTAATCTGCTTTCCTGTGAGGTTTTTGTTTGTTTTGTTTTTGTTTTGCTTTGTTTTTTAATCTCAAGCAATTCAGATCAGAGGGCTGGATATAAAGAGCATGATTTGAATTTATTGCAGAAGAAAAATCGCTGTGGACGGTGAAAAGCAAGATTGGAAATCTGGAGTAATGATGCCAGAAATAGAATCATAAAACCTGATTTAGAACCAGCAGCCAAAGAAGCATCTGCTGACTTCTACCTCGTGATAAAACTGAAGCTGCTCCTGAAAAATTCACTCTCCCTGGATAGTACTTCTCTTGAAGGGATTTGATAATGTGCTACTCAAGGAGAACAGCAGCACCGATGTAGAAATGAACTGAAAAATATCCTGTAAAAGTGGACTAACTATGCTGGAGTTCAGCAAGTCATGACTGTTTAAGTGCCCATTTGAGGGGACACATTATCACCCACTATGCCCCTCTGTTGCATTCAACTGCATTTAACTTCACCATGATTTAAAGGTAGCTGCTTAGCTCTAAATACAGATCCACTCGCTGAACATCACGAGCTAGTTTTATCTACATGCGCATGAATAAAGGACGAAGCAAGTCTTGTCACTCAAGAAGCAAGATGGTCAAACCCCTGTTCTGTCACAGACTTCGTCCAGGGAACTGCTTCAACCAGGCCTTCTGCCTCAGCAGTTTTTGGCCATGAACTCAAATTGCGAGGTGAAAGGTGTAAAAAAAGGGGGGGGGGGAAATAAAAGCAAAAAAGAGAGAAGAGCTCCCTTATGGATGGGGTTCCCTTTGCACAGAGATGTGTGTGATCATTGTTTATACTCCTGAATTACATTTTTAAAATAAGCTAGGATAAATCCTGTCCTTATCCTGCTTCTTCCTCAGTTCAACCTCTGGGGAGAGGTAAGACATCCTACAAAGATACTACAAGGCTGGATTCATTAGCGTTTATGAACGCTAATGACTACTCCAGCAGGATTATTCCAAAGGTGCCTTTCCAAGGAATAAGAAAAAGTATTTTTCAAAATAGCTATGCCTCTTAGGAGCCTTACTGTGCTCTCAAAAATGGCTCCAGATGATCAACATCATGTAAAAAGATGAAAGCTGGATCCAAAATCAATTAGGTTCAGATTCAAAAAAGTATTTAACCACTTATCTTTAGTGAGCTGCACCTCAGCTGATCTGGCCAATTCTACTGACTTGGACTTTGCACCATTGATGCAGCCCATGCTCCAGGACTCTGCCCTTCTAGCCTTAGATCTTCTCTTGCAGCATGAGGATGGACAGCCAGGGCAGCATCTCATTCTCCTAGAGCTATCCCAAACAGGACAAAAAAACTTTCTAATTTTTAAATGCAAACCCATCATCCTTCCTACAAAAACAGCGTTTCTTCAGTTTAAATTAATTACTTTGCTATTTAATTTCCTCCTGCTTGCTGATAGATGGCACCATTTTCTGCACAGAATGTCAACGCTTGAAGTTCATAGAGAATTTCAACAACCTTTGGCAAACGCTTCACTGCTAACAAACCACAGCACCAACCATGTGYGTTTTGGAGCTCTGTCAATAGATTAGACAGAATTCACAGTAATAAAATTCAAAAGCAGAAAAGCCTTTCCTGAATTCTGATTAAAAATCTATTTATTGCAGCACAATTATTCATGTAAAAAACCTTAGAGCCTGATCATGCAGTGAACTGTTGTATACCAATTCATCCTTCCTAGATTGGGCAATTCAGCTCAGTCACATCCTATTCTCTTTTTAGGAACTTCATAGTGAACTTGCTAAAACTAAAAATAATCCAAAAAATAAAATCCCAGTGGGATTGAGTGGTAAAGAATTGTGATAATCATCACACAATATTATTTTATGTTTAAGAAGGGGAATGRCAATGTCCTCTGCCCCTCCTGCTCTGCAATCTTATGCTTAATTCCCAGTTTCCTAGGAAATACCAACCTGCTTTGCCCTGCACTCATCATCCCCTTTCCAGAACTCCCAGCTACAAGCCTAAAACACTACCTTTTCCTCAAGGACTTCTTCAGACAAGAGAGCCTACCTGAGGGGTCGTGCTAAAGCTTCCTTTGTCAGCAAGATAAGGTCCACTGTGAAGTTCTGCTCAGCTTTTCTGCAAGAAATTGGTTTTTATTCACAGGCTATGAATGTTTCATAAGCTAGACCATAAAGGGTTTGCTTTCCCTTCAGCCTTTCAGAGAAGATATCACTTAAATCATTATTTTCTTGCTTTCTGCGTCCCAGAAAACCAGTCAGGATGCAAAAGCAGTTCTAGCTAAACTAGTTGCTGCTATATCTAACATGAACACACAAGGATGCATTTCAAATATTTTAAAAGAAACATCCAACAGAATCATCCCAAATGCATTCTTTCCAAAGAACATGAAATAACAAGTGACATTCCCAAAGAACAAATATATCAGTCTAGCTGTATGTAGCAATTGCTGCACTACATTACACGAACAATAGATAAATTAAACAAATAAAATGAACAAGTAATGTATATGCTGAAAAATTATTATCTAAACTACTCAGTAYTCAGTTATAGGCACATATACGTGATACACTGTTGATTCATAAATGATTTATTAAGGGGTGTCTACAGTCTAGTATACATGCATTCTTCACAGGGAATAATTTGAGACTTTGATAGCTGCTGTAATAAAAATAATGTCAGATGCAAAATTGCCTATAGAATAGTTATATAAATTTTGCTTGAGATTATTTACAAACTATCCATTTTAGGTAGCCCAATAGTACCTTTTAAAGATGTTGTTCTTCCTTTGAAAAAAGAGTGAATGGATTATAATTGGAAATTAAGTCCACAGAGTAGTCTGGCTAGCAGCAGAGCACTCTATCCCACAGCATCCTCGGTATGAGCTCATAAAAGCCTGGCTTTGGAGATGCCAGAGCTAAACAGGTTTGCCAAGTCTGAGCAAGCCTGTTCCTTCTGAGGCTTCCTGTAATATTGCCCACCTGAAGATTATGGCCAGCTGTGTTTCCCCTGGAAAAATCAGGGAATCCCTTAACAGCTGCTCTTTCACTTTTGCAGTCAGATGACCTTGGAGAAATCAGAGTAGGGAAAGCTCATGCACTCAGACATTACCCAGGTCATCAGACTGCAGCAGAGGGGTGCATTTGAGTCAGGGATATCGAAGCATTTCCCTAGGCCAGTCACAAATATAACCCATGGGTGAGCAGGGAATTTCTCTCATCTCTAGGAGAATGGAAGAAGGTATCAGATGCTTTCCCAGATGCTCTATGCTTTTCAATCTGCTCATCACAAATCACAGACTTCGGGCATACACAAATATGTAGAAACAGTCTGTCTGAGWTCCTAAATCAATACTAAAACAAGTAATGCATGTCTGCTAGCAGTGAGGAGTTCACGAGTCTGAACACTTGTTACTGTGCTGTCACCCAATCCTCTATATGACAGAGCAGTGCTTGCATTTTTCTAGGGATATATAAGTGTGATATCCAACCAATTCTTAAATATATTTAAAGGAGATAATTGAGGTCAAACTAAGAATGGTATGAAAGAAAAAAATACTTGGCATCAGTTACTCAGTTTTTCACTGTACGAGAACAGGGCAGCCTATGTGATGAATTGGCAGYAGATTAAAAATAGAAATACTGTCTTACATAGCACTTGAGATATTAATTACRACATCCAGAAATGTAAGTCAATTAGATACAGAGAGGTTTGGCCCACAGTAGTTATGAGATCTAGTGGCTGGGGTATTGCCTCCGGCCTGGGAAGTCCTTACCTGCTGGAAGCTGGGGGAAGGTATGTGATAAAATGATCCTATTTTCCTCRTTTCCTATCTCATTCTTCTAAACATTTAATTATTGGCTCTTGTCAGAGACAAGGTGCTGGGTTTCACAGACTTCCCTCAGAAGCATGACAGTGTGACAAGGAGTTCATAAGCACTTCATATCCTCTTTCTGTTCCCTTTGGGCAGATGAAAATGACTTCTGAAGCAGAAAAAAACCCAAGTCAATAGCACTATTATTGAAGCAGACCAGATCTATACATGGTATAAATTACTCAAGTTCCTGCAGTTTTCATTGACTTCAGCAGAGCAATGTCATTTTATATCATGGACAGCTCTGACCTCTATCTTGTTGTAGGTCAGGTCACAGGATGTGGGATCAATCCTTAGGCCCTTTGTGCTAAGCTATGCAATTCAGGAAGCGCAAGTTGTTCTGTTTCTTTGGTTTGGGGAGTGTTCTTCAGAATAGTAAGGCATAAAATGATAGCTCAGTTGTACTCTTACACATTTCAATTACTAAAATATAGCTCYAGTGCAAGACTCCTAAAAAGAGAACATTTTCATCGTGAGCTTCCTGTCCTACTCTGGAGTTTGACAGCGTATTTTTCCCCAGGCTTTAATGAGTGCAGAAAAGTTGATTGCAAGGTCAGATTTCTTTTATGGGGATTTTTAAAATCTGTTTGAATGCTTCCTGTGGAGCGCTTACGTGTCCTGAGGGACCATGCAAGAACTTAGCTTGCAGTGCTGTGCGCATTGGCACCTGCATGCACCACGTAAGGATGCCTTTGTACTGGGGTTGCAAGACAAGYCTTCCCTGAGGTCTAAAAGTCACACTGCAGTCAGAGTCTGTACTGTTATGGGTCTAGCTTTGGATGTGCCYTTTCCAGGGCCAGGTCTTTAGTGAGTGTGCGGCAATGAATCTCCTTGATGTATACACAAAATGTAATTGTAAATATGCAGTTGCTTTTCTAGCTCTTGGTGCGCCAGCTTTGAATTTAAGTGTCCAAATGTACAATAATAAAAAATACAGCTCATGTCAGCAGTAAAATGCATAGTAATTTATTAACTTTTCAAGTGTAAATACAAACGGATTTAATGATGTGACACATAATGAAAAATGATTTGCAGTCACAACYTGCCTTGCAGTTGCTGCATTTTTTAAAAATCAAACTTATTACAAAGAGTCTAAAAATCAGGTGAAACTTTTTGTTGGCCAAGAGAAAATGGTAACCCTGTGAAAAGCAGTAAGTGCTTCTACAGTTCTGAAGAAAACTCTACATACCGAAATTCTCTTCTTCAAAACCRTGTTTGCATATATTGCTTCTATGGGATATTTATAAGTAAATATTCATGGGCAAGTGTACTGTTTTGACTTAGGACAACCCACACACAATACCTAGAGTTTTGTATTATTAACACTTTCTTAAATGCAAGTCAATATATTGTGAAACCACAATGGATTCTAAAATCCATTACCATGTGCTAAAGAGATCGTTAATCTCTTTTCTAAAGCCACTCATTGCTGCTGCATTGTAGAGACAGCTAAAAATCTTCACACAGCGTAAGCATTCCAGTCCTTTGCAAGGACAAGATATTATCAACAGTTACCAGAGTAAAATAGGGTGACTATTTAGATAGAACCTCAAGTTAATCCATTACATTTTCTACGATATTTCTTGGAGATGCAAATATTAATGTGCTTTACGCCAAATTCATTATTATTACAGTTACTGTGGCTGCTCCTTAAGTTCTCTTACCTCACTAGGTAGATAGACTCCAGTTCTARGAGGATGCACGCACTGCATTAGTATTTTAGGAATCTCCTTGTTACCGCACAGGAAAGCTCTAAGTGCACAACGCACACAGCCCATTAGATCGTGGTRCCAATTAATATCCTTTCCATGCATCCAGTAATTACATCTCTCCCCTAACATTCACTAATGTCACTAGGGAAAAAAAATGGTGTCAACAAACCAAGATTTATAGGTACACGTTACAATAAATGTTTCCTGCCGGAGAGAACGCAATATTAAGTCTGCTTTGGTGGCATACAGATGTGAAAACCTGAGGCCTCCTTGCTTTCTAACTTGATAGCTAGTTTTCAGCTAGTTTTTCTAATTGCAATACCACCTTTTATCTACAGCATGACCTCAGGATTGTTTTTTATTAGTATTAAATATCGGTCAAGCTAGAAGCAGTCAAAAAATACTTTCCTTCACAAAGCCATTCACACACATGTACACAAAAAAAAGTATTTGTGTCCTAACTGAATAATAGTATGTCAAATTCCCCCCTTGACTCCAGCTTCTATTGAAATTCTTCTTAAAATCCAATTCATTGGGACCAGAAACAGGCCATAATAATGTGCTTTAGTATGGCTGTTAATGAACCATTTCAAATGAATACTGGATACTGAAGGAATTACATGCTGTGTAATTGATCTAAAGAACAGATTAGGACTGGTGCTATTTCATTAAACCTTATTAGTTGTGGCTTAAGTACTTAAAATTTCAGCTGCCCTGTGTCACATAGATTGTGCCCTTTGTCACATGGCAAGTGAAGTTTTCATCTACTAGAACACAGTTTTTATAAAGGAGAGAGCTGACAAGTGATGTAGACAGTTTGTAAAGGTTTGCAAAGGACTGATTTTCAGCCGTGCCAAGCCCTTAAATTATTTCCTGGAATGGGACAGAGTTCAGCACTTTCGGAGTGTGCAGGAAGAACTGCTTTTGTCTTTTCTTTGGGTCAGTCCTGTAGAGCTGCAGGTCATTAGCTCTTCGGATGCGAGACAATCCTGAAGAGTTTTCATACCACTGGATGGACACAATATAGACCATTATGAAATTCCAGTGCAACTCAGAGTCCTTCATCTATAAATTAATTACTTGCTTTCCATTGGAGGTAATTTTGCACTGGAACTAGTGAGAAAATATAGCTGGAGGACCGTTTTGGATCAGGATCAAATGGTTTTAATCAAGCCAAGAATAAATTCAGCTTGGAAAATCATTTCTAGCCCTCAGAGATGGGTCTTTTACCAACAGCACTCAAACTAATTTTAAAGGGATCTTGATGTGCTTACGAAAGTATTATCAGAAATGTTTGTCCATGAGAGCAGCKTGATTTTCCTTATAGCCTTCTGTTCTTCTGGCCTAGGATCTAGCATTTAACTCTGAAATCTCTTAAATCAAACAAAATTGAAAATTCTGTTCTCAGCTGAATTTCCACCACAAGGCATATTACATTATATTAAATACTTTTCAAAGTACCTGGACTGCAGCACTGTTGGAAACAAGAATGGAAATGTGAAACACTATTAAGTATGACTTTGTATTATACTAAAGGGGTAAAATACTGACAAGAGACCAACAGACTTTGGTTAAAATAGATAATACTCCAGGCTTTTAAAATTGCTACTGTTCATTTTATGAGAGAATATTTAAGAGCCCCTCACATGCAGGGCCATGATATTAATAACCATAGCCAATGCTGTGGTTCAGAYAGATAAAGACTAAAGTAAAAAGAATCCTACAGATGTACTTCCCAAACGTCAGAAAGTGTTTCAATAAGTCTTAGAAAAAGTGACAAGCACAAAAAATACCTACCCTGCTTTTAAGAGCTATTCTGATTTCTTGTATATTATTCTGTAACTCTTGGATCCATTTAAGTACCACAGAATTTACTTTCCCTCTCATGCTGCAAGTCTTATTCTTACAAGGCTTCTGCAGAGGTCAGTCACAGTACTTGAATGTTGCCAGAACTAACCCTCGGTTAGAGACAGAGTGGACACATTTGATTTCTTTGTGCTGGATATTCAAAACATGCAGTAATGAAATTCCACGGGCAACAATTCACATTCATTACGGTTCTCAAAACCTTTGTCAGTAAAAGCTTCTCACCTTCAAAGCCCCTAAACCAGAAATGCAACATTCCTTATAGGAACTAAAGTGTAAACCTGGTGTTCCTACCAATACTCAGAAATTCCTTTTTATTTGCCCAAGCTCTGAAAGGCTGCCCTATTGCTAACCAGAGATCAAGCACGGATTGACAATATGAGACTAGGGAAAACACAGTAACTTTATACTCTAATAGTTAGGCATAGAGTAGAGTCCTACTGACACATAATTACTTTCAACTTCCAGCCACCTTTATACAAAAATTGCTGTCACTTATCAGTCAGAAAGCCTACAGAAAGCATGAATCCTTTGTGGCTTTACTCCCCAGCAACTCACCAGGTATATTCCAACTTGCCCTTCCTTTGCCTTCCCACCTCCAAATATTTCAATGACAGAAACACGAGTAAACAAAAGAACACTGTTTTCATATAATCTCTCCCTTTTAAGCTACACCCAGAGAGAAGATGAAAGTCACTTACAAAATGACTTTGTACAGAAATTCTGTACAAAGCACTCGACACCCGCTCCATAGATGGTAACTATCCTTTTAAATTAGCTGATAGATTAACATAATGAGGTTAAATACAGGGAACTGTTCCCAATCTATATTTGGCTTGAAGCTTGCTATCTCTGTTTCAGACCTGTAGGAAGGCTCAAGTACAAAGGTGGTTCAAGAATTTTTACTGTATTGCTTGATTTAATAAAGATATTATCTCTTCCTGCAGGTTATGCTGCTCACTACTGATCATGTACAATCAACTGAAACACAGAGCTTTAAGTACCGATTTTTATATTTGGAATCTCACCCTTAATTATTCTCTTGTATATATTCAGGCATAACCTCATCTATTTCACATAAARAAAGATCAGACACTGGCCATGAAAAAAAATCCAGGAAAACTGGCTTTGCGTTACATCTTGCACATTCACTTTCAAGAATAAAACTGGGGCAAAATAGTGTGATACGCTCTCTGAATAACAACCAAAAGTTGACAAGAACTGATGGAGCTTGCATGTTAAAAGTAAATATTTTATTAGATATCATGCCCTGGATAAAATTAGCTGTTTCCATTTCACTTTGTTCAACATACCTTGACATAGGAATGGCAAAAGCTCTTCAAAAACCAATCACGTAGATTTGTTTTACCAAAGTGTCTGCAATTACCTGTTTTCCTTGGTCAGTAAAACAAACAAACAAAAAAAACTTTTGATTTAAATTATTAGGAAAATATTGAGCAGCAAAGTTAACAGGTACTATCTCTGTCTCCTTCATCCGAATCTTCTATAATGAAAGGCCATCTGCTATAGACCCATATCCAAAGCCTGCTGACATTGACAGTGGTCATCAACTTTGATAGCTTTTGGATAAGGCCTTCTCCTTGTTTCAGCTACCTGCTCGTACATACTTCATGAACCACGAGATACATTATTAAATTCAGGTTCACAAACATGCTCTCGCCAGATAATCTACAGTAAAACATTTAGATTTCAGAATAACAGTACATGTATATATATATGCTGTCTAATTCTCTCTTGGTCTAATTTGTCTTCTTATCACTATTTTTTTTTCTTTTTTTTTTTTTCTCCAATACTTTAAATGACTTTGCTGGTTTGTTTAGAAATTGCTCACAAAGCCTATTTGCTCACATTTGACATTCTCACAGGAAGAGTAACAAAATGGAAGCTTCAAGGTAAGTTTCTRAATTCCACAGCTGGCAACTAAACAAGTGACCTTATTTTCAAGAAGTGACGAATATTCAGCATCCCCCACTGGCTTTTGCAGCAACACTGCACCCGCACACACCACTGCAGGATGGCAGCCTTGCATTTAGGTCCTCAGGGCTTGTGTGCCAGCTGAGTCCTCTAGAAAGCATCTACTAGGACGTCTGCTGCCTCGAGTTAAATATGCAGGTGCTGTATCGTGATGCCTTTACAGCCAAGAAATGTAAAATGTGGCAAAATAATGGASCATGTGGCAATTTTACCTATTCAACATTTACCTGTTTCCTAACTAGAAGAGGTCTCTAAAATGCTGCTTTTTAGCAACATGAAGGTTGAGAACCACCTGTAAACATTTGCAGAACAGTCTCTTTCTAGAAATAGAGACTCCTAGACAACTGCCCTTGAAATTCATATTTTCCAGTGTTATTTACAGGTCTCCTTGTTTAGTACAATGAGCCAGACATGCTGAAAAGGTAAGAGTTTTTCCAGTTCCCTTGTATACGAAGTACAATAAAAAAGGCACATGATTATTCACCATAGGAGTTGTGCACCAGTCAATAACTTAAAGCTAAAAAGCTAACCATCAGAGAACTCTCTTTATGAGGCAGTATTGGGAACTCTCCTTTCAACTCATCAAAGAACCATCTGTCTATAATTCCTCCAGGAGAGCTTAACGAACCCACTTCTCTGTTGCGTTCTGACCATCCCGTGATTTCCAAATCAACAGAAAACTCGTCTGAAGCTTCCCAGGGCATCCTCAGGAGCAATGAAAAGTCAAATAGGGCATGTATGCGTCTGCTTTTCCTTCGTTTTCCCCTCTCTTTAAATGCCCAGCTATGGAGGACTGTTGAGAGTCAAGTCCTGTTCAAACTAATTTGCTTTAGGACAAATGCCTTGCGAGGTATGGCACACTGAGCGATGGACAGTAGCAGGAGAGGCAGCTTCTCAGCCCCAGCAGTCAATGCCGACCGTGTTTTATCCAGTTTCTAATCATCCATTTTTGTCCCGAGCACCTTTGTACAACTAATCTGAGCCCAAAATTTGCATCCTTTGACATTTCCACTTCTAGACAACGACCAGTGTCTCTGCTGATGATCGGACCATTCTGAAAGAAAGAAAAGGAGGATTAGAAGAAGCAATATAAAAATAGAAAGATTAGAAGAAAAAAGTACTACATATATAATTCTTTTATAAACACTAAAAAGCAATAGAAAAGTCTAGATTGAAAAATTGCTAGGAAGATGCTAAAAAAAACCCCAAAGCAGCTCTAAAACAAAGAATTAGACAATACAAAAAAAAGTATATGTTCTTAAAAGTTATAAGAGAAATCTAGTAAAATCATAAAATGCAAATTTTGGAAAAAAAACCCTCAAATTTCCTAGATTGCACTGGGAACTCCCAAGAAAGGGTCCTGGGACAATTTCCTAGGAAGAACTATATATTTCCATGGAAAGTGATGTAGTAGTCATAGAAGGTAGTRGTCATAGTCATGACTTCCTACAGATCATCAGAAAACATCCCAGATGACAAATAATCGTAATATGAATCAACAGACTCCTAGAAAGAAATCAGAAGGTCCTTGAAAACACAGAAAGAATTTAATGAAACCATGAAGTTTCACAGAGAACATAATGGAGAGTGAGACCTAGAAATTGTTGCAGAATTCCTGAAAACCATGACGTGAAGACGTTTCCGAGAAAGCATATTGCAATGTGTGTGAGGGTGTATTCCAAGAAAGCATAAGGCTGGATTCCTGCAAAGTCTATTGGATAATTCCTAGAAAGCACATCAGAAAATTGCTAGAGAAAGCTAGAACAGTCCTCTTGAAAGCCAGCAGATCATTTATCTTTTTGTTGTTGTCTTATTGCCTCTAGAACACTTTTTGTCTCTAGCTCATCTCATCCCTGTGTGGTTGCAAAGAGGGTACCTGTGTGAAATCCCAGAACCTCTGTGCTGGCCTCAGGACATCTTCACACTTCTTCAGAGTGGGTGTCCTGCCCTTTCCATCATCCACRAGGCATTTGGAGTCCGGCAGAAAGGCCGTGGAGCCCAGGGGCCCAAGCTGCAGGACGCCTTCGGAGCTGTAGCGCACCAGCTGGGAACAAGAGCACAGGGAAGGCTTTAACTGCAGCCCAAGAACCTCAGAAACAACCAGGAGCATCAACCGTGAATACAGTTGTGGTGGTGATGGTGTCCTCTGCTGCATCTCACAGAATGGTTGAGGGTTGGAAGGGACCTCTAGAGATCATCTAGTCCAACCCCTCTGCTCCAGAAGGGACACCCAGAGCATGGGGCACCTGCTCACATCCAGGTTTTGAAGATCCCCAAAGAAGGAGACTCCACAACCTCCCTGGGCAGCCTGTTCCAGGACTCTGACACCCTCCAGAGATGGTTCCTCACTGGAGATGGAACATCCTGTGTTTTAATTTATACCCATTACCCCTTGTCCTGTCACTGGCCGCACCTCAACTATGAGAGGTGCCAGTACAGCAAGCGGAGACCATCAGCACCAGCCAGAAATACAGCTGGTGATGTTCAAACATCTGAAACATAGAGCCAACCTGCAGCTCCCCTTCTGCCCACCTTCACCCCAAATACTGGCTGGAGTCCTCTGTCCATTCCAGCACACACTGGTCTGCAAAGAGGTCTGGAAACCTGCTTTGTCTCCATGGGGTGGCTTCTAGGACAAAAAAATCCCTTCTTTCACACATGTGCTCCCCACCACCCCCTACCCAGTATCTCCCAGCAAAAGGGCAATCAAGAAAATGAAGTAATCAATATGTAAATTATATCCACTCAGTGGGAATTGATTTAACAAGGACACAATGTCAATTTGCTATGCAGTTTGTTAAGAGGTCTAACAGAGCTATTGATAGCAACAACTCAAATGCATTTTTGTAAATAAATGTTACTGGAAAAAAAATGTAATTGTGCAACCAGTATCCAAAAATAAAAGAGAAAAATAAAAAAAGAACTGTGAAGGAAATAAAAGCAAATTTGCTAACATATACTTCAGGCCTACATAATGAAAAAAACACACTCAGGTACTTGATTATTGTAGGAGGCTTAACTGTTCAGAAATTCATTGATATGGGAATGCCACTGGCTGCAATTAGAAGTTTCAGACAAATTTGTGTATTATTTTGGGATTTTTTTTTTAAATGCAAAAAAAAGTAAATACTGATAGCAGTACAACACACAATCATTCACATTTTACAGGAGTTTTTTTTTTTTTTTTTTTAAATCCTGTTGTAAGTGGTGATTTCACTTGCTTCAAGCCTACGTAGCTGCAATATAGCCTAGTGAGAGAGATTACAGGAAAGAGAAAAGTGCGATGCGTGTTTGACAGCAGGGCAAACGGAGGCCTCGTCAGCCTTCCCTGACATCGCTCCTTTTTTAGGCTGCACTCAGAGTCAACTACTCATCCCCATTCTCCAGCTCACACAGCAAGTGAAATACTTGGCCAAAAATAGAACATGTCTCTCTYTTCTAACCTCTAGAGTTTTCCATAACTGTTCAGAAAAGCACTATTTATTGTATTGTGTATTACCAGAGAACAATCCTCCAATAAATCTGAGGTATCTACTCGTGTTTCTATCCAGAGTCATTCTCCAGCATAATTGAAAAATCTTGTTTCTGTTTAGAATTTAAAGAGGAAGGTAGCATCTATTAAAGTAGCTTTCATATTTAGAGTGGCAGTTGTGTGACAGCTCAATAGAGTCAGAGATGTCTCAAAACAGGAAACTAGTATCTGTACATGATGAGAAAAATGGAATAGTATGGGCTTAATTTWCCTGAATCTGTATTTGTGCCAAGAGTTCCAGGGTCATAAATATATTTTTTTATTTTATTTTTTTATCTCGATGCAAACCACCATAGTAAGTAGAAAAGTTTTAGTGCTTGCTTCTGCAAGATTATACTGGAAAATTAATAAAATTCAAGAAACTATTATGTGATTAATAATGTCTTCCTTCCAAGACTTGATCACTTTCTACAGAAAACATAAACTGCAAATAAGACACATTAAAATAATTTTCTTATTATCGTAGACTGAAAAAACAGCAAGTTGGGATAAAGAATCAATGAAATATTGGAAGTGATAGCCACTGTATTCAAAATCAAGCTTGGATATCATTACTATACCAGAAAAGAAATAATAACCTCTGTGTTTGCACTACAGCCATGAACATTATACATCACACCAAATCCACTCCTGGTGCCAGTCGGCCAAAACCCAAACACAGAGACAGTTTTATGCCTTAAATGAGGCTGGATCTTTGTTCAGCTTTTCACATTTACTTGAGAAGGGCTGGCAAAGTCACATAAATGACACTGAATGTAAGTGCTTTATGAAATACTCTAAGATCTAAGGTCTAATCCTGATACTATCTGTTGTACTTACAATAACACAGGATATTTTCCCCTTCAACAATCTGAAATCTGAGCAGAATGGGAGAGATAGCAGAGGTTATTTATCAAAGTGACTGTGGCTGATTCAAAAATAGTAWGCAGTGATACCATGGAAGGTGAATCTCCAAGAGCATTAGCCTCGTGAGTAAAAGCCAACTTTTATTTCCAGAATTTGACTTCAGAGAATCTATTTCTGCTGACTTTCAGTCAAGTAAAAGAAGCACAAAATAACAACAGGTAGCTTTTTATAAGAAACAGTCTCACAGATGGGTCCCATCCTAAATTAATCCTTAAATTTAGTAYTAAATTTAACTCCTCTCCTCTTTCTCCTGTTCTGCAACCAGAAGGGACTCTTTAATGATGTGCCAGCCCTGCAGGTTAAGATGAGCTGTGAGCTCACACAGTAATGGAAACAAAGCCAGAGAGAAGCCTGAAGAGTTTAACATCTCCAATTTATTTGTCGTCACAGAGAAACAAATGCCAAATATCCAGCGTGGCTGCACAACTTCTTTCACCTCTTTGCAAGTTAAAATGTGCCTTTTCATCGGCCCAGTTCAAAGCAATGAGACGCGATCCTGTTAAACTAGGAAGGCCAGAGCACTCTCAAGTGCAATGCTTGGTATCTACCCACAAGCAGTAGTTTAATGCAACCTTTCATCAACTTTTATTCCACCTGTTTGTGTAGCTGCRAGCTGCAAGACCATAAGTGCCAAGAGCTCCCTTTTCCTGCTTGTTGTGGATATCATGGGAGAGGCTTCCAAAGCCAACACTTTTCCTTCCGTTATTGGGGTGGGGTTGTTTTTGGGAGCTCTTCTACAATAATAGGTTGTACAGTGATGTAAAACCAAGGAGCTCTACAGGCGATTGTACAAGATGGCCCACACGCAGGGGCAAGGCACTCCAAGATGGCCAAAATATCCGTTTCTGAATATTTCTCTASACCCAGGTTGTCTTTCTCACTGCTGTCACAGCAGTATGTTTCTACCTGAGAGATTAGACTGTAACTTGAAACATATATAAAATCTGCACTATTTCTCTGTAAAGTGAGCTTTAAAATAAACCTCATTAAATTTAATCTAAAAGAGGCAGAAACTTGTTTGGATAATCCTAACCACTGGCTTACAGTGATTTAATTTGAAATCACATGCCTGTTCACCTAAGGCAAAACTGATACATGCTCAAGTGAAATGCCTTCAAGACGCTCCATAAACGAGCCTCTTGTCCCAGCTGGAATAAATGAATTTAAAAACTGATTTCAAATGAAGAGATTAAGCGATTTATGGAAGTGAAAAACTGATCCTGAGAATATGTGCAGGGAAAGACATTTTGTTTGTGGAGTAGTAACACTGCAATAGTTTAGTTATTTGCTAGCAATGCAAGATAACCTCACTCAGATGTACAACACACAGAGAAAATAGAAGGGTATGAAGTAGAAGAACATCATCCCCCAGAATGAAGAGGTGTAATTTTCTGCCTAGCTCAGCTTTCTTTAAACACATGACTGACTTCTGTTGGTTGCAGTGGAACCATGTGCATACTAAAATCCACTGGTTATTTGCTTGTCAGAATTGAAAAGTATGAAAAACGGACTGTGATAACATAACAGATGAAAATTAGTGCTTTGTTTACATGAGATAGTGTATATTCAATAGGCACGTACCACTACTCARTTCAGGGGGTATTTTGTGCCCTGTTCTTCAGATGGAAAAATGTTGGAAAGTTCAACATGACAGACAACTGCACTCACGCAGGCTGATTATAACAGCAGCTTTAAAAATGTTTATTTAATATATTAAAATGCTTGCTGTCAACACCTTTCATGCTATCTGCTTGAATATCCTTGATTAAGGTTTATGCAGCTGTGGTTCTCATACTGAATTGATTTTTTAAATTGTGGTGAGATGATAGAAGTTTTCCAGCTGTCTAATCATTAATTAACTTGGCTGCATCTGAGTGGCTCCAACTCATGCTTATCTGTGAAATACTCCAGCTAGATAAAACATCACCTCTGCCTTCTGCTTGACATTTCTTACAAAGTAAAAATTTGTTCCTTTCTTAAAAAAGGAAATACATAGTGCTGGAGAATGACTTGGTAGATTAACTTCTCACCTTTCCCATACTTTTATAGTTCTCACACACAGAGGAAATGCTTTGGATTTGAAGAATTTGGGAAGAGTGACTTTCTGTTCATTTCTATAACGTTTGATACAATAGACAGCTGCAGTATAAAGTCTATAAACAGCATTTCAGGCTATTCTTTCTCAGATTGTGATCAGAAAGATCTGCTGTACAAGTGAGTGGGAAAAGATGTAGTTGGTCACTACTCAGACCTACTTCTCTCTGCTGTCCTTCCATGTCTGCTACCAGAGCAAAAGAAAGCTAGACTTACAGTGATATATTGCAAAATTTGACTCAAATTTACCAATTTACTTTTTGGTTTCTTCTGAACAAAAGGTTCCCTATTAATTATTAACAATTCTAAGCACTGACCTGAGAGGACATTCCATGGCATGGGTAAAGGATCGCTTTGTCATCCTCTTCAGCTCCCTGATCCAGGCAGTAGCCACTAGCTTTGCTGTTACGGACCTGTAATCACATCAGAAAGAAAATAGCTGTTTTAGAAATTAATCTGTAAAATGCAAGTCCAGTCCAGGTGAAATTTAGCAGCACTACAACTACTTCCCTGGGAAGAACATTTTTATTCTATAGCTTTGTCAGACTGTTAAAACTTCCCATGAACTTCAATAGTGAATTTGCTCTACTTTCAGCAATAATTACCCAAAGAACAAAACTCACTTAAAAAAAAAAAAAAACCCTACTTTTGCTCCAAAGTACTCTTACATAAATACAGATATTGACCCAATATATTGAGAATGTGACTTCACCAAATAGGACAGGTGCTATACAGGAGTGGTGTTGGCTTTGGCGCATTTTTATTCCTTGCCATTATGTATATAAAAGCAAAAAAAAAAAAAAAAAGCCACGTTATAAATAGTGTTTTAATTGAAAATAAAACAGAAATACACAGATGTTTTGTGATGTATATTACTGTGAAAGGATACAGCAATGATAAGCAACACTGGAGGGCTTTTAAAATATTTAACAATTGGGATCAGAGAACAAACCCAATCAAAAGTTCATATCCCTCATGAGATGAAGAGAATTTACAAGTACATAAAATCAGGTTGCAACTCTTGTGAGTGCAGGTGTTTTAAACCAGAAGTTATTTARATGGATATTTTGAAACCATCAGCAGGTCAATCTTGGTTTAGATTATCCACAAATACTCTGGCCACCTCTATAATACAGAAATAGCTGCTGCACAAAGTAGCAGAAGTCAGTAAATAGTCCTAACCTTTATGTTCTAAAGTTTGAGCATAACAGGCAATCGGATGGGATATGAATGTTCACCAACAGTTAAATTTCAGGAGGTTTATTTTATGACTCAGGCACTATAAAGGCTAAAGAAGATGAAGACAACTTTATGATGTGGCTTTAAAAAATGCGAATCGAGTCACTAGGAAATATATTTTTACTACTGTTTCAATCTGTTTTACGTCTACTCGATACATTTATTTTCCTTAAGCTCGCTAAAATCCAAMCCTTTTTCCTCCAGGAAAATAACCAGAAGGGAAGATGCTTAGTAACAACCTTAATGTAATTTGAGATAAAGTCTCTAGTACTTCCATTATGGGCATATAAGACTGAAGAGGAACCAAGCCACTTTATACTAGCTAAATAGATTGTGTGGCTCCGTTTTACTATAAATTTTAATGAATTAGATGCTTCCATTCCTGAAGTTCCTGTTTGAYTCAAGAACCTTCCATTTGACCACTCAACACAGAGAACCTCCGTTATTGAGCCCAGCCTACCGACTGTCTGGTATAATTGACACAACATTGGCACTCCTGCCAATGCTCCTCTCAGTTAATGGCCTTCTCAGAGCTGACAGTTGCTAACAGCTCATGTTGAGTTTACTAAGTGTCTTTCCACGTTTACTGCCAGGGATAGTTATGTTAGGATGCAAAGTGATATCAGGCAATAACACTGGCACTTTGTATCAATACCTGCACTGCCTACCTTATTCCTACATGAGCTCAATCAAACAGAACRGGAAAGAAGAACGCCCATTTATTTGTCTTGCAGATAGACTTATGGCATTTGAATTTAATTGTAGTTCAGGCAGATGAATAAAACAGAATCTTCAAAACATCAGGCAACACGAGTGCTTTACTCCTGCTCAGAGTCCTAAGCTATAGGAGGTCAGTATTTCAGGCACATGRTACAGTTTTAGTGAAAAGAAGGACTACAGGAAGCATGTTTGACTTCCTTAGAGAATAGAGTGAAGCATACACGGGAGTGTTTATGGGTTAACAGAAGAAAAAGAAATGATCCTCAAAGCTGAGGTGAACCTAAACATCTATGCATTTCTTACACATTTAGATCCAGCATTTTTATTACGGTTAGCCAGTCACTTGACTATCTCAGAGTAGCTGCTTATTCATCACTGGTTTGTAGCTCCAAATGGAAAGACAGATTCTGAACACAAAATAAAATTGTTTCAGTTTTCTCAACTACTGTTTTACTGATGATCTTTGCAGCATCCCATTTGGGAAAAAGATATAATCAAATTTATTTTCTTAAATCTGCTCTATTTTTAAGTGCAAACCAAAGAGGTTGCATTTTTTTTCTGTAAGAGTCATTTAGTCCATTATGCTGTAATAGGAGGGACAATGCTCGTCAAAACCTTACTTTCTAGAGCCGAATAGAAGTAAGGATGAACATTTCTGTTGCTATGACTCTGCTGACTTTAAATTGCTCTGTAYGTCCTGATACCCACCCACAAAGATGAAAGGGCTGCTCTAATGCAGTCGCAATGTATTTTCAAAGACATACAGTACCTCTCCATAAGTAACTGTATTATTATAAACCCTCATTTCAGGATAGACGTTTTCCAAGTACCACTTAAAGCTCCGGCACTGCAGTCGCTGTCGTAGAGCGATCCTTTCAGAAACGTCTCCAAAGTCAACTCCAGGGTTCTAAAAAGCAGAAAAAGAATAAAGAAATCCCACAGCATTGACTTTACTGTGTTTTCTGTACTAAAACCAAATTGGAATATACCAAGCTATATTTCCCTCTCCTCTGTTTCTTTTGTAAGTAACAGCTCATCAAACAGCTGCTGCTGAGAGCAGACAATAAATATTAATGAAAGTCAGTAGAAGAAGAAGGARAGCAAACAAGCAAACAACAAGAATAAAACAAAATGAAAAGAATACAATAAGAATATTGCTAATAAACAGAAATTCTAAATGTTTGCAATCAAACATACTCCTTTGCCTAGCTTTTAGGTTCATTAGGAATTTAGGCTCTTATCTAAGATATGGTGGCATGATTGTGGTTTACTCTGGTAACATCTTTCTGTATCCAACGATGTAAATGAGATCAGAATAGAGCTTTTAAATTTCAAAGCACAGCTGTTCAAAAGGTCATTTAGCTCTGTTAAGTATTTGCATAGACCAGCATTCAGTTTTCACTGAAACTGGAGCTCATTTACAGACGAGTCATAAAATGCAGAGAAACTCAAAACCTTCTTTATAGCTCTCCTTCAGGATTTCCTTCATGTTTGAATACAAATTTCAGGGAAAACAGTCTGGCGTAGTCAACTGAACATGACAAAAACAAACTCTTTCAAAAAGGTCAGGTCCTGAGTTACTATCTGCTGATTTAAATCAGTATAAATCATCATAGCTCAACAGACAATAAGAGTTACCTCAACACTGTATGAATCAAATCAACTCAAACAGGGTAGTTTTGCATGAATCTAACTGAAGCACTTCTCCTCCGGAAAAAYTGCTGTGTGTTTTACAAATGCTGTCCAATGCAGGGTTCTGTGACAGCAGGAAATCTTAGCTCAGGGTTTAGTAGAGTCCCCAACAGACGCATAGCTTTCAGGAGAGAATACAAGCAATACTGAGCAGGTTCTTCTGCTTGCCACGCTGACGGTTCGCAGTGCTCGCTGCTGCTTGCTGATGCATACTTTGTCCCAAGCTCTCTATGCAGCATCCATTCAAATGGATGTTAATTTACGTTCTACTTCAGGCTACATGCAAAGAGAGCAATTCTCAGAGGCACTCYGTACAATAAATCATTCAGAATAAGGTTCCTTTCTCAGTAAAATCGTCAAGAAAGAGATCATAAGCAAGGACACACCAAATATTTGTTTAACTAAAAGAAGGCTCTGTTGACTTGCTGATGAAGGTTATGGGGTTATAGGAATATGCTTTTTCAGATATGTCCAAAGATCATCCATATGTCAGGATACATGTTCTGCATCTTGATCCTGATCTTCAGTAATTGCAAGGGAGGCCAATGTAGAAAAGATCAATTATGAAAGTTAATTTGGATGAGTTTTGGTAAGCCAGAACCCATGTATTTTATTTGYCTCCCTTTTTCCCTACATTATATCAAGGCAACAGAATGCCTTTTGAGCTTTGCCATTTCTACAGAACACGACACTGGCAAATGAGGCAGCTAGGAGAAATGCCTCGTTCACTGCTGTGTTAGGTGCAGGGATCCTATGAGGGTTACAGCACGATACTACACGAATGAGAGTTTAGGAGGAGGACAAGAATAGCAGAATTTTCCTTTTAACTACGCAGAAAGGCTCCTATTTCTCTACCGGAAGGTTTGATTCATGGCTTCTAACAGGAGAATATTTTTGAGTCTTCACGTTGAATGTTACAGAGGAACATGTCTGTTGAACACTCACAAGTCAACTTTCTTTTCCCGAGAGATAATGGGGTTATTTTTATGATATACAGTTTATCAATCAATTTATTTTATGGAAAGTAAATTTTAATATTCAGTACTTCTGCTTATTTTGTGTCTTTTAATGTCGATGTGCCCCCCCCTTTTTTTTTTTTTTTTTTAAGCGCAATATAGCTGTATTGCTCACTGCAGAAAACTACATCAATAAGTAATTTTGGAGACATTAAAGTAAAACATGCCTTGGTGTAGGTGCTCATTTAAATGTCCTTTCTATTCTGAGAATTCATTTGCAGAAACCATCAAGTAAACAATTTTATCCAGGTTACTTCTTCCTCATCTTCCTATTGGAAGCTAAAAATTGTTTCAAATGGATGTGGACAGGGCCAAAATGCCCATAAAAGTTTAGATGGAGACTAGCCTGTCTGCCTCCTAGCACTACTGAAATTGCACATGGAAAAGGAGTTACACACCAGTGCCTTGTTAGGCACAAAGTATTCACTACAACTAGTTCTTATTACCAAAAGAAGTGATTAGAACAAAGTAAAGAGCTAATTTTCAACATTGCACAGAACATCTGACGCTGAGGAGTAGTAAGCAAACCAGAATGTGTGGATGTTAGACACCCCGTATAGAAAAGAGAGGCATTTTGGAAAATAGAATTGGAGTGGATGAAAGGGGGTTGTGATGCGTTATCTAAGTACCAAAGCCAAAGTTGATAGAACATAGAGGAAACCCAGTGCCAATATTTTCCCAATATTCCCATGACTTTACGGACTCTAGGTAGTAACTGCAAACATCAACAAAGACACATCAGGGTTGACATTTTTCCTRCTCAAATAAGACTATTCCTGTTTCCATTTACTTCAATCAGCTTTGGACAAAAATGCCATATAAAGATTAACTAACCCTTCTTCTAACCTAAAGAACTGACTATGATTCCCCTCAGCTGCTCTCCCTATGCCCCTTCACATGAATAATTCGAATGTGACTACCACTAAAAGACACAACACCAGTTCAGCTTGCACCTGACTGGGACATCATGTGGTAGCTTTACCAAATAAAATAATAAATGAAACCAACACTTGATCTAACATTTATATTTCATTGATTCCTAGAGGCCTCCATGTGTCACGTACAATTTGTATTCACAGGATGAAACTGAATGCATCCACATYGCAGCTCCCAGCCTGGAGACAATAAAGCTAGTTAATGCGCAATTCTTTTATTGCATACTTGGTTTTTTATGCTGGTAAGGTCTACTGAGTTTCATGATGAATGATGATGTTTATTTATGGACATTTCTGTAGTCCTCACCACTGTAGCATATGAACACCTCAAAGTTTAATGGCTTCCTAAATTAACGACTTCTTTTGAGGAAGAGCATAAACCTGAAACATCATGCTCTAGTGAAATTATAAATCTGTGCCAACGCTCCTGAGCACACAACTAAACGTGCACAGAGGAAGCATTTTTATATGATGGGTCTCTCTTTATTGAAYAATCACCACCAGGAGAGCATGCTTCTCCCTAATCTTAGCTCATCTTATACAATTTTAGTAGTATCATCCACCTCAAAGAGCCAACTAGGAAGAGTTAGCTGCATGTCTCTGCCTCTGTTTAGGAGATAACACGGTCCACACTTACTGCCATCGGGATGTTCCAGGCCATGTAAACATGCGACTTGAAGTCATCCATCCAGACCTCAGCAGCCCGCAGAGCATTGCGCTTTGCATAGTAATCAATGTCGTTGTTGTAGGGTTTCTTTGTGCGTTCTATATGCGCCACGCGAGAACAGGGCAACACCTCCATGCTTCCTCCACACTGCCAAACCTGGGACATTTGGGAGAAAAAAAAAATATATATATATATTTATTATTTTCAGGTGATATGACTTTTTCCATTTCAGATGCCGTAGGTCGAGTGTTTCCAAGACTGGCTGAAGAAATGCAGGTCAAATCAGCCCCATCACCTGATTTAGCTGCTTGCAGGCTGAAGCCCTCTCCCTGGCTGCAGCAGACACATAAGCTCACAAGCCATAAGTAGCCTTTTCTTTCCCCGTAGTGTCAATGCTCTTGGAATCATTAGGCAGAAGACAAGTTACAAGATGGCCATCCATAGGGACTAATATAATTTGGCACTTGTTACAGAAGATTCAATAAAATCAAGCCAGCTGCACTTGCTAGCGCGTACATGGGTATTACTGTCAGATCTCCACTAGTGCAAATATGACTGTTTTTCAAATGAAGCTCATGATATGTGTCTACAGTACGTGAGCATCTCACACGACCTACTGCACACCACAGCCTTTTATGTAGGATTTGAACATTACCTTTGGTAAAGAGAGAAGAAACAAATTATACACATGCATAATACCAACAATAAAAGCACAGAATACTCATTTACTTTCTCATAACAGGAATTTAGAGTTAGCGAAGATGGGAGAAAAACAGCTGAACTGTATCACTCRACATTTACAGACATTGCACTACCCAAACTGTGCCATTTCTTCTTAATTATTAGCTGTCTGGACTGCATGGTGGGAAACAGGAGCTCTCCCCTTGGATCAGCAAGATGTGGAGTCATATGGGGTTAGGGAAGCTGAAAAGTTTCAGTTCCCTCAGGTCTGCACCTGGTATTATGGTCTAGTTGGAATAAATAAAGGTAAATAAAATATAAGTGATAATTCCATTGCTTTCCAAAGCTGCCTTTGCCTGCGAACGGGAGCTCATTTCCAAACAAGGTGTATCCACAGCAATACCAGTGCAGCACGCTGCATAACCTGCCTTCACCGGGACAAAGATAAATTGCTTGGGAAGTGGCAGATAAAATCCTAGTCCCTGGGTTGTGGGTTTTTTTAAATATTTTGTTAGATAATATTTATTTGTTGCCTTCCACACAGTTCTGTAGTAAATCACTGGCCACAGGAATTTGCATTTGATATACGAAATGCACTGAGAACCACACTGCTCATAAATTTGGACCGACATATGCCGAGGGTTTCCAGTGAAAAGGGAAAGTGCTATAAAAAAGAAAGGAATTAATTAATTTTCATGCTCAGAAGGGAGAATGAACAGTACACTTCAGTATACTGCTATTTGCCCAACCTGTCCTGGGAGTCAGCTATTTAATGCACAGCACATTTTTCTTTCTCTCAATATGGTTAATGACCTTGTAATTTTTATTTATATATTTCTGTACCAAGGGCAAATACATTATCTGAGCAACAGATTTATTTCCTTCAAATGCCAGTGCTTATGCAAGCCTGAAACGGAAAAGGTACTAAACTGCAACATTAAAGGCAACAGTTTAGCCCATCTATAAATTCAATACAAATAGTTATTTATCAGTGATAAACTCTGCCTAGATTAAATCCACAGGGAATTCAGACGGCTGGCTTTGAAGAAAGCAGGACAAAAGCAAAGCAGCAGCAGCCGCTGCAGGGARGGCGACGCGGATCGTGGGGGCTCACAGGGCGGATTTGCCCCATCTGCAAGTCCCCACTGCTGCATGCTGATGTCCAGACCCTTCTTCTCCACTCCCACCCTCATTTTGCTCTTCAAGATGAAGAAASCTGTTCTGGAGAAGGAAACAGCCAGGAAAAAGCTATGGAAACTGCTTCATTTGAAGATGCCCATTGACCTCAGGCCAAGACTCTTCGAGGGCTGTTCAACAGAATGGGGCCATGACACCAGCTCTCCATGCTTCCTCAGGGCACTGCTACACATGGATTGCATCCTCCTCCTCTACAGCCCAATGGATACTTCATCTTCCACAAAAATCAAATGGCTTCAGTAATGACAACCAAAGATGTACACCCAAAACTGGCCAAGAGTCCTGTAATGAAGAGCAATCACGTGAGACTTGGATGAAGACACGGGTCTTGTATCTGAATCAAGCTGAGTCCGAGGAGTGGGCTCAGCTTTCCGTGCCCCACAGAGCAGCACGTCCCCAGCCCCAAAGTCCCACCAGCATCACCGTGAGCATCCAGCAGCCTGCGTCCACCTGTGAGCATCACACAGGCAGCACCAAGGATCGGGAGACACAAGCGGCAGAGAAACGAGGTTTCTGCTTCGTGTGCATCTCAACTCAGCGCAGCTGCTGCAGGCCAGGGACTCCACGAGCATCCCGCTGTGCAGTGTTTTAAGACATGATCAAGTAATTCCAAGAGACACTCAATTTATTTGCTAATTGTGGTTAATTTCTAATTTCAGTATTGCTCTTTCAGCTGCTATAAACAAAACTCATAGCAATACAAATGYAACCAGAGCTGTGCTACCTTAGCATTTTTTTACTGCTAATTATCTCAATCAACTTTTCTATAAACAGACATATTAAGTATTAAGAACAAGTACCCACATCAGGGATAAATTACACGCTGACTGATAATGTTTGTGATTTGTGCTACAATGATTTACCGGTGCTAATTGTTAACTATTCCTGTACACCTGAGGTACGGYTGTCCTGCGATAAATGCATTTACTGTATAATATACAACAGTCAATCAGACAGCAGAGTCTATTTGTCAAAGCAAAACTGAGGCAGGATGGCACCTTGCTTACCATGATCTCTACCAGGCATCACTGGAGTTCTCTGAATTTGAAGACAGGGTTCATGACTTAAGAGCTAATAAATCTCTATGCTTTAATCATAGTAAAAAAAAAAAAAAAAAAAAAAAGCCCTTTTCAGGAAGTACATTTTTTCCATAATTACTTGCTGTTGAATGATTTCAATCTTTCTTTGAAGCAATGATTACAAGGAAGAATTCAGAAGACCTATTAATTTGAGGAATTTCTTAGAACAACTTGGGTTTGCTGCATCTCTCCTATTGACTGTTTCCATACTTTGATGAAAACTGATATTTCAAAGTGACCTATACCCACTACTTGCCTTTCCTAATGGAGTTTAATGGATATTTTAATATTCTTTCTCCCTTTCACAGTTGACCGCAGAGTCACCTATTTCAGCAGCTTTGCTAGATAAAGTGCTCCTCTCTCTCCCCGTTCTTTTAGTTCACATAGGAAGCTGCTTGAAACTAAGGAGCTGCAATAATCAACACATCAAACGGACAAATGAATGTGTATGTCTTTCGCACTGGTATTTTTTCCTTACTATTTTTATTATTACTTCAGTTGTCCAAATGCTGAATAAGTGGAAGCTGGCTGCTTTTTCAAAAAGTCTCCTGAGAGGTTGTGAGGACACGCTGCTAGTTACTCTTGCAGTCACCTACTGTGAGCTTCGTGGTGGATTCAAAAATGAAGCTTTTCTATGCAAGAATGTCAAAATTTCTTTTCATAGTTCCTTGACTAGCCTTTAAAACTTGTTAGAATTGATTGAGATTGGACCTCTTAGCTGTGTTCCCTTGGGCTTTCCTGATATTTACAGATGATTTGCTTTCTGAGGGAAAAGGAACTGCTATGTTCTTGCAGTGAGGCACTCAAGTGATGCACTTTTTTTCCCCCTGAAACTTCTACAGTGGCTCTTCAGCAGCAAATTTAAAGGCTGTCCTTCACATATTCCTTAAGGATTACAGAGAACCTCAAACCAGCAGAGATCTCAGATTTGACAACAGCAAGAAGAGACAACCCTTCTGTTAACCTTCTTACTGAAGAAAATAGATAAGAGTGAAGAAATTGAAACCTGTCCRAGAGAATCCTGCACTCAGCAATTGCTGTCTTATTGAAGCGATAAACCTTACGAGTAAAGAAATAAATCAGATAAATTAACAGACTGGCTGTTATGGGAGGGAAAAGATAAGATTTAAAGGTTTAAAGATATTAAAAACGCCCCGTATAATTAAAACTGTAAATGCAGTCTCATTAATCCATATTTTGYGCAATTTTACAAAGGGTATTATTCTTCTGACACAAGAATGTCTAGGGAAGAAAGCAAGGCAGAATTCCCATCTTTCCCGCAGCTGTGCAAAAACTGCAGCTCCTCTCCCACTTGTCCTGGACTCCCAATGCTGATAGCTCCAACCACAGCCACRTTTGCCCAAGGGACACAGGTCTCTCCTCTGTGCAGGGCTCCAGCCTTGGCCAGCACTTGTCTAGGTGCCCTCCATCTCGATATCTAGCTACCCTCCATATTTAGCTCCATTTTTAGGTAGTCTCAATTTCCATAATGCAACTGCTTGGAAACGACAGTAGGGTGCGAGAGAGAGGAGAGATGGGAACAGTCTGTCCAAGGGCAAATTTTTAATTTTCAAAGACTTGTYTTTCTTAGCAAATGAATGAACGTTGGCAGCCTCCAAATGCTCCAGGAGGAGTTAACAGCTCCCATCATGTAAATGACAGGCACAGAAAGGAGATCGCTTTGAGACATGCCCTGAAACTTCATAGACTACAGTTAATAACTCTGCTTCCTCCCAGTTTTCAAGTCTTAAAGAGGCTGCAGATGTCTCTTGCTGGTGTAGTATCATATATGCTGGTTTTTGCAAACCCTAAACATTTTCCCTCRCATAATGTAAATGCAATCTGGTATCTCTAATTTAGTTAGGTAATTGTCCTCACCAGATGCTACTGGCAACATATGCTTTAAGAACACATTTGATGAGAATAATTTTGTCTTTTCACAAATTTACTCAACTTTTTCTCAAATCAACAGAACCACTGTCAGTCATTTCTGCACATCTGTCACTGCAGACACTGTTTGTACTGTAACTGTTAAAATTCAACAAACAGACCTTGGAAAAATACAATCCACATGGAACACATGAAATAGCATTAAAGATCAGTAAGCCATTCTTGTTCTTCATGCTAATTCATGTGATTGCTTTAGGTTGTTTTTCTTCTCAGTTATTCCAAAATACCTCACAGAAAAATYTCCCTCTAAATTCGGATCTCAACAAGGAATAAAGCCTGCTATACATTAAGCTTACACTGGAAAATCTGCAGCTGAGCTCCTGTCCCATTTCATTCCTCAAGAAATACCTTTTCTATCAGAATCTGCAGTCAAGCCTCCATGAAAAGCTGACTAATCAAGTCAGAAGCTTTTTATGAAACCCRAGAACAAGTGCATAAAGTGCCACAATCCAGGGCTCACTCCGGACTAGACTGGCGAAGCACAGCAGCAGCCCAAGCTGGACTGAAGCACTAAGTGCTCCAGGAGCAGGTTGACCTTGGCCAACTCTACTAGGGGTGCCTTGCTTGACATGTGTCACTCCACGACAACTAAAACTCTTGCAGAGTATAAGACTAACTCATAGAGATCAGAACAGGGCATTTCCTAAAAAACATTGCTTATAAAATCACTGTGCTGATCGCACTAGTCATCACTTTCTATATTGCCACTAATAAATGTCAAGCTCTGCACAGCCCTCAATCAGCCAGCTACTCCTTCACTGCCTGAAAACAAACACCAGAGAAATTCAATCTATTAACCATGTTGATATTTGCAACACATCTTTCTAAATCTTTGATTTCCTATTAGAAAGCTCCAACTAAAAATAGTAACTGATACTAGTCTTTGAGCCACTGGCTCCAGTCTTTGGGCTTTTGAGAAAATGAGTTGTATTACATTTCAATCCCCTTCTCATTTTAACTTAGTATTTCAGGGGAACAGGGGATTATGTCGTCTGTCTGAAGAGCAGAAATTAGACCTCCAACTCAGAACCAAATTAAAGGTCCTTTGCCCAATCCAGAGCTACAATTAAAACAGCCATCTTCCAAAGATCATGGGTTGATCTTTTTGTAACATTAAATTTCAAATTTAAACTTTTTGAACTCAGGGACAATGGAAGTGAAAAAAATATACTACAAGGCTGCAGTCAGGCTCATCGGTGCATGTGGCAGCTCAATTCCACCTCAACAGTCCCATTTCAATTAGCTTTCTTCAGAATGGCAAAGGAGATGGGTTTCCACACTATTTTGGGTGCCTATCCTACTATGTCTGGGGGATAAACTATTTCTATCCTTGCAGAAAAGGCAGACAGCAAGGGTGTAATTCAATGGATGACTTTTTCAACAGACACTCACATTAGTCTAGAACTACCTAGAACCTCTAATAGCATCTCCCTTCCACTAGCAACCTAACACCAGCTGAAAGGAAAAAAAAAGCTCTTGTTCACCTTTTGTTCTAGAGTTCTCAGCTTTCTTATGTAACACTGTTAGTTCACACCTTCACCCTTGTTAAAAGAATTATACACACTGCACATTCAACATCTGGAAAGAAGCCTGAGAAATGATAAAATGCTTCCTGGTACCTAGCTGAGACCGGGGGGTGGGGGAAGGATGAAAATAAAAAAGAGTGGAATTTAGGATGCTGTGGAATTTGGGATGCTTCCATTACAATAACATCATTCTTGAATTAAAAAAAAAATATATTGAAACAGACTGTTTAATGAAGTGATCACAAAGAGTCCTTTCAAAGGACTAAGTGGAGTTGTTGTCATTTGTTTTCTCTTTACACAACAGTCCCTTAAATTATCTTTGCATCTTGTCTGTGCTAAATCCTGCAGGGTTGCTATTCTATTTTAGAGGAAAAAAAGCTTTTAGGCTGCTAGGGATTCATCCAGCGAGACYTATTATGCTTATTGTGACTCCACTGCAGAGCCAAGGGATTTCCTATATGCTCATTAGATCCGGCTTTGTTCCAAAACAACCTTTTTACAATGCAAATTTTAGCATGCTGATCTACTTAGAATAATACATTCAAACAAAGGCTATTAAAGTAAAAGCCTCCTCTAATGCAGAACCACTACAAACTCAGATTAATTACTAATATTTTAGACCACGAAAACATCTGGGGTCTCAGCTTGAATTCAGTTTTGAACATGACTATGAGAAGTCACAGTGATTCAATATTACTAAAGGGCACAAAATAACACTGCCAGCAAGCCACAGGGCTCAGCAGCCCCAGAGAAGGTGTCATACCCATACCCTTGGTGGATGGTGGACAGAAGAGTAGATTTGTTAGGTACCAGTGGATGAGTTAGGTACCATACTCATCTAATGTGTATTAGGTGCATGTAGCCAGCAGGGATGCTCGCTTAGGTAAGCTGCAGGAGCTCTAGGAGATCGGATGTGAGAGTTCCCTGGAGCTCTGCTAGGTCACCTTCAGCAGTGAGGAAAAAGTAGTTGAAAGAAAAATGGCAGAACGGGGCAAAAGCAACTCACTGAGATGTGATGCTCATTTCCAGCATTTGSGGAGCTGGCCCAGTTCCCATCTCTTGGGAGCACACTACTCAAATTCACATCTGGCAGCTGTGACCTGTAGATGTACTGGCTGTATGTGGGACGCTGCTGCAAGCATTTAATCCTTCCTCCTCTATGGACTTCTCAAGGGAGCACTTGTAGGAACACTATGAATATTATCATCCAGGAGCTATACCAGATTGCTCATTCTTAATAGTTCTATAAATCTCACCAAGTCTTAATACTTTTGGTGTGCAACACAGAAAATGCAGCTGCAAAGAATAGTGTGAACCCATCTCTCATAAGCAAGGAGAACAGCTAGCCTGGTCACACTACATTAGAGCAYTCACTCTTGCACTCTTATAGCAGASCTCAAGCTGGAGGTATTATGTGCTCCACAAACTGCTCTCTGGGGATTAAACCATTAGAAGTGAGTAATGAAAAAATAATTAACTAGCAGAAGTCACAGCAAACCATGACTGCAGGTCCAGACATCCTTTCCCACACACCCATCCCAAATCAGCTCAGCAAACTAAAAACGTAATTAATATTAAACAATAACAAAAAAGTCACTTGGTTATATCAAACAAGATCATCTGCCTGGAAGAAACAAGTGCTCTCAAAATTAATAAATGATTATTGCATTCAGATGAAGTCCTGTTTCACACAAAAAAAGTGCCATGTTCYTGGTAGCTGTAAGAGGTAGATGCGAGTGCGACTTCCATGACCAGTTATTTACTTAGCTGACAAACCCACATTTACAAGTGTCTTCCTCGGGAAGGCACAAACCTCCCAGTGCTTTAGGAAGTTGCCTGAAAAGGCACAAATGATGGGAACAAACTACTTGGTGAAGAGAAACCGAGAACTGCTCCAGGCTGACTCTGGCCTTGAATCACATCCTTGRTGGTCAGTGAAGACCATGTTGGTAATTTACACCCACCCTTCACCTGGGCACAGCCACCCTTGGCAGCCACTTGCACAGCAGGGAGAACTTAAAGAAAATTGCTGAAAATGGTGAAATGCTGAAAATGGTGAAATTCACCACATCTGGAATAACTGCTGGAGGAGAGAGACCAAGGTGCAAAAAGGACCTAGAGCAGCAGCCACTGCTATCCTGCCCTGCTCATCCACTCCTTTTAAATGCTCCACTTCTGCTATTAATGGACAGATAACAATATTACTCCCAGGCTGGGAAGTGCCTGCCTAACTAAGCTATTTCGTGTGAACAGACAGCTTAACACATCACCTAAGGAGCGGTGCAGGGATGAGGTTTGAGGAAGATGCAAAAGAACCACCAAGTTGCTGGTGCTTTCGCTAGGCAATTCCCTATGGAGTCTCCACATCCTGTGACTGCAAAGCAGGCTGGCACATTTGCAGCTTTTATTTGTTGCATCTCTAGAGAAATTTGAGTTCAGGTGTATCACCGGACAGAGGTTTGTAGGGGTTCTTCTCATTACAGTTCCTTGGGACCAGTTGCATTCCCAGTTAGAGAATTACAAGAATTCTTTGCAGGCTTTTTGTTTAGTCTTGTTTTCTGAGGTTTTTGTTTTGGGCTTTTTCTTCTTTTTTTGATTCTGTTATATAATGTCACCAACAGAAGTGTATTGATGGTGACATAYAAAAGAGTTTGTTAGGCATGTTTTTATTCCCTAAACTAAATAGGACACATTCCATCTAGCATAAGAATGTAGAAACACACATGCACATTTGGCAGCATTTTTCCCAAGAGCTAAAAATGTTCCCAGAATTGAACACTGTAAATATTAGCTTCAGCTTATTGGGAAAATAGTTTCCTATGTTATTAAAGTGCTGAGCAAATAAGGGATGTTCTTTGTTTGCAAGAGATTTCTAAAAGTTAAATACATATATATAGATACAGATATAATTTCAAATTGAACCAAAACRCGCTTAGCGTTTCAAAATATGTGACAACTCAAAACACAGAAGGTTCATTTCAGGTCAAGTAAAATATTTGGTTTCAACAAAATCAGAAAATATGATGCTTTTGTGGAGAGCATGCCATTTTTAAAAAAAGTTTCATGTATTCTCCTCTCAACAGATGACTTCACATACAGAATGCTCTTTTTGGATTATATTTTAAAAGTCACTTGGAAAATTACTGTCTCATTATGGAAAAGACTGCTATTTGATTACAAAGACTTCTACACATTGTCTTTTTGATGACTTTAAATTAACTCATGAACCATAATTGTCAAGCCTTRTGTTGGGAACTTGCTGCCCTGAGCAGTCAGAGACAGTCTAGAAAGCAACCAAGGTATGAGAAAGCCCAAAGTTGGAACTGAGTCCATGTTCTCCACCTCAGACTTGCCACTTCTTGCTAAACTGAAGAGATGAGTAATCTACAGCTGAAAACATTTCACCCAACCTCACATCGTGGGTCAGACTGCTCTCCAGGTGGACCACATGGTCACTCCAAGCACCCAGGTCATCAGCAAAAGCTCCGTCACAGCTCTCGGACACAACCAYGTAGTGGAGCTCAGCACAGGACAGAAACATTGCGTAGCACCATTCCTTGCTCTTACACAGGTACTTTTAATTAACCCAATACCCAAGAGGGATTTACAGACAACCATGGTGGGCAGGGAGAACAGCACCCCAATACATAAGTCCATCAGGCCACCTCTTGATGACCCCATTCTTACAAAACTCAATTGCCTCCACGAGCTTTGTGGTCTGGAAAGGACTGGAAGAGCTGGAACACTCTTCCCCAGCCCTGCAATGAAGTTGCCCTTGTGCATTCTACACCTTGTAAATGTTAAAAAGCCTCATTTTGAAAAACCAGCACAAATGTGCACGCAAGAGAGCGTCACTGCTTGACTTCGGTATCTAACAGAGCCAGCTCTATACAACACAGTCAAATACAGGCATCGACGGGAAACTGAATGCAAAAGGATAGCCGATAGGATCAGAAAAAACATTGTGTTAAAATAAATGCAGTTTACATAATGACCTGTGGAGTTTATGTTCCTGGATAGCTGCTATAGCTTAATCCAACTCCAACTAAAGCTTGAGACAAAACAAACARAAAGCCCAAAACAAACCAAACCCCACACACCTCTGTTGCACCAGTGATTTGTGATTTCTGGAGATAGGAGAAGTCATTAAATACTACTTTGCTTCATTAAAGTCTGAGTTTCCAAAAACTGAAACAGACAGTGCCAAAGGATTAAGTAAGTCTTTCATCACAGAGCCGATGTGTTTTATCCCTGCTGGGTCACAAGTGCTCATTTATAGAGCTCCGGGTTTTATCTGACTATTTATTTGTGCAGCCTTTGTTGTAAGTATTCTGAGCTGCCAAAGAAATAATCAAGATATTTTTTCTATTCGTCTTTTTCAACCTAAAGACAGTTCTCTCTTGGGAAAAAAACAAACAAACAAAAAACAACAACAACAAAAACCTTTCTAGTAAAATAGAATGGACGGTAAAAAGCAATTACTGGAGCTGCATGGCTTTGCCTATAAACTGTATACAAATCTGAAAAAGAATATAGCTCTACATCATTTTTATGAAGGCACTTTTTGGGACTTTCAGTTCATTTAATTTTGCCCTCGAGCATCTTTGCTGTGAGTAACACGGACTACGATCCACTTGTCTGTCCCATTGCCTCTAAATAACCTCCTTCCATCTTTCCTGGGAGCCGGGCTGTCACGGGCAGGGTAATACCTCTGCAGAGACAAAATGAGACAAAAGCAATAACCGCAGCCCAGGCCCCCTGGGATTTCTCTGCTCGCTTGAACAGCGGTGTCCAGTGCATCAAACCCTGCCGTGCTGCCCCATGTCAGTGTTTATACACTCTACTGTTGGCACCGTTTGCAATTTCTGAGGAATTCCAGCCCTACCCGCTGCTTTCTTGCACGGTGGCAACAACACTGTCCTGTTCCTTGGTCATCTGTCACTGGCACCTTCATTGGAATTTTGACAGATGTGGGAATACTAAGTATGYATCTGGAATGCAAGGGAAGGGTATTCTCTTCTTTGGGATGACAGAAGAGGTAGTGAGATTTTTCTTCCTGACTTTCCTGGAACAAAATGTCTGGCTGCTATTTATTTTGCCAGGCATCTGTTAAAGGCTGGAATTCACTTTTACAGTGTGGATTGCTATGGCTGTTAATGTGACAGCAGTTTTGGAAACTTCAGCCACAGCCAGGTGCTACACAGGTACACACATTAAAATAGTAGAAGCACTTCAGAGATTCTCCAAAATGATGAATATTGGCAGAAGGAAATATAATCTCCCATACGCCATAGAACAAAAATAAATATTGAGAAATAAAATGTCTTACTCAAAGCCTTATCAGACTGGCAGAGCCAGAAGTGAACTCAGGATTTTAGGATTTTAATTTTCAGGCCAGGGTCTTAGCCAAGTGGTTATCCCAGTGCAGCCATGTGCAGTCACTTGATGGGCTTCTACAGAAAGCTTCACTATGAGCACAGAGTTTTTGCTCATCAGTTGATGGCTGCAGGSTTTTTGGGCAGGAAGAATTAGTTCTGCTCAACATTTCACAGTTTGTGTTCAATCCATTTTCTCCCTCATCATTATTACTTCAGAAGGAAAACTCTGCTCAGGGCTCTGATAGGAATCAGGAGCTGAGAAACTCTGGCAGCCCCCATGTAAACCAGGACGGGGGGCAAGGCTGGTGCTCCCGAGCATCCACTGTYCATGGCCTGGGGCCAGGGACACAGGGCTCCCCAGAGCCCCAGGCCACACACGGGGGTGTCCAGGACTGAGCATGACCTCTAGCAGGAGCCCACGCAAATTCAGGGAAGCCAAATCAAAACCATCTATGTGAAACGTGACGAATGCAACGAATCGTTGCCTTCCAAATAACAACAGAGGCACCATCTACACCCTTGAGAGAAGGCATAAATTCATGTCTACCTGAATTCATGCTCCTAGGCATGCAACACAACTAATAGCCTGACAGTAGCAGCCAGAGATGACTAGACAAATCTGCAGATGATCTTCCCCCACATCTACAGTAGTGAAAATATTTAAATTTCAGGTGGAAGGAAGTTTTGCCATGGGAATTGAGTAAATGAGGTCCTCTTCTGCCACTAATTAACAAGATTTAACTAATGTTCCTTCTAATAGCAGAAGTGTCTTTAAATCTAAAAACTATGCCGCACAATGAAACATCTGTGAGAAGTCCAAAAAATGACTCGATGCCAGGCTCTAAGCAGATACATGGAAAGAAATCCCTCATTCTCAAGCTTTAATGTAGTAGAAAAAGACATAATGACAGCTAATGATTGGTAACTAATGCTCAGTGAATTCAGATTTCAAAATAAGATGCTTTTCTTAAGCAATAAAGATAATCAACCATTAAGCAGCTTACTGGTTTACTGTGTCAAGCTTTCTATTCCTTTAAGTTTTATAATGAGGCTAAATCACATCATCTCTCTAAGTGCCTTGTAGGTTTTCGGCTTGTTAGCAATTCGCTGCCGCTACCCTGACCAAGCTAGACGAGCAGACTTTCTAACTTGTAGGGAACTCCAGGCTTAACAGGAGTTAAAACCCCTTTTATTTGAAGGCAAACAATGAAGTGCACTTCTGAAAACACCCATGAAAAGGTCCACCAAAGAAACTATCTTTCCTACTTAAGCTATTTTTCATAACAAAACTGTACACCACAGCTGCATTTGCAGTCATCACCTCAGGCAATATACACACAATGTGGGYGGGTTCTCTTTTTCCTCCCCAATTACTTAGGGAAGTCTTGTTGTCTCTAATTCTCTATTAATCTCATGAATTGCCACTGAAATCTTTATAGCTACAGTAGTCTAGAAAGTAATGCTCTAAACCAATTTAATACCCAATAAAACAACTTAATACCTAATAAAGTTTATGAAGAAAGTGGYGCACTTGCAAGCGGTGCTGCTTATTAATGAAATTAAGGCTACAAATGTTTTATTCATTAGGATAAAAGCTCCATGTCTGTAAGTAGGATGCACCTTCTGTAGATGCAATGCCTGGAATGGACAACTATAGCCTCACAAAAACYAGAGGTTGCCCAGCTGTCGCAGCATGTCCATTAATAAATCACTACCAACCTTTTCCACAAGAGACTTAACTCTCAGAAGAGTCCCAATATTGATAAGAAAGGTRAGTTGAAATGCTTTGAACTAAAGTGAAGAAGCAAAATGTGTTCCTATAATTGTTTGACTTTGGCTTCATTTAGATGGATTTTCCAAAGACACAGACTGCTCTTCCTCAAGCCAGGAAAAAGCATGAAGCAGCCTCTCACCTACAAATGTAGATGTAGGAAAATAGAAGCACATTTTGCAAGATTTTTTTGTAGCACTTAGAAGCTGCATTTTGAACTTCTGGAAAAGTAATAATGTGCCTCTCTGGCACTGTAATAATGTGCCTCTCCACAAAACCGTAGGAAATGTTTCCAAGCAAACTTCAAGAGCCACAAAGGGTAAAAGATTCCCTTGCCTTAGAAAATGTCCACGCTTCGATCATCAATGCTCCTCCACATTGAAAGCTGCTGCAGTGTCTGATGCTCCCCTTTTGATGCTTTGTGGGAAGCGTGCCCTGCAATGCATTGCTGGCAGGGTCAGCAATATCCCCATTTTCTTCTTTATCTCTGATACTTTTCAGACATCAAAGACTAAAYAGTACTTTCAGCTTGGCTGTTGCAGATTTACAATACAGCCATTGAATTGAGTGAAGTTAGTCTGAAACTATACAGGCCTAACTGAGCTAGAGTTAGCCACAAGAGCTTTTGTGTGTCACAAAGCAGGGCTCCTCTCCTCTCCCTGTCTCTTGCTTCTTATTGAACAAAGTGGATCTGAAAACTCTGAATTACACCTGCAGAGCTTGGCCAATTCGCTTCATATTGGTGGATCTATTTGTTATCAGAACYGGACCCACTAATCCTCGGTGTTTGTTGCATAAAAGAAAATGAGCATATAGATAACGAAACTAAATTGTATATTTTTGCATTTTGTGCTAAGGACCACTTAGAATAGACTGTCTCTTTTGTAGTGATATGTTTCATGTTTCAAAACTTAAATAATATTAGCTCCAAAATGCAGTTTTAAATTACTTTTTTTTTCTCTTTTTTTCTTTAATATAGAAAAATTAAATTGTAGGGGGATGATCCTACAGCGCCAGGGAAACAATATGCCTAAATTCATCTCTTGTTTTATCAACTTAAACACCTTCAGGGACTGGAGAAAAAGCTGTCCTTGGTATGATGGCTACTTACAAGGAGTAAGGTCACCTCCCATGTGACCTTATTTTGGGCTGGAACAGGTTTCAAGTACAGCCTTTGACTGTTTTTATAAGTTAAAAAGAACCATCTCTTTGTACTTACCCGAGATATGTGAAGCTAACATAAACAGAGTGGGAGATACCAGCCCTCGGTGCTTCCTAAGGCTAATAATCAACAAACTGAAACATCCTTAAAACATATTCAGTTTTAAGTGCTTTCCCCCAATTTAGCTTGACTTGAGCAAAAAATTCARAACTGAGCTTTAAAATTTTGTTTGTCCTTAACATGAATGCTGTTGTATCTTTGAGTAACGGGTATCTCTAATCATCTCCTACTTAATCAAAACAGAACTCAGCATAAATATGATTACACAATTTCAAACGAAGATTAAAAGTCTTTATCTCTTGTTTTCGTGAATTCTATTTCTCTATGTAGATATTATGGTTAATTAGTTATTCAAAGCTGACATTTAACCAATCAAGCATATTCTGTATCTGCCCAGGAAAGCAYAGGGGGAAAGGAATCATAACAACAACGTTTGATAAATGTAAAGTTAAGAACAAATTTCTCTATAATACGGAACTTAACAAAAATAGGTTAAGTTAGCCAAAACAGTACTAATTAACAACAAAAAACCCCCACATCATTTCACTTCTTTGATATTTCATAATTTTTTACAACTCACTACACAAAAAACTTTTTGAGGGAATTTACAGTTATTTTATATTCAGATGAAATTCACTTTCTCAGCAAAATACTACTGCCAAAATACAGAAAGGAGAGCTGGTTTCAGATATTCATGCCTCACACTGTGTCAAAGACTGCAAATGTTAATATCAAAGCAYGACTACTACTAACAGGAACTATGAGAAAAGTCAAAATAAAATGGTTTTTTTGCAAGAAGCTGAAAAAAAGTGCATCTCAGGATGAGAAAGAGACTATAGAAAATTCAGGTGCTGATTTCATGGGTATTAACTACATATAATATACATATGTAAGCGACAGTACAACCCCGTGGGTAGAGCATTTTTATTTAGACTGAAAAGGAGACTTACATTGAGTTCCTGTTTCTGCTAAGAGTCACCGAACAATTTCCTCCGTGCTTCGCTTGAACTTGCATATTAAAAGGTAGATAATTATTAAATAGATTAATTTAAAACAAAACAAAAACAGCAGCCTAATTGGTCAGAGTTACCCATAATTTAGAAGTACCCAGGACCTACTTCTAGGCAAGCAGTCAGAAGCTGTGTTGACTCAAACCAAGGTCTTCTAAACATCACTGATTTTTGAATGCCTCAGTTGAGAGATGGCCAATTTGCGACACCTTAAAGAGGGGGGAATCAACGAGTACATCCCTTTTTAGCCACCTGCAATCATTCCCCAATATMGAATGGCAAGCAGCTGGTGGCCAAGTGAGTCATCCACTTTTTTCTACTGCACGTTTCACCAGGCTCTACAGCACGTTGGTCTGTAACCACTGCCTTTTGTTGGATGGATCTTCACAAGTATAAGGGCACATGTCATTAAATATAATTCGGCCTTAACTGAAGTGCCACTCTGTGAAGGAGTTACTACTCCCAGCAATTTGAACAAAACACATATTAGGGCAAACCAGTATTTTATGTCAGTGATGGATGACATCTACACCAAGGATGAAGTAGATGGTATTTCTTTAAGACTCCAGTGAACAAGGACTGCAATTTATACCTTTTATATAAGAGCAAACATCACAGCTTATACAGTTATTATGATTTTCAGCCATCCTCAGTCAGAGAACAGGCTGTGCCTGCACTAAGGTAGGARCGAGGCCATTCTGAAAAATCATCTCCTCCCTGAACTTCCCCCATTGGTAATGGGGTTCCACAGCACTATTTTCTCATYGTTTCCCCTACATCCAAATGAAAGCTTTGTGAGAGCAGGACTTTACAACAGGTACAAAGGAGAAGATTCACTGAAGGCTGGAGGAGCAATCACTTAGTTATCAACCTCTCTTGCCTCTCTGCAGCCCTGAAGAGATCTATGTAATTTGGCTCTCCAGCTGCCGGRTGGTTCCCTGGGGAACATCAGCACRTGGGATGGGTTAGAGCACTCACAGCTTGCTCCAGGGTGTATTACACTGCTCCATCTGTTGGTATGAGATATACCTACAGTCACAGAAGCACTCCAAGTGCCTGGCTGTTCCATTAGTGAGGTGATTAGTAGCACCAGCAGATTTYCAGGTAACTGCTCAACTCAGATGGAAAAGAAACAACATGCATTTTCATCAGCTGAAATACAGAAACTGAATCTATGCACATAAAGCATCTGCTTTCTGAAAGTGAAAAGAAAAACAAAAAACACCAAGGCTTTAAAATGATAAAAGCCTTTCTAAGAAGAATATACTGTAGTTGCTGAAAACATGTGCAGCATCGTTTGTCAGTTAGTTATGAAACTTTAAAGAGAGAATCAGAGGGTACAGAAGATGAAGTACTTACATCACATTGTTCTATTTCTCCTTTTTTTTTTTTTTTTTTTTTTTTTTCCTGAGAGCCCTACAGTGCATTTATCACAAGGAAACATCAATGTGGCAATCACATTTCTGTGAAACAAATTTTCAGCACTGACAGGTGGTGGTTAGAGAGCCTGTTGAGCGGAATTAGTTGCAAGGAGGACAGCGCTGGACACGGCACCATATGTCACGGCTTCATGCCGAGAATAAAACACACCTCCGGGAAGACAGTGGGGACAGCAACTGCTTATCGAGTGCCCTCTCCTTCGGCCACCACTTCTGGCCGTCCATCACGTTGCACCATGGTACTGGGGTTCCTACAAGCTGTTTKTCAAAACTCAAGCAAATATGAATTGTGTTCAGAAAAATAAGCTCTTGCATTTCCACTTAGGTTCTTTAAAAACAGCCGTAGGCTGTAAAATTTCACAGTGTCTTTTTCATTTTCCTTAGCTGGATTATATAAATTAAGTTCCGTCTGTGCTATAAAATTATGCAGTAGTGATGACGTAGCCATGATGTTTTAGAGATAAAATTAAAAGAAACGTCTCCAAGCTCAGAGAGTCTTATTTTTTCCAAACTGTGTATATCCTCTAAAAGATACTCTCTTTCTGTGAGTAAGCTTCAGCTATTTGGACATGATTCCTTATCTTTTTTACGACTATTTCCTTCTTCTGTAACAGTGCTTAGGAAAACCCCTCATGGCTCCTCACACTTTGTACCAGACAAACCCAGAACAAAGAGCCTGGCAGGTACCTGCTCTTTTCATCCACTTGCACATCTCAGCGTAACAGCGTGACACTGCCCTGCAAATGCAGACATAGGAAATGCAGATGAGCAGGCAGCCGTCTAGCTCCGTTGAGAGCAAAAGGAACACAACATACAGCCATTTAAGAGAGAAATTGTAGCTGGGAAAGCTAGGAACGAAACAAAACTTATGTTGTTCTGTTGCAACTTGCAGCTTGCCTCAAGAGAGATGAGTGGCAAACTCCCCAATGGGTGGCTGTAGCAAAATGGATCGAGTACCCCATTACATAAGGGCATTATTGCTCTGCAAAGGCACCAAAGCTGGTGTTTCTATTTCATATTACTTCCTAATCTGTGAGTGGATTTAATATTTATTCCTCCCCCCCAAGCAGGATCCCTTTCCTTACTTTTACCCCTTCCTAGCTTCAGTTCTCTTCATTTTCAATGGAAGACACCGTGTTGCTTTGAAGGCTTCCCTGCTGTTTTCTCTCAAACTGCTTTGTGGTATCTTTGTGCAGAAAAGGCTACAGCGTTTTTCAGATGTGTTGCTTCTTATGTCTTTTTAGGCATTCATTTTGCAAGCTAAGACAGGATGTCTCACAGCACGCATGCATTCATCTCCAGGCAGCAAAGCCCTTAAGCACGTGCTTAATTTTAACCAGGCACTCAATACCTGTTGACATCAAGGGGACTTAAACGAGGGCTTCACACTAAGAAGGTACTCCAGAGCCTTGCTGAACTGGGGCCTGAATTTTGATTGAAGACTTTGATGGCAGGAGCTTCAAATTTCATTTTCTGTTGTTTTTATAATCTCATCTGTCTTCCTAAAGATGGTAATACCTGCTTGCTTTTTCATCCCAGGTAATCATACACCAGCTAAACTATCATCTCCAAGGACTGAATTCAACCTACACAGTAAATTTCACTGATGGCAAAGCCCCAAAGATTCAGCAAATGCCTGGCTCTGCTAGACCTTGTATCTGACATCTAGGGTATATGGCTCAGTGTTTCCCAAAGTTTCCCCGAGGTACTGAAAGAACAACATACACACATCTACTATTCTAGAATTCACTGGGAGTCTGGATAGGAAATTTTAATATTAAGTTCTTTTTATAACTTGTTTTCTGATTTAATTTCCAGTCCAGACTCTGTGTGTGAATACCAGCATATCAATACAACAGAAAGAGATATAAGGCTGTAGATTTTTTGATGAATCTTAGGAGCATGTTTTACTGCCACTCATTTTAGAATAGAGTTTGCCTATATACACACTGAGATAAGATAATTATATACACATATGTATAATTTTAGGGCATATTTCTACACAAGCAACTCTCAGCATCTTTCCAAGTTATACTTGAGGAGAAACCCCCCAATACTATTCCCCAGGTTATTTCAATTTAACAAACACCTTACCAAAAGTAGTAGTAACAGAAATATACCATCAAATCTGAGGTTTGCTGAATTACTGCAAACTCCCTGCAGGGAGCACATGGCAGAACCACAGCTAAAGTTGTACTAGGGCAAATTTTCAAAACAAAATCCAATGGGACTTCGACTTACAGGTCACCAGTCTTCATCTGGAAAATCTCACTCTTGGAATTGCACTTTCTCTCAATCAGAAGCATCTCTAGCATGACAAAGAAACAGGCGTGTATGACTGAGCACATGCTTGGGAAGAGGCATAAGAGAGAAAGGGAGATAGACTAAACTGCAGGTCAGGATGGCATCTAACACATTAATGAAATTTCCTTATTGTTTCCACACCACTTGATTTCTTGGGCCAGCAATCAAGCCAGACAGCTTTACATTATCAGAGGTGCTGCCCTTTACTTTTTATCCTGGATTGTCTCTTCTGGTTACACATCAAAGTAAGCTTTGGGCAGTAAGCTATAGGGCAGAGATCCAAGATTGAAGGTTTTTTGTTGTTGTTGTTTTTCTTAAGCTCCTTTTGGAAGAGTTTAGCAGTATTTATCATCTACTGCATACAAGTGGGCACGACTTACAAGGGRAGCTTTGTTCAGCAGGTTTTGGTGTCACGCACGCATGCTGCCTTATTTGAGYACCGCTTTTTTTGTGTGAGGGATTTGTTATTTGTTGGTTGTCAAGATGCCTCTGGGTATTAGCCCCTTAGCTTCTTATAAAGAGATTGTTTTTCTATTATTTCTCATGCTGCTCCTCTCCAGCAGCTTTGACCATGRTAATATTTGAGAATGTTCAAAAAAAATCATAATTTCATGTTGTGGATTCATATTTTCTTTCATGGAGTCCTTTCCTTAGAAATTGCTCCTTGCTCTCCTTGAGAGAGCAAGGAGCTCCTTGAGAGAGGAGAGCTCCTCTCTCTCCTTGCCCCCTCTGAAGTCCTTATCAATATCTACTTTAATGTAAGCTTTTTAAACTGCCATGGCTTTGGCTGGGTCTAGGTGGTCCCATACCACTCTACCAAAGTTGCTATTCCATACTTCGGGGTCCAAAACCTCTTTGGTCCAGGGATTATCCAAAGGAGCTCCCCATCTTCCCGTTGGTGTCATGGGCATGGCAGGAAGGGGAAGTGTTCTTAGGGCGGTTGTCTAATTGGTCAGGGATCAGGATCTGCACATCTTGGATGTTTAATATTGTCTTCTAGCTTAGGACCCTTAAATGAAGACCAACCAATAGAACCTCCCAAATAAAAGCCATTTTAAGGCCCTATTTCCTCACCTCACAGTGGGCACGGGGTACTAGTTAGATGGCTTAGTTCCCTGAGCAGGCAAAGAAGCAAGAAGCACATGCATGAAGCATGAGCTCCAACAGCATGAACCATTTTCAGGCTGTTCTGATTCCCTGGTACAAGAATACAGAARTAATTAGTCTGGCACGCTTCAGCTTTCTTCAGAATTACAGTTCTAAAAGGATCATGTCTGGAAAAACATCAACAGCTTTCAGCTTACTAAGGCAGAAAGATTTGACACAAATGTTTTTAACACATCTGAAGACTAAACAAAAACATAAGCAAAATATGAACCCAGACCAAGTACAGCTTCTTGGTTTATACCTTTGGCTGGTGTGTATTGGCATTTCATTACTGATTTCAAGGAAAACACCCCAATCTCTCAGCTGAAAATCCGCCACAACTTTTTTATCATTGACCATAACTGAATTTTAGGACATCATATCTCAGTAGTAAAAGGATGAGATGTCAGCACATTTRCACTGGGCAGATAAATAAACATCTAATGGGAGTAATATGTAATAACTTATACTAYGAGGTAGTTGCAAAGCAGTCTGATTTTTCTTTCTCAAGCACCTCAAAAAATCACACAGTGATGTTGATCGAAAAACATGGAGTTAGCTTGAGATACTGCACTAAATCTTGTGATGAATGTTCTGATAATTCAATACCTCGGTTTGTGCCACCACTGTAAATCAGAAGTCATTTTTCAAAATTCTGAATGTTATTCTTTCTTGGTCCATCTTCAGCTAAGGGTTCTCAACTCTAAAGGAAGGAATAAAATTTATTGTCCAGAACCTCATGCTGATGCTCATGCTAGATGGAAACTTGTCTCCAGAGACTAAACTCTGGGATTAAAATATGTCTTATTCTCCCACACGCCTGGAAGTTTTTAATAAAGACTGAGGTTGCCAAAAAGTAGAACCAGTAGTACACTGGAAAACAACAAGAGATGGGAGAAAAGGAGGAAAGAATCAAAATTTCAAGAAAATCWATTTGCAAAACCTTTAAAGCAGTATGAAACACATCAACCTACAGGTATTTACATGTGGATCTTGCCCTCAYTACTATGATTTCACATTTTGAAGACAGAAGCAACAACAAAAAAAAAAAAGGATCAGAATGACTATACGGGAAGTCCAGGAAACCTGGGACCTCTGATCATCCCAGCTCTATCCCCATTGCCTTGTGGATGACCTTTGGCTGGGGATCATTCCTACTCCCTTTCCTTTGCCTCTTACCAACTTGACAAAATGATCACTAGGGCAGCGAATTCTCCATCTGCAGCAAATACAACAGGGGAACCAGCTGGGTCAAAACCTCTCTGTGCTCCTTCAGCACTGATAATCTGACCCATCAATGCATACGGCGTTTTGCAATGGATTTTAGAAGTATGCACCCTTTGAAATGTAAGCTCTTCAAGCACAAAAACCTCTCCCCGTTTCTACCCTACCAGGCTGATGCTCTAGAGCCCTTGGTTGCCCTTGTGATGTTCAGTACAGCAATTTATTGATGGACGAAGTTGCTGAGGCTAACCCGCTTCTACCAGCCCACTGCACAGCCCTAAGGACAGAAGACACGCTGGACACACTTAGTGATGCAGGCCTGCTAGATTATATGCCTAATCTAACACTTCTTTTTGACTCTGATAATGCAGGCCTTGTTAATACAAGGACAAAGAGGATTATGCAATTAAAAAGTATCAAAGAAAAATGTACAGAATTCAAAATAAATATATCTCTCTATGCAGCGCTGGTGAGGCCACATCTGGAGTACTGTGTCCTGTTCCAGGCTCCCCAGTGCAAGAGGGATGGGGTGCTGCTGGAGAGAGTCCAGTGCATGGCTACAAGGATCATCTACAAGGGCTACATGGAACATCTACCCTACRAGCAAAGGCTGAGAGAGTTGGACCTGTTCAGCCTGGAGAAGAGGAGGCTGAGAGGGGACCTGATCAGTGTCTATAAATACCTCAAGGGAGGCAGTGAGGARGAGGGGGCCGGCCTCTTTTCAGTGGTGGCCACTGATAAAACTAGAGGAAACAGCCACAGACTGAAGTTCCACAGCAACTTAAGGAAAAATTTCTTGACAGTGAGGGTGACAGAGCCCTGGAACAGGCTGCCAAGACAGGTTATGAAGTCTCCTTCTTCGGAAATCTTCAAAACCTGCTTGGATGCAGCCTGTGCCATGTGCTCTAGGTGACCCTGTGTGTGCAGGGGGAATGGACTAGRTGATCTCTAAAGGTCCCTTCCAACCTTAAGCATTCTGTGATATGAGACATTTGTGAAAGCTCTAATGCAGGTGTACAGTGAAGATCACAGTTCGGCAATCAAAGGCTACCTTGCACACGCACGCTTGCTCTGCACTTCAAACTGCTTCGCTTTCTCTGAGTAGTATCAAGAGCATTAGCTTTTCTAACAGCCTCTTCTGAAGGGAAACACTTTGAAACTTGTCACAGACATGTAACTGATAGAAATGATTTGATCCTTAGTGTTGACATGAGTAAATAGTTCGCTTCTGCCTCTTTGAAACACTGAAGTGAAACACACTGTGAACAGTGAAATGCATTTATGCTGGCTGGAAAAAACCACAATCTAAAAGGAGTTGTTAAATAAAACAAGGCAAAAAGACAAAAAGGAAAAACCTGTCACCAAGCACATATAAGGACACTTAAAACAAACACGTTTAAAACTCCTACACAGTCTGCCAGGCTACTGCATCTCATCCAGTATTTGTGGAAAGAGCTYTGCAAACACGACTGCAAYAGGAGTTGTGGTTGCTATAGGCCTAGGCTTCAGCCCAGGATCTGGCCTGTTTAGTCTGGCGTTGGAATTCGGGACTTACAAGAGCTATATGCTATATGCCACGTCTTAATGAAAACATAACCAGTCAGCTAAAGCACCATTACATTTCTGATTTAGATCTCCTTATTGAAACCAATGTCATAGATTTAATATGCTCATCACATGCATAGCTGTCTTCTCCAATTTGCACATGACAAAAACATATGAAACACATGATTACCAGCTCTATTCATATATCTCATGTAGTCTAATAAATTTTTCCCCCACATCAAAAAGAGCACATGGTTAGAAAAATCAGCTAACAGGCTCATGGGCATCCCACATGAAGACACAGTGGACTGCAAAGTTAATGGCCTGGGTTAATGTCACGGTGCTTGCCAGCCTTTTCATGCTTGCACACAGCCTTACTAACCTCTCCAAACTGGCTGAATTAGGGTAACAAAGGCGGCCACTGCCCCTTGGTTTCATATTCAYGTAAACACACTCGGCTTTTATTTTTCTCCCTTTATTCCCTCACTTCAAATGGAAAACTGAACATGTGCTGTCACTCACACCTGGATAAGCAAGAAAATTTCGGTGGCAAGAAAAGGTTATTGAGTTTTTTTTCTGATGGTGAGTTATCAAATACATTTCAGTTATTTGAAGTGTGAGGAAGGGATAAAGTAGAAACACAGAGATAGCACATGACAAGTCTATCAAGAGTTGCTTCCCAAAGCTACTGCTCCTGAGAGCCAAGTGCAATGTAAGTCAAGACACTTAAGGTGAATCCAATCAGGTAGCAGGAAAAAAACCATCCATAATCACTCTGCAATGTTCTTTGTCCTTACATTTCCCATTATACAACAATTCCAGATTTTATATGACATCCTGGTAACAGGGAATTTAGTCTTTATAAGCGAATGAGCCTTTGTGCAAATACMTTCTGCAAGAATTGCACTGATGGCCTGAGCCCTCATCAGAATAAAAAATCCTCTACCTGCACCTCTACTGAAAATAGCAGCATTCTTATGCTCAATAGCTCATTCTTAACAAGAACAATTTGCTTCTACAATGATGAGAAACAGAGTTAAATACATTTAAACAAAACACTAAGGGGGAAAAAAAAAAAAAAAAGGCTGAGGGCATAAAATAAAGGAAAATTAAGAATTTTGTCAACAACAAAAGCCAAAAATATGGAGAGAGGGGCTTTACTGAGAACTCTCTGCAACACACAGTGCAAATTAGCTGGAGCAACCTGAGGGCCATATCAAGTCACAGATACCGCACCTCACATCCATGTCTGGTCTTCACCCAGACTAATTTACACAGTGGAAACTACTGCAGTGATCTGCCCACACACGGGGCAGCTCAGATTTGCCCCGCTGTGTTTCTTACTATAATCTATTTTTTGGTCCAAATCCCAAGGCCAACAGCCTCAGTGCAATAAACAAATGTTAATGTGTCTCATTCTTGCCAGTTAATTAATAGTTCTTCTCAGAAACCATTTAGTAAATTATTTTGATGACGAATAGTGCTTTGAAAGAGTTTTACAGTGGCTAATAACACCATTCTGTCTTCCGGCTCCACAGCTGGTTTCATTAATAGAATCTTTTCAGAGATGAGGACTGATCTACAAGAATATTCATTAGAATAATAGACGAAGCTCTCTGACTCACCAGTCCCTCAGAAGCACAACTTCTCTAAAGGAGATGGAGAGCCTTCAGAAACACAAGTCTGGTACTGTTTTTTTTGTGAGAAGCTGCTGTGAATTTTCTACCTTTTCATAAAGCACTGAAATTCTAACAAGGGAAAAATCACCTGCTCTATTTCYTATTGAACTTTATCAGGACTAATGGGCTCTACCAATTCACTTCCATTTAATTGGCTCTAAGATGTTACCTCATTATTAATTGAGCTTCAGGCATTCATATCACCTTGGAAAGGTAAATTGGTCCTAAAACCAGAGAATTACTTCTTTAATTAGGCTGGATTGATCATAAAGGCTACACGGATCACCTGCATTAGCTCCAACCCCTACATGTACCCACCTAAAGTCAGGGAGGGACAACTCATCGCAGAGGCCTTGTCCTGTAGCACCCACTAGCGTGAGACCAAGTTATAAGACGCTCCAGCAAGCCCATCACTCCAAAGGCACAGACTGCAACCACAATTAGTTGAAATTTGTTATTGTAATGAACTGAACCTTCTCAAAGTAACAGATGCCAGGAAGGAGGGATGTTGTATGGATTTCCAATACCAGCCAAACGGCCTCAAGCTTGGAGCCAAAATTCTGTCACTCTGCTGCTCTGCCGAGTGTCTTGTTTATGGACTTTCATTACTTACCCGCCTTTGTAAACCACTCATTCCAGAAGTCCCACTGGTATATGCAACTTATCATCACTTGACATCAGCTGTTGTATATTATGCACATCAGTAAGGTTCCCCATGGAAACATAGCATAATAGAAGCAGTTGGTTTTATTTTTTCCAGTAAAAGTAGTGGGAAAATAAATAAATCGGTATTTCTGCYGAAATATGCTTCTGAATACGTAAAAATTAATATCAAGCTACTGAGTGTTTCCAAGCTAAGTGACAGAACAGGGCAATAGAAACCTGAGCTAATGCTGGTACTGGTTAATTTGTGTTCTGGGAGGGATTCTCAAAATTGCCTCTCCTCCAGGCTCTTTTGTTTTCAGYGGCATTCAGGCTTCAAAGTTGCTTAGGTAATCTTGAAGAGTTTCCCTCTTCACATCCCATTAAGGCCACTGGACAGCTCCCACAAAGAGCTGAAACGCCTGTCCCAGCAAACACAGAAGTTGCTGCCATTTGGATGGTGCCAAACGGTATTTAACAAAGTTTCCTGCTGCTTTACTCATTTTAAATTCTGTTGCAAAACAGTCCTTAGCTAGAATACAGATACTCCTGCCTGCAAAAGCCCATAAAACAATCCTGCTTATATGCAAAACATCTGTACTCTGTATTCCTTTAAGGTTATAAATCTGTATTATGCACCACGGTACACCAGTATTTATCTTTGTTGTTCAGTGCACCTCTGCACACTGGAGAATTCATTAGGAAATGACAGAGTCATGCAGCGTGGCTATAAATTAGCATTCTGCCTGGCGAGCTCGCTGTTGATTTTGTATGGCACTCCTGGCTCTGCAGCCTTGCCAGCTAGTTTAGCCATAACATTATAATGTACATCAAAGAGCCTCTTTAGACTTAGTTGAGTTTGCAGCCCAAGGCTGCCTTTTTGGTGGAGTGTTAAAATGCCATAGAACACCCCAGGAGGGAAAAGAAAAAGCCCTCAGTCTCATTGGTTGGGTGGCATTGATTTAATGAACCTTAAGGGTATATTTTGTACTCTCTTATGTTTAACATTTAAGTGTTAACAACAACGTGGGGCGAACTCATTAACAGATATGCTAGGCCTTACACGTACACGACTGCTTTTTCCCTTTCCAATATTTTGAATGAAGATTTTGGCTTGTTACATCCAACCAGCCCACAACCTGAGTGCACTCCCTACAAAAAGGTAAATAAAATGGAGTAAACCAGTCAATGCCACCAAGTCGCAGACTTATAGCACAGAGGAAAGGCTGCTGCAAACACCTTCCAGCCCAGCTGCACCATTCAGACTGGCTTTTCTGTGTTCAAAATACAGTTTGCAAAATGCAGATTCCTTGAAGAATGGAAAGGAGCTGAACAAAAACAGAGGCCCTGGCTCAGGCAGAACGAGAATGTGTGGAACATCTTGGGTGTCTTGGTATGAGAATGGGGGACAAACACTGAAGGTTCTGAGCAGAACCTTCAGGACCTGGAAGGAGGGATAAGACATGGAGCCTGCAACAGGTTACAAGAGAAGAGGGAAGACAGGAAAATGCAATTCACAGCCCTTGACATACACAGTCTGTGAGCGGCAAAGAGCCTTGGCAGTTCCCAGTCTGCCTGTGACAGGGATGCCTCGTCTTTCACCACTCAGCTAGAAAAGCCAGAAACTGCGCGTTGGCTATAACTAACCAGCAATCAATTACTGCAGGAGAGCCAATCGATCACATATCAGGCACATAATCTGCCTCATATTTCCATTAGGGAGCCCAATGGGCATGATTAATTGCTGCAGGGGGTAAAATTTCAGCGTGGCTGGTGGGGAACTTGCTTTGTAACACTGTGAATCCCATTAGTGTTAATGGAAATTTAACAGCCAAATCCCCCGTGGATCACTTAGAAAAGATTACTCCTTAAGGTTAAAGGGGATTTCATTAATAGTGTTCCAGGATGCTCCAATTTAGAAGTACTGTATGCCTCCACTATCATGCAGAAATATGTGGCCTACTGTTTTTTGCATATCTCTTGTTATTACATCTATCGCATTATCCTCCTCAAATGTAATTTCAAAACACAGTTCAGCCTATTGAAATGTAAGGCACATTAAGGGTAAATTTTCTGAAAGTTATTCACGGAGATTTATCTACTAAATTCCTATTAATATTAATGGGAATTGCCCAGCCATGTTGCCAGACACTACTCTGAAAATGTATTCCCAGCAGCAATTTATCAGGCTGCGTGAATCCTGATGCCCACATATAGCAGAATACGCACTACATACAATCCGAAATGCAGACTGGAACTGCAGACACTATATTGTCACCTTTAAATACACTTAACACAGCCAGATGTAGACAGAGCCTTACAAGTGACCTCCTGGAGCGTTTGGCACCAAAAAATAATGCAGAAATATTACCAGCGTTTAGTTGCAGGATACACAGAAAAAAAAATAGTCACCTAAAAGTGCCTTGTAGACTATGCCAATTAATTCCCAAATTCCACTAAAAGTGCGAGGCTTACATTCTTTGAAAACCAAGACAAATATAAACATCCCAAAGGAAAAGCCATCTTGGAAATTTTAGTCCTGGTACACAGACAGCCTATCCACATTTATATATCAAGCATTCAGGTGATGCTTTGAACAAGCAGGTAGGTACAAGATGACCTTATTTCTTATTTAAATTGCGATATGTTGATTTCTAGGGATGCGGTCCCTACCTAAGGATACTTTGCCTTGGGAATGYGGGATCTAATTTTAAGTAAGATCTTTGAGATGGATGCTGCAGGGTAAGTGATTTCTAACTGATAGATCAAGCAGATCTACAAAGAATGAACAGCTTGAATCAATATTGCATGTGCCTATGGATCTACAAAGCTGAAAACTGACCACATAAAAGGCATTAAGTAACTGATACAAGGAGAATCAGGTGTTCGGAGGGATTTAGTTGCTGAAGATGATATYTTAATAAAGCCCCACTGAGGATCATCACCTACTAGATAATGTTTAGCTGATCAAGTTTCCATACTAAGCAGATAACATGCAAGTTAGAAGAAAGGAATTCAGTCACCTTGTCTTGCCTGGTTGCAACCTGAGCTCCTTTCATCTGATGGAGTTAACTTTCACAGACTGGTGTTCTTTCTTGGGAGTGTATAAATTCTGATCACTTTATATTTACTAGAAAGTGATATCAAACCAAAACACYGAGTGTATTGAGTGTATTGTTTTTGTGGATTCTTTATAGAATTTCTCACAGTGATGGAGCTGCGAGTTATTTCTTTTGAGTCATAATAAAATTCACAACACCTCCCAAGCACTGTGGCCCTCCCCAGAGCCATAGGGCAACAACTAAGTGTTTTAGCAGGCAGAAATTAAAAATAAGTGAAAGGCATTCATTGAGAAACAGGCACATTGGTTGTACAGGTGTATTACTGCRGAGGGAACAAAGAGCAGTGCAACATATGCAAACCACACAGCTATAATTTATAAGGTGGCTTCACTTCCACAATATATTTGTATGTTATAAAATAAAGTCTTTGGAGTCTCCAAGAGTTCATTTTCTAGTATACAAGATCTGTGAACAACGAACATCGTGAGCAGAAACACTAAGAAGTGTTTTTGCAGGCAAAAGAAAAAGATATATCCTTAATAATCTGTGCAGCCACTTTGACAGAAGATGCTGTGACCCTTATGTGCAAATCTCCTCCGTTTCATCCAACATTCGCTCCAGAAGCCCCAGGGCTAAAAACCTAATGCCTTTCTCTTATCTATTTACTTCAACAGCTTATTTGGAGGATTCCTAAGTCTAGCACACTACTTCCTTGGCACTTGGAATATAATCTTAATCCTCCTCCTGATTGCTTTGTAAACATTTATACACCCCTCCTCTTCCATAATACCAGTAATCAGAAGAGCACACATTTTGGGGCTTGGAGTCACCTGCCTGCGTCGGCTAATCTTTCAGGATTTCTACATAGTTCCCAAAATCCTTCTTATTAAGCAATTTGCTTCTTAAAACTCAGTGTTGTGGCTSCCTTTTTTTTCTCCCCCCTTGAATGTGCCCCCTTTTGCCTTCTTTTGACCGTGACCAAGTGTTGAACACCCTGACCATGTACCCAGTGTACAACGAGCTCCRTCTTGTCTGGTAAAGCTCCTTTCTCCTTCCCAGCCTCCACTTTCTTGACCTCTGGCTACAGGACTCCCTTTTATTTCTAAATAAAGAAGCTTTTTGTAATCCCTTCCATTATACCCTACCACTCCACACAGGCTGAGGGCTTATCAGCTCATCACAGCAGAGAAAATATGCCAATTGTATATTGGCATATACAATTATATACAATATATGCAATTGTATATACCAATTACATATGCCAATGCAATTGGCATACACATTACAGATTTATAAAAGTCCCTACTGCAAAGGCCTTTTCCTCTCCATCCGTCACTCCCAGCACTGCATCTAAACCATCTCATTTAATACAAGCATCTGCAGAGGGTATTTTCCCCTCCGCGCTTCCCGTGCCCTTCTTTAACATTTACTGTTTGACATCAGTACTCTACACAATTTATCGTACCTGTCAAGGCTAATTTATTCATGGGATCTGGCAGTAATCAAAAAGACTGAGATCGATGTGCCAGCAAACCCTGACATTTATTCATATTTTAAAGTCCCATTTGACCTTGAACTGCAGCTAACTGGAACCCARCTTGCCAGCAGTTCCAGGAGGGCAGGGAGATTGGCCACTGTGGAACTAACAGCAAACTCACCCTGAAGAAAGGCCAAGYGAACACAGCAGGGAAGGGATAGGACATCCATTTGCCAGCGCAGGACATGCTGGGTCTTCCCCAACCAATCTCACAGGGCCACACTAGGGACATCATCAAGAAGCCAAGGAGAAGAGAGAAAATAGCRTCCATAACACATGCCAGCTTTGTACCCAGGAATAATCCCTATGGGCTTTGCATTCAGACCCACTGTTAGAGATAAAGGCAACAAAGTCCATTTGAGATAGTTTCAGCTCATAATTTCTCACTGAAAGCCCTCAAACAACCTTTATGCACATTTTTAACTACAGGAGAAACTGAGGCAGAAGGATAAAGTGGGGCCATGCTCATTTACYTGCTCCCCAAAAATGTTCTAGGAACCAAGGGGTACAGTGTGCTCAAAAGCTACTGAATTGCTTKTCTGCTGCTAGTAAGATATTTGCATAAATGATAGGCCATTAGAGATTCAGAGCAAAATCTAAGTGGCCTTTTAGGTACAAATATGCAGCTACGGTTAAACTGAGAAATACAAATGTCTCATTTTATTATATTTCAAGCATTTAAATATGTATTATGCAGTTGCATCTATCATAGAAATCATAGATGTATTTTTGAGGCTTCTCTGATTTTTCTTTGGCTGGTGTTCTCATGTTATAAAYTCTGTATGCCATATTAAAATGATCTTTTAAGCCAGATTTGCATTTTCTAAACCTAAAATACAAATAGAAATGACAGATATGACATTTTGCATTTATTTTTTATGTAGCTGACACCTTTCCCTTTTGCTGGAAAAAAAGTTACTCACGGAAAGCAATCAAGCATTCTGGCCAATACATTTGTGCACATCTCTGTGTCTAACACTGCCACACAATCTAGTTTGATGTTAATAGACAAGAAACAATGATGTAAGAGGATGCTAAGGTTGTTCTTCTGTATGGGTCTAGGGCAGTTGCATCACAAGGGCAAAGAAACTATGTATGAACTATTCTAGCTATACTAAACTTGCTATAATAAAGCCTTTCGGCCACCCCATTTCCCATTTTCTAGCAGGAAACATAAGATTTAAGATGGATATTTTGGGGACTGCTTGAAGGAGACTAAATATTTCATCCGGAATTGTTTTGTTCATCTGCTGCCTTCCATGAAGAAGTGAAATGAAAGTACRGAGCAAATGTGGCAAGCGGGGGTCATCAAGTCCCCAAATCAGCAGTCAGGGTGATCTAAAGGTACTTTATTGCACGTATCATATCCCAAAACATTGGGATCATAGGAAATGAGAAACCTTCACAGGATTGAGCAGTAATTCTTGTTTGGCAACTGACGGCTGGTGTAATTGTAAATGACAAACMAATGCTCCTACCACCAGTGCTGGAAGGGAGAGAACATAAAAGTGAGGGCAAGTCAGGAATTCCTGACTCCTCAAGAACACTCAGCTGTCAAACGCTCCCTCGTCAAGAGCTCAACTTTGGACACTAATGTTATCATTGCCCTGGTATTCGCTGCATCAAACATCCAGAAGTCTCAGTGAATGGCTCACCGGTGTCTAATGCCCTACTGCCCTCAACAGCTTTTGGCTACGACTTTTCTTCTAGGAGACTGCACACAACAGAAATAGTGCTGTAATTTTTTGGCACAGAGAAATTAACCCATCTTCAAAGCATAGGAACTGCACCAACATCCCTTCCTTCCTGCCATGCAGAGGTTACAGGTCTGCTTGATGCACTTCACTTACGTAGCACTATCATGAGGGTAATTTTCAGTCCGTTTGATGTTTCTTTAATGGACAGCATAAAATACAGTAAATAAATAAATGTTATCTCACAGGGGCAGAATCAAAGGAGAAAATAAACAGAAAACCCAATCTGCATTAAAACCCACCACTGCTTCCCGCAAACGCAGGTGACAGGGAGCTTGCCAGCAGAGAGAATTTATAGGTCTCTACTGAGCACCRTAAATAATGAGGACTTGAGATTTCCTACAAGGGTAACACCTCCTCCATGGGTGAAAATTTATACATGCCAACCCTTACAATCAGTTCTCCAGACCGGGCACAAGGATACCATAAATCCAAAGCCCACCTCTGAAGCAGGGGGAAGCCTTCCCAGCACAGCCAGGTCTGGAGAGGAGCCTTACGACAAAGCCCCCCACGCTGATGGCCTCCTGGTCTTCCCCATCCCAGAGCTTGCCTCAGCCAGAGACTTCCACAGAGCCACAATGCAACTTTCATCCAACTGCTCCAGGCCAATCTTCACCCAGCCAAGAAGCCTCAGGGCTTTGAATGGAGCCTGTTAACCCCCCAAAGCAATAAGAATCACCTGAGGAGTCAATCACAGTTAGAAACAGGGACCTCCTGCTCTGGAAACAGCTGACACACATTTCATTTTAGAAACTCAATCATCAGCAGCATTAACAGAGTCCTGCAGAGCATCTGGAGAGCTGGATGAGTCATTATTTTAAATAGAAGCCATGTAGCATCACAAAGTTCCTGACCAGGTGTAGATTGTCTCCAGGCTCTCTGTTCAATCTCAACATGAGGCAAGTGAAAGCTATTTAAACGCCAGCAAAAGCAGCACACACAACACCTCTGCACCGCTTGCAGTTTGCCACTGCAGAGGACGTGGCATGAGATTAAATCCGCCCGCGAAGGGGCTGAGAAGAAAGCAAGGAAGACTAAGGAAGCATTTTCCTTCCTCAGCTTTTTWGCTGAGACACTTCTGCAATTTCCAGCCTTGTGCTTTTCTAATGTTCTAGCACATGAAAGCGTCTGTAACATCAAGTGTTAGACTCTGTGGAGCATGATGTGATACTGAAGCCAAATGGGCAGATGCTCTCTTGCTGAGCTATTTCCAGTGCTACCACTTCAGAGAGGGTTTGTAACGGTATTTGTAAGCTCTGGTCCCACAGCTTGCTGGCAATTTCATGCTAGAACACTACTGCACTAGCTTCTGATGAAAACATTGTTTTCCAGTCAAGGTTACACTTATTTTCAATTTAAAAAAGATCCCAATCTGGTTCGAATAAACTGCAGGCAGGTAGAGAGATGGGTTCTTTCCCCAGAAACCAGACTGTGAATACCATTTAGAGCACAATTAAGAATACAGAAATGATATGTTTAGAGGGGGGGAAAAAAAACACCAGGGGAAAAGCTCTGTTTTCCAATGCCATTATGGCATATACTTGAAACCTGGCACTAGAAGCTGGCTGTCAGGCTGGAACTCTGTCTGCTGTTTTCATCTGATTTTCCTTGCTTTTCTTGTTTGCCGACCATGCTGGCTCTCTCCGGTTCACTGTGCTGAGAACACCGGTTACTAGGTGGATAAAGTGGCAAAATCAGAGCAACTGGAGATGCTAAGAGCTCCTCAAAATAGCTATTTGTGCTGTGTCTTTGGGACTGTTTCTAATGCCTGCAAGCACCTCTCCAGCTAGACCAGCACACTTTAGACTAGCAGAGAACTTGGCTCATCATATATGCATATCAACATAAAATAAAAGCCTATTCCAATACCTATTTTAAAGAGGGGAAGGAGCAYATTAATGTAATCCAGGTACCAAGAATTCAATCCTTTAATGATTTTCTTAGTGCTTGACTTTAAAACCTTAAAGTTCTTTCACCTTTGAAAATGTCTATAAAAATGCTAAATTAAACTAGAGACCGGCCACCTTTATTTATAGAGCTTATCTGGAGAACGAGACCCAGCAGATTTACCACACAGGTCTTTGCTACTTCTACAACTGTTAGTAGATTACAGCCTTTGTTAGGATTTTACTCTGGCTATTCAGAGTTCAGTGCAGAAACACTAAAATAGCATGCTGAAAATTGGCATTTATTGCACTTCCATGCAAATAGTCATGTGCATGCACTACATTTTTAGATTACTAAATTTTGCGAATTTTTCATAATTTCATTTAAGGGTTTATCCATTTAGGTGATTAAATGCCTTAACACTGAAAATCCTTCTTTTAAAATTTTACATTGAAATTGAGTTAATTTATACTAAAAATACAGCTTGGGAAAATTCAAAGTAAAAAGGAAGTAGTTCGGAATTACTGAAATTAGGCGTTTTGACTAATATTTTCGTTAAATTTACACTTTTTGTTTTACCACAATATGCCATAGAAAAGATAAAATTTTGAATAATGGCACTCCTACTTCCTTCTCAGCTTGAACACTAGGGGCTTGTCCTCATGAATTTTACAAGGTAAAAAGCTTTGTCCAGAATTTAGAATTAAAATTTGCCATATATAAACCTTGGGACTTTTTTATTATTGCATATCAGCCCAAAATCTATGTTTAAGCTGCTGACTGCTCAAAGTAATCTAAATTTCTTCAGCTGATGGTAATAAAAACAGGTCAAGAATTCACCACTCAACAATCCACGATTACAACAATCCACGATTAGCATTATCTGCTTAGAGAAAATACAGTTTGTTAGCTTTTAAAGAAGGCAAATTTGGGCCACAAAACGTAAATTTGTGAAGTATAATGATTTGCTTGTATATTAGGAAATCAGCCTGGCCACTGTTAGCATGTCACTACAACAGCAGAAAGGAACAACCTGAATTTTGTCCCATTTTCGAGCAATCTTTTCCAGTCTTGATACGGTGCATGTTCCCAGAGCCAGCAAACAAAGTTGGCCAAAGCTGCTGGTGACACATCTTCACAAGCTTAGGTCATGACTAACCATAAGCATTCAACCAGGCACTGCTTTAGAACTCAAGACAACAAGACCATCATTTGAGTTCACTGCAAAATTGATTTATTGCAGTGGTATCTGAAAATACCTCTAAATAATTTCTCTGGTSAGAACTTTATAAACACTGGGCTTCTTTAAGCTATGTAAGTCAGTAGATAGCACCCAAAAGTAATCATCAGCTAGTGTAGAACCATTCCTCTCAGATATAGCATGATGCTGTTAAATTGGCTTATAGTGATCACAATAAGAGAGAACAAGTTTTSCTTTCAGCTGTCATTTTGGCAACAAACATATTTCTTCTTCGGATTCTTAGTGGTTATCATTTGTACTACAGAATCCTTTACAATAAATGCTTCATCTCTTCCCACCTGCTATGACTGTAGCAGAGGACTTTGGAGTTCAGAAGCAGCAAAGACCAGCACGATCCAAGCAAAGCCTTGGGGTTCTCATTAAGGCACAGACATATCCAGTGTTTCACAGCAGAAGAAAGTACCATCCCCTTCCCTTATCTCTGCTCCTAGGTTGGCAAAAAGATAACTGAAGAGCAGACGAAATGAAAATCCATGTCTCTCCCGTTCAGTGGATGCACAAGGACACAAGGTGGCAGAGCAGTGAAGCAGCACCAAGTAACCAAGCCAGCCTGCCTGTGTTTATCAAGGGCATCTCACCCACACCGGAGTCAGCCATAATACAAGCTTGTAAATTCCTGGCAAAAATCAGCTTTCAGATCCTCACAGACGACTCCCTTCAGCACAGTGACTGGAGGTCTGCGAACACTGGTAGAATAGCTGCATTTCTCACAGAATTCAACCCTGTATTTATCCATCTCGCRGTGAAACTGTCATCTTTGAAAAATACAGTACCAGATGATATTATGGAAGGGTCCATCTATTTTCCCACTATTGCAGGCCTGCAATCGTGCCCATCTCCCTTTYATTTCCTAGAACTGACAGCCCTCTTCCTCAGCCAAGCCAGGACCTTTCTAGGCTGGCAAACAGACACTGGTCTCACTGCAAAGCTACTCCGTTAGGAGAATGTTGCAGCTCTAACCAACAATCAGTTTACAGAGGAAAGACAACATAAGTAAAAAAGAGAATGGCAGACCCCTAAATACCTTCAACAGATCTAGTAGCCCACGTCGGCTAGTGTGTTTATGCACTGTTTACTCAAAATAGGAAATCACTTAATTAATTACTCCCATTTATGTAATTTAGAAAAGGAAAAAGCCGCTACTGGAATACTCAAGATGATGATATTTTTAATAAACAATAGATTTAAAGGGGATTAGCTAGGTTATCAAAAAATACGCTCCCAAATCAGCTCATTAATTGCATGCCTTTCCCAATTCCACTTTATTAAAACAATTTAAATGAAGGTTCATTAGATGCAATRTAATCTAATTTAGACAATCCAAGCCTAATCCCTTTTCTTTTAGCAGTAGCATGATAGTTTGCAAAGAATGCTAGAGGTTTACTGCTATAGCTTTTTAGAACAGGGACCCTTTACAGCCAATATGTCACACCATTTTCCCCTGCTTTATTTCTTGCTCTTCATCATTCCTTGTTCATTCACGTATTCCTAACCTTTTCTGTCTTTCACTGCTCCACACAAATCAGGCATCAAATCATGGACACTGGTCTCCCTCCATGCAGATGCAAGGGACAGGTCAAACTCTCAGTTTCTCCTCATTGTAGGTCCAAGCTCACGCAGGTGCAAGACTTCACTATAATGCAAGACTGAGGACAGACTTCATAAGTTTAACTTCATAATTTTAACTTCATAATTTTTCCCATCAAACTTCCTGCCTTTGTCGCCTGGTTTGCTCTCAGCTGAGCTCCTACTTTGGACATGGGTCCCTGCATAGCTCACCACATTTCCTTTGGAAAGGATTGATTSTTTGCAACTCACTTTTAGATTCCAGAACTTAAAAAAAAAAAATAAAAAGAATGAAATTCACAGTCATTTTATAAATATCCCATAGGGAAGGGAGAAGATTCTTTTCTGCTTTCATAATGTTAATTTTTGACAGCTCTGAAGGACACATTGGGAGGGAACACATGGAGGACTTGCACATTAAGAGGTACATGCTGTGCATTACCACACTAGACTCAGGCTGAAAATGTAGATTAGCAGATCCACGCTATGGACAAACAATGCATTATAGGGCTTATTTTCAAATGAACTCATCCAACACTTTTTGAAAGCCCTTTTCAAACATTACAATAGGGTTAATGATACTTTTCTGAGGAGAAAAAAACAAACAAAACAGACAGCAATGATTAAGAGCTGGCATCTGGGTTCTTACAGACTTTAACAGGTCTCCATATCCCTGAAAAMCTGTCCTCGCTCACTTCAAATCCTGGTCTTTTCAAGCAAGAGCCATTTTATAATCCTATTAAAACCTTTGCCTGTGTTTACCAAGAGCCCTAATCATATTCAGCGAGTTCTTCTGGTCTAAGGAAGAGCGACAGCTTTCAGACTTCTTAGGAGGCTTATTCATCAGCTCCGCCAGACTTTTGCCGGAGCGTTCAATCTATTCTGGGAGCAGCCATGTGGAAAAAGTTTCAAACAGCTCAAAGCCCCACACAATGATAAAGGAAAGCTCGCACAATCCGGGTAATAGCCTGACCCTCTTAAGGAAAATTGGATGATTTGTGGTAGCAGTTTTTCTGTCTCCAGTGTGAATTCTGCACCTCCAAGTATAAGCAGCCTAGTTGTGCAGCCCCATTTAAAACTCTATCCCTCCTTGGACACTGGAATAAAAAAAAAAAAAAAAAAATTCCAAAGCTCTATATAAAAACAAAGGTCTGCCACAGTGTCCTTCTTCAGCCTACTGGTGTGAAGGAGTCTGTTGACACTTTAGAAAGAAGGGACAGATAAAGGATGGACTAATTTGATGTTCACTGTTTCAGCGTAAGCACAATATATGCTTTAATGAGCACTCCACATGCACCAGGGATGTGTTACTGTGATACAGGGAGCAAAGAGTAAGGGGAAAATAATTAAACAGTCAGCTTTATAATGAGGTAACTGTGTTCATGCACTACTAAGTGGCCTAATTTCCAAGTGCTAAACAATGGCAGGTTCCTTGGACAAACAGCACCTTGAAAATAAGTGCGAAGAGAGAGAGGTCACGCTAAGCTTTGTTCTGTTGGATCCCTGGCATCCTTCCTCAAAACTTCTGCTTGGCAGCTTCTCTAGTATCATTCTCATACGAGCTTTTGGGGCCAGCAGAACAGATAGCCCTTACTTCTTGTTCTTAGAGATGATCCTTAAGAGTTTCAAAATATCACAGCATTCATCACGTGTGGTGTGCAAAATATTACAACTGACAACAACTACCAGCCTGGCCTTAATTTTCCATTGCTGCTGCATCTACTGCATCCACAAGCACCCACAACACTGAGCAGCATGAGCACCATAAGCACCACGAGCAAATGAAGTCCTATTAGCATGGATCTGTTTACATCATTAAAACTAATGAAAAAGAAATTCCCTCTGCCTCATTAGTTCAAACACCGACAGAATGAACCATATGCATATTTCTGACCCTATTTCCATATTTATTAATTTCATCAGTTCTCTCAAAAGCAGCAGGACCAGGAATATTCATTTCCTGGGACTGTTAGTTCCAGAAAGCACTGTAGCATCAATCATGTCAGTGTAATAACCTATCAGTCAGAGAGCATTTCTGTTGGGCCACAGGCTCCCCATCTTCCTCTGCAAATGCACATTACACCAAGTCTCTTCTTTGTTACTCACCCTCATGCCCAGTTCAATATTTTCTCCTCCATAGACCTCCATGCCAGGATCAAGCAAGCCGATCTCACCAAAGTATTCTCGGTCCACCACAAATGAGCATCCAATCATGGCTGGTGTTCTACACGGAAAGAGCAGAAAAGAGAAGTGAAGGCATTTATTAGGTACCACAGATGGCTCAGAAAACAAAAGCTTGGTCAGAAATGAGGAGTTTCCACCCATTTCAGTGAGAACTCAGCAGACCAGTCTGCAAAATCAGGAAAACCATTTCAGGAAAATCATTTCAAAAAACCTCTTTTGGAGGTGACCTAGGAGAATGGGCTGTGTTCCCTCTTCCACTGAATGGGAGGCAATTCTGGACCATCTGGCTACAACATAATTTTTAACAGTGCTACTGTAAAAAGACTCCAGGAAGCTTTTGGTGTTTGCCAGTTTCCTATTTTCTACTAGAACAGAGAATGTTCCACCTATAACCCAAATATATATATATACAGCTGAAAACAATAGTGTATAGAAAGAAAGATGATGGTAAATCTCTAAACGATATTTTTAAAAGGCTGCTTTGTAAAGGACATGTGTTATATTATCACTAYGGATTCTCTTTTACCCAGGTTACTAATATGTTTGCTCAGTTTATACAGAAAGCATTCACTTGGCATTCACCAGAGCCATCCAAGAAACACACTCACGAGGCAGTTTCACACACACAGGAAAACTGCCCCAGTTGGGAAAGGGGGAGCTCACTGGTGGCAGCAGGTGGCTGCTGCAATGGTGTTATCATATCAGGTCCTTTTACTCATCAGGAGTTCACCATCTCCATGGCAGGAGGTTAAAAAGGCTTCAAACAAATGGCCAAGTATATGGTTAGATAAAACAATTCTTTGCTTCTGGGCCTAATGCATATCCCAACACTGCAGCACACAGTGCGACCTGTGACAGGACCTATTTGGTACTCTTGAACAGGTTCATTAGCTGAAGCACTGCTATTACTTATCTATAATGGACTCTTCTGTAGCATTCACATTATCGGTACTGCTTCAGCATCTCTTCCTTCCACTTTTTCTCCACGTGAAAGCCATTGCAGCCTCTCAGATCATTACAAGAATATGCTGCTCTGCACTCATGTTTTCTCTGCATAATTGAAAAAGGCAGCTGTGGATAGAAACACATTTGATGGGCACCGTTTCTGACAAAGAACCTGAAATAGCTTGATTACCTCTCACACTGCACCCTACAGAGGGAGATGCATTCCGTGGGCCATGAGCTGGGAAGGGTTAGACTCAATGATGTTTTCAAAGGTATGGATTTCGTTTTCACAAATAACGTTGGGCTGCAGTGAGGGGCTCTCATCTGGCCTYTGGCCCCTATTGATTCAAAAGGGTCGGAGGAAACCAAGGCCAGAAACCCCAAACCCCACACTAAGAGCCATAATCGCATCACCACCAGCCTCAGTACTTGGACTTCTCTCATTCCTCATGAATTCCTCCTTTCTTAAGTGCAAGAAATGCCAGCACTTCTCTGTTTAGCACTGCGAATTGTGAAGACTTCGCTGAATCACTCTGTCATGAGAAGTGATCTGAGCACTCTGTAGAAATCCTGCATGATCCAGGCACTCCTGGTTTTTGTAGGGATGCAAATACTTCACCACATGCTACCAGTGCTTACACCAATATTTTGCAGAGATGGAYGACAATTATAAATCCAAACTATTTGCTAAAAACGTGTCTTTGTGTATATAGTTTCTATAGCCGTGCCTGAAGACAGACTTGTCTAAAGAGGCTGAGAACTCTCTTGCAGGATTAACTAGACTTACCCTACATACATGCCATTATCCCATGCTATACCACTGAAAAAATGATCTTTAGCGAATTTGATCTAGAAACTGAATTAAAAGAGACATGACTAAGGAAAGAGAATTTAGAAGTTCTAAAATACTCCTTTGATGGAATGTTTAGGTATTTCCTAACCTGAACCATAATAAAAAGACATGGAGGGAAAGGATACATCAGTCACTTTCTTCATTTGCCTTTTCATGTACTTAAAGGCAAGCACAGACTTCACAGGGAAATAGGTAGAAGCATCTCTGCTTTGCAAACCTGAGCTGCTAGCTTGTGATTAGACCTGCTTTCTTTTCAGGCCCCTAAAAGCCCTGCTGGAGGCAGCTCCTTAAAGCAGTATGATGCTCCCATGAGGATGTTTCTCCTTCCTTCCTAATGAGGAATGGTACCTCTTGGCTTTCAGGCTGCTCTCAGGTGCTGGAAACTTTCTCCRGAGGATGGATTTTTGCAGCTGCCCATTAAAGCACTAACTTCTTAATTGAATGGGGGTGGGAAGTACATTTTGGATGCAACTACATAATCATCACCCGCAGATGAATGCCTTTGAGAGGGACTTCTCTCTCCCCTACATTCTATTTCTTCTAATCTGATACATTCAAATGCTGGCAGACCCCACAAACCTTCATTGCATATTCAGAAAATGATTTGAGGAAGGCAACAATAGCAGGGCAATGGCAACCACATCCAGGTCTCCACCCAAGCCAACTGAAAACTGCAAGGCAAAGTACCTTTATCCACCCGAATTTGGCGACTCACAGCCCTGCACATCTGCACAGCAGCAGGCCCAGGAGCTGAATGACAGTGTGGTTGGTTTGGGAGCAGCTGAAGCTGAGCAGCCCCTGGCCACATTCTGACCTGGGGGAAGAACTTGCCTAGGATGCCCTGTGCTGAATTTTCTTYAATTTCTATTATTGCATGCTGATACTTCCACTACTCAATTAGAGTTGGGGATGTTTAGTCTCATGAASCCCAGGCTCTTAATTTTCCTGTGATTTGACTGACCCAACTGTAAACTAAGCACAGTGCTATTGCACAGCCCAGTGAGCTGGTAACAGGGCTGGGAGCTGAGAGACCCTGCCTCTATTCCCRGCTCTGTCATTCACCTGGTCTTCAGCGAGTCACCTCCATCTGCCTCTGTTTCTCCAGCTGCAAAGCACAAATAATCATACTGGACAAAAGTTTCAGAACTGCAGTTTAAGAGCCTAAAACTCTCTTTTAGAGGTGTTTTAAGCATACAATATTGTTTTATACTCGACTGCAGTGTAACACTGACATGTTTTAAGTACTTTAAAAAAAATGCCTCTAAGMAAGCATATGACCCTAACTTGACTGCCATAGCTGGTGCTTTTTCCCAGTACCTGAACAAGCCCCCATATATCTACCACTTTTAGCACAATGCAGAGACTTCCCTTTAAAGTCAGAAATGGATATATGGACAAAAGCAACTGTGCTAGCATGTCTAAAAAACACTGCTCAGTAGCCAGAGGCAGTAAGGGTGAAGGTGCATGACCTTAGCACTTCACAGCTGCAGAGTAAAATAACTTAAGGCACACCTATTTTATGCAAGTAGACATTTTCCCTTAAGTCGTGGACTTTTTCTTGTAAAGCAGTGATGTTTTTAGAAGGAAAGCATCACAAAATAATAATTGAAGGTTTACCATTTATTACCAACACCTCAAAGGTGTTAGGAGACTTAATTGATCTGTGGAGTATTCTTTGACACTGCTGAGGATGCTATAAGCATAAATTATTACTAACAGCAGCAGTCAATGGATAATGTGGGAAACACAGTAAAATAGCTTTTGCAGCTAAGGTGTAAAATCCAGCACAGAAGAGTATTGATTCTGCGCTGGAGAAAGACAGAGCACAGTCAATTTGTGGAAATTACCTGAGGGCAGACCTTCCTCCAGGGATCACCCTGGGGAAAGGGAGGAAGCAGAGAGCAGCACTTCTGCGTGGTAGACCTGCTCCCTCCGYTCGCCGCTGCGGTGGGCACAGCGGTGGCAGCTCTGGTGAAGGGCACCAGGCATGCAGGACGCAAAACAAAAGCCACTTGCTGGAGATCTGGGTTCAGATGATTTACTTCTAGCATAAGCTGCTGGAAAAGCTGCCCGTGTCTCTACTCTGTGCCCACAGTGCCTTTTTCAATACCAGTAGAGCCACGCTTGGTCGTGTGCCTCATCTCCATGGGTCTGTGCCGTGGCCTACTCAATCCCCCGCTTGATTTCCTTCCCTTTGCAGAGGAACTGAAGGGCGCTCTGGTGGCTTCAGCACAATCAAGGGAAGAAGAAGTGAGGAACAGGAGGCTGCCTGTGAAACGACGGAGCTTCCTCTCTGCCCCACATCTCTGCTCCCATACCTTAAGGCCACTTTGCACGCAACCAGCTCACATTTGAAACAGCTTTCCAAGCACACAGTGAGTCTCGTTTCCAGGATAACTGACCTATAAATGCATATATACATACATACATGGTTGACATGTTAGCCATGAGCCAGCAATGTGACCTTGTGGCCAAGAAAGTCAATGGGATCCTGGCAGCATCAGGAGGATGTTGCCAGCAGGTCCRGGAATAGGATCCTGCCCCTGCATTCAGCTCTGATGAGGCTGCACTTGGAGCACTGGGTGCAGTTCTGGGCTCCCCAGTACAGGAGAGACGTGGAACTTCTAGAGAGGCCTCATCTATCTTAGGAGGAAAGACTAAGCCTGTTTAGCCCAGAGAAGAAAAGATTGAGAGGGAAATCTTACCAGCACRTACAAATACCTGAGGGGAGAATGTAAAGAGGATGTGACAGGCAAGTGAGGGAACCTGCATGGCACCTCTGCAAGCAGTTATTTTTTCCTTACAAATCATGTCCTCTGCAATGAAGTCACATCAGGGTCTGAGAACAGAACTCAGATAGATTTTCTGTTCAACAGTTACAGGAAAAAAAATGACAAGCTTAATGATGGGCAGGCTTGTCAGCTGCTTTGGAGAGCTGCAGCAATGGAAAAAAGAAAGAAAACTTGAAAATTTATGGCTAGGAATACAGGAAAGTAGGGATGAARAATAACTTCCCGATGCGCCACAGAAATGCATTTCTCAGAAGAGGCAGGATACCTGTTAGAATCTGCACAGTTATTAAGCAGCAGCTCCATTGCAGGCTCCTATAGACGAGTAACTAAAAAGGTGGCCACCAACACACCAGTTTTGTTACTGCATGSCAGCCACGTTCCTCCCCTGGACATTTTAGCTGAGATGCTCCCTAAGCTCAGTACACAGATGGACTTCATCCCGCGGTGGCATCACAGCCCCATGGCCAGCACAGACCAGCACGAGGCCAAACACACAGTCGAGATGGTCACACATGTTCTCAGCTGAAACGGGCAGCACAAACAAAACCACTCGTGCTTGGCCACGTCAGACCCTCATTTTCACAGGTGAGCGAAACCCACTTGCTTCCAGGAGCTACTCTGTCTGTGTGTGCATATATACACATTGCTGCTGGTGCTAGGGAGTATTAAAGCAGTAAGTGGGAACATATGCAATGCTGTAATGCACCGCTGCTGCCGGAGGAAGATAAAACGAAAGCTGTGCCCTGCGTGGCTGAGCGAGGCTGACTAATGAGTCCAGCACTCGTGGCTGCTGATCATGAAATGAACCACGGAGCAGTCTGTCAAATCACGGGAGGCGACGGAAGAGGGGCAGAGAAAGAGCTCAGGGTATCAGATGCCTTCCTTGCTCTTACAAAAAGAACTACAGTATCTTCTGCATACAGGAAAAAAATGAAATGTTGTTTCAGTGCATAGTCAAATTAATTAGAAAGCCTCTGACATTGTGTTCTTGGTTACACAGTTTGCTGCCAGATGATAAGGGTGTTTTGGGGCAGTGTGTTCTCAGGAATGCAAATGGAAAGCGACATGACGGACACGGTGTGTCAAAATAACAATCCCCATTTAAATCTTCCCATTTGAGACATCTTGCATCTCAAATGTCAAACATGCAAAATGGATTGCCTGGGGAGATTGATTTGGGGAATATCAATTGTGCTGAATTTCAGAGTATTAGCAGGAAATAAAACATAAATCAACTTCAAGTTGTATCAAACATCATTACCACATCTGACACCTTATCATTCCTTTACCTTTTATCCTGATAAACAGTTCTGCAAYTTTATGAATGGGCCAAACAGGCACAGGAGCCAAGCAGCTTCAGTGTGGACCACTTTGCATGCCTTGCAAACCAAACTGAAATGGAAATCACAATTGCTGTACAGAGTGTGGAAAGCTCACTACAAAATAAGCCTGTGCAAAACTAATAGAGATTTTTGCAAAAGTCTGCTCTTTCCTTTAACTTCCCCCTCCTTTTGAAAATACACTTTAGTAGTTTTTACATTTATTAAGAGGCCACTGTATTCCAAATCACAATTCTAAAACCAGATTTCCTGATCCTTCTCATCAACAACACTCACATATTCTCTTTCCATGACCATAATTACGCTGACATATCATTTAAAGGCCACAGATTTGCATTGTGTTTCTACAACCAGGCATAAAAAAGCAGCACAATMAAATGCTTTAGCAAATCCATGCCAGTGCTCTTGCTCGGGATGCACATCAGAAATCAGGGCAGTGTGGCTATAAAATGGATGGATCTCTCTTAGATCACTGCCTCCCAAGCAGAGGCACCCAGAGAGACGTGTACACGTTCACGGTTCAGCACTGATGTCTCTGCATTTTAGGGCATGTAATTCATAATTTGCAGGAGATAYACTTATGTAATCAGAGCATTTCGGCACTCCTGGTATTTGTCGGCATGGGTCAGTCGCTCTATTCCCAGCTCTGCTTGTCTCACCTCCCTCTCTGGGCAGAATACGCAGTGTCGAAGTGGAGAGTTTCTTCATCCAGGTTCTGCTCAGAACACAATTGCTGCTCTTGGGAGCCAGCCACTTACCTGCATCAGATTTTGACATTACTCAGTGCCTGGTTTTTTGGACCTGATTCACAATTGTGGCAGTCTAACTCCTTGTCAGTAGAAATCCAGCAAGARGCTGAACAGAAATGTGAGGAAAGCCCAACTTAGCAAGCCTGTACTGCTGAAAGGAAGCTAACTCTTCTCTCAGTGTTACAACGATGAGTTTCTGCATTCATTATTAGAAAGGTCTGTGGTTGGCTTTCCAAAAATGCTCTGCAGATTCTCCCATACTTCAGTGGGTGCGCTAGTTACCTCCACTGAAAATCCTTCCTGAGGAACTTGCTGAGGTTTATGTGACCATTGACTCCAGAGCAGAGGACATTCAGATACTAGAATGACTCATGTGGAAATTGAAACAGTGATTCCACATATAAACTGGAAGTAATGGAGTGTGCAAAACCTCTAGGGAATAAAAATCTGAAACCCTGATTTCAGAAATGAAAAGTTTGCCTGATTAATTTTTCTTCATCAATAAACTATTTCTCAGGGCCGGCTGGGAAGAGATATAAAACACCTGCCGCACTTTTAAAACAATCTGAGGAGAGCAGAGTGTGATATTTAGGAAAACTGATTTCCTAAGCAATTAATTTCCTACTTATTGAGGTTTCAAGCTGAGCAAAGGGACAGTACAGTGCTGTTCCATCATAAATAAGGTTAATGTTAAGGTATAGCAGTCTTCTGCAGTCACAGGGCACATGAACGAACCTAAGAGCAACTGCAAAACTTAATCACAGATTTAAATATTATTCTCAGCCAGGGAAAGAAAGGCAGAGAGCCCCATCCAACCCAACACTCAGAAATGTGAGCAGTCCATGAGTCCATGTACATTCTTTCCCTTCCATAAGGCCACCTGGATACTTTCAGTTGAGTATGTTGAAGTAATAGATTGGAAACGGATTATTTGGGACTTGGCTTGGGACTTTCCTCCGCAGGTCAAGGTGGAGGGAAGGAAAACAGAGCATCATCTCTGCCAGAGCTTCTATTCGGATGACACAGAGGTGCCTTAAGATGAGACTGATGCATATTAAGATGAAGATAACTCTAAGGTGGTAATTTTYCACCTAAGAAATATCAAAAATAGGGCAAAGAAGGCACAAGTGCATGTTCAGGCTTCATAGTTTTATAGCATTTATTTCAACATTTACTAAAAATAGTAACCTTCAACCAGTATGGTACATCTCAGAGGAGTTGTGAGACAGCCATCTGCACCAGAGAGGAAGGGCTAGCAGACATGAATTTTAAACAAAGGGGAAAAAACTCTTTTCTTAATGTTCCTATTTTCCTACTGGGACAGTAACATTTCCCCAAAACACCATCAGTATTTCTAGAAAAGTATTTTTTTTAAAAAAAATCCACTTTTATCAGGTAAAATGTTATCTCACGGAGGAAAARACAATAGTGTGCTCACTACATGATCCTATTTCTTTCTGAAATTCATACAATGGAAAAAAAAAAAAAAAATCACACAGGGCTCTCCAAGAAAAGAGCATCCCTTCAACAAGGCAAGGCTAACACATCTACTAGTGCTGCTGGGAAACTGGTATGGGCAGAGATCCAAAGCTCTAAAGTAAAGGAAGCTTCTTTGAAATCACATACAAAATACCTGCATTTGTCATACAAAACATTACATTTATCTGACTCACCATTCACGCTAGGGTATGCTGGAGAAAAGAAAGATAAGAAGATAGATCCTGCTAGACCCTAAGGGCCATAATGTGAGTCTGAAACACAGTTTCACAGCAAGAGCACCCGCATTTCTGCACTCGCAGTGCCTGGATAGCCCTCACGTGTGAGATGCACGTCCACGGCTTTGCAGTTTCATTTCCGCATCCCTGCACAAAACCTGCAAGTCTTCCCTCGCTTAAATCCCGCCTCGGCAGACAGCTGAGATGGAGACCCTGTTAAAACCAAAGTGACAGCGCACGGGAGATGTACCTGATGGGAGCTGACTCATCGCCTTTATCGAGCCAGTCCTGCGGTGGGATTATGTACATGCACCAGAGGCCCCAGTTGTAGCCGTGGGCTGCGTTGGCGTATTGCTGCACTTCAAAAGTGTTGTACTTGATATTGTCAATTGCTGGTAAGATGATCCGCTTCCGATCTTCTTTGATCCGGGTAAGTGCAGGTTCCACCCTGAGAAAATGAAAATAGGGAAACGCTTTAGAGACAYGCAGTAATCCCAGGTACCTCCTTGCAATCTCTGAAGCTTTCTAACAAGCAACTACCCAGTGAGATGACAGCCTGTAAAGCTGCTTAGGGTGACTGAAGGTGCAGTACCTTCAACAGGCTGGGGGCTTGGTGAGGGATAACTCACCCAGCAACAGCATATTAATTATTGTCTCCATGGAGCTGTACTGTGACACAGCCCTTCATCTTCAAGACCAGTAGTCAACCCTGCACCCTACCAGTTCAGCAACCCAAAGTTTTGCCAAACAAGTATTCTGATGTCTGGAGAATCAGGAATTTCAGTGTGCATTGGGCAGATGCTGAGAGATACTGCGGTCACCTGAAAGTAAATGACCTCCTGGTGGCTACATCACAAGGACAMCTGCTATTGATTAGCATGGGGCTGCTCTTGCTGACCCTGCTGCAGAACCCCCAACACCCACAGCTGGCACTGAATGAGTCTGAAGGTTACTCAGAGGCTTTAATCTTGTTTTCTAAGAACTGACCCCATTGCATCTAGTTCGAATGACAAGAGTGGTCACGTTGGGTCTTCTCAGACCTCTTCGGCGACAAGAGGGCTTCWATTGCCAGATGGTGCAAAAGCAGCAAGCAAACTACAGGAAATGCACTGTCATTTCAAAGCCTTTAAAGCATCAATGTGCTTTCAACAGAAGCTACATTCCAAAGTGTTTCAGGAAAGGATAATTCCTCAGTGCAAACATTCATTTGCTGCCAAGGTAGTCTGAAGTTGCTCTGAATTTACAGAGAAACCGATCTATAGAGGTAGCAGGCTTACATAAGGGCAGAAAGCACTTCTCAGCTGCACCAGAAGGAGCCACCGGTTCACTCTTTTGTAACTGTTTCTCCTTGAAATAAGCTTTGAAGATCTTTCAGAGCGCTCTCACATCTATCTTTTCTGAAGGGATGGGGGTTTGCTGGGATTCACAGAGCTAGTCRGGATTTGAACACTGATTTTTTTTTTCTCATTATTCTTTTGTTGTTGGTTAAAAGGCAATTGTTCCTTTGTTGTTTCAATTCTGCCTCTTTATGTTTTATTTGCTACCATATATTTTCTTGCGTYGGCTAAAAGAAAGGGACAAGTTATGAAAGTAACTCAACCTTCATTTTCATCCTCCACTATCCATCTGAAGTATCATAACATTTCTGATCTCTTCTGAAAGAAAATAGCATTTTCTCTGTACTTGAAWATAGCTAAAATGCTCCTGTCTTGGGTACACAGACTCCATTTTACTTAAATGAGGTCTTGTTCCTGATTCCTTCTTTCCTACTTATCCTTCCATCAGTACAAATAGATACAGATTCTGTGATGCTAGTGCAAATAAAACATCACAAAACAATGTAAAAAAAGAACATATCTGACCAAAAAAAAAAAAAAAAAACCAAGATGTTGCATTATTTCTTCTGAGAAGAAGCCACAAAGAATCAACGGGGGTTATTTGGATTCATCCAGAAAAAAATGTCCATAACGAGCAGGACTGCATTTTTCCTTTTTATTTTTTTTTTCTTTTTTTGTTGCATGTCCTTTAAAGAACAGCACCCCAAACATAAAATAATTGTTTTTTTCTGTTGATCAGAGAAACAAGAAATGTGAAAGATTCGGTACATTATTCAGATTGCAAAATCATGAGATCTTTAGGCCACCCTCACGCAGACCCAGAACGAGCCAATGTGACCTCCCAAACCAGGATAAGCAGCTTCTGTTATTTACACAAGATTATAGTTATGAGATTAACTGCTTTAAAGAACAGCAGGTGTCCAACAGAAAAATTCTTGCTGCTCCAAGAAAGCAGGGAAGAATGGGAAAAAGATGAATCTACTTTGTTCTCCTCATATTACATCGGCACTCATCAGCTTGGAGACAGCAGAAGAAATTGCAGTAGAGTAACTGAGACATCAGSCAGACACTCCTCTCCCACCATGAATCATTTGGCTGTGGTAATTGCTGTGTGTATCATCAGCAAAGGGCTCTGGCACTCCCCTCTGGCTTCAGAAACTGAAGCTTTCAAAATACCAGGCAGGTCTAGATGTCATTAGCAGCGGGCCGCTGGAAGATGGACCTCCTGTTACTTGTGGTTGTGGGAAAAACACATCATATTGGAGGAGGTCACTCTTGAGAGGGAAGAACCTGCAGCAGGAGCCCAGAGGAAAGGACAACAGGGCAGAGAACTCCTCCTGCTCTTTCATTCTGGGTTGTTGTCTCCTATTTGTGTTTATTTAATAATTGTGGAGGAATAAGAGAGAGGTGCAAGAAGCCACTTCTGCAGTCATTTGTGGCAGTGCATTGCCCATCCCTCACTTTTGGTTCAGTCAGCTTGCAATAACTAACAATAACCATTTTCAGAGTCCTCATTCCAACAGCATCTCCAAGTGCCCTTGCAAACCCAATGACATCTCACACATGCTCCTGCATCCCTTGAGTATTGCTAGGACAGATTTTGTGCATCATGGAAGTCACAGAGCAGAGGGACCGGCCCCTCTAGCCAGATCTTGTGCACATCACAGGACACAGAGTTCCCACACTCACTCCCACAACCTGCAAGAACATAGTATGGTTGACCCTAGTATCTTCAGGTCTGCTCTGCAAATGCAGGAAAACCAACTACAAGCTTTTTGAAGCAAAAATCTACAAACATGTTCCCTTCGTAACAACGAAATTCCATCATTCCTACTCATACTTGTCACAGAAAACAGGCATTTGAAAAGCAAGAAAAGATAACAAATGTTAAGGCCCTCAGTTCCACAGAAGTCGATACAAAAGAGAGCCCTTTAATCATTGGGTGTATAATGCTTAAAGTTATTCTCAAGTTTCTACATTTACTTCTAGAATTCTTCCTTCTGTTATTATTTTATCAACAATCTTACTTTGAAGGGTAGATTGAGATCATGTAAAGATAAAGCTAAAAGAGTTACAGAATTCTTCTCGCTTAATGTCAGATATCTGCAATACAGACCTCTACATCCAAGGCAATACCCTGAACTCGCTTCATGCTCAGCAGATGTAGGTATTTTTCTTCTTATAATAACAGAGACACTGAAAATGGGTGAAATGAATAATATTCCAAAGGAGTCAATTTTGTAAGGGGAATTTAGACTGCTACTTTGGCAAGGCATCTTAAATGCATACATGCATTCTGTGTTTAACACTGGGCCAACGCAGAACAGCCCAAACTCCAGAGGAAATCACAGCAAACAAAACCCGTATATCATCCTACACCCTAATGAGATTGCCAGAGTATCTGTGCCAATGGGAAAGCCTGTTTTTTCCACAAAGCTTAAAAAGACCAGCTTCTTCGCAAGCACAGATGAAACTAGTTAGCAATGAGCTCAGCAGCATGCATGATTATATAATTCTCTCTTTAAATATGTAAAGCCACCTGCTGACTTCAAGCAGACTTTTTAAAAGGCACAAGGCAAGAATTAACACCTCATCTAAGAGCACATGCATGCTGTAGGCTGGGTACTGTGCGACTTCCCTGCTTTAATGGTCTTCACAACATCTGGAAAGTTGTATCTCCATGGGTCTACTRAAGAGCTCAGCCAACCACCTAGAGCTCCTGTCAGTTCTTAGGTAGATCCTTTATACCGTGCGTGTGCGAAAATCCTTCCTCTTTCAAAATAACACTTCTGTATATGTCCAAAATCKAACACTTTCCTAAGTGACAGGGATTGTCCTGGGAAAGTTTTCTCCTAAATTCTGTCCCTGTCACAAATGGTCGACTTTGGGTTGTTCTGAGATGCATATCTGTCTTTTTTTTTTTCCTATCATCATTATTCTAATTTTTATTCCAATCAAAAAGGAGGAAGTAATCTCTTAAAAATATCCTTTCCCCCTCCCTTTTTTTTTTTTTTTTTTAATCTTTCGCAAAACAGATTTTGCTTTTCTCTCGGCACGCTCTCTTCTATATAATGAAAGATAACATGGTCTGACCTGTTAGATTTTACTGCTCAGTGGGTTTAACACTATACTTTACCCTGGTTGCACCACTGCTTGCTATCGTGAAGTAAAAACCTAGCATAGAATTAAGCAAAAAAAAAAAACTGTGTAAACTGAAAGCTTATTCTCTATGTGATTTTATAGGCTGCTTTCACTGACAATATGCATTTATCAGATGCAGACAAGCAAATCCACTGACATATATAATTCTTCACTGAAGCCAAGTAAGGAATATTTCATGCAGAATACCTTTCCTGTAAATAAGTGTTCAGAGCACTGGGGAAAAAAAAAAAATACTCCTTTCTTCCGTCTCTAAGAGGAAGAGAACAAATTCYCCACATGTTGCTCCTGACATCTCTATCAGCATTCCTCGAGGCCCTGGGAGCTTGCAGACCTGCAGCCCCTCGGCCAGAACGGGGTGAACGCTGCAGAAACGCCTGCTGCAAAGCTGAAGATCAGCATTCGGCTGCCAAATCTGAACAGCTCTTTTCTGCACCACTGAAAAGCAATGAGGATGCTTCAATGAACGGTCTAGGTTGTTTAGGTGGATGAATAGGTGAAGCTGCTTTTCTGGCATGTGTTCTGAATTCGAGCTGAATACATCTGCAAGGCCCACATGGCCCTCCTTACTCAGCTAATATCAGGATTCATTTGTTACCTGAAACATATATTCCATTAAGTTACCAAACTGATCCTAAGTTAGTATTAAGGCTTTGGAAATAGAGAAACTCCATCAACTAACACGTCCTCTCCTTCGCATCTGCATAAGCATCTAAACAAAACTTCCCAAATGAAAATCAACATGATACCAGGGATGTTGTAATAAACTGCATCCTGAACAGGAATGGTACCTGTGAACCCTCAGCAACGGAGGGACTGCACAGGGCACGGACTAGGAGCTACCACCCTCATCTCTGGTATTTATTTATTTATTTATTAGGAGGGATGATCCATCAGGACCTTGCAGAAGGTCTGAAGAGCCATGTAAGCTCAACTGGAAAAGTAACACGGAGAGTTCACTTGCTGTTAGAGTTCAGTTTACCATGTTGGACATTGTGCCTTACAATGTACTGCCTGAAAACATTAACAGAGGAACTTTCAGTGGGGAGCTTGTAGCATTCCCTTGTGGCATTACAGAGCAGATGGGATGAACAAAACTGTTGAAGTTTAGGAGGAGATCAGCTCCATTTTTCCTTCACATGCTTTTTTTCAGAACCTGTTTCTTAAAGCTGCTACAACAAACCGCACTACACATTACAGTATAAAATGGCTTCTATAACGTATTATCCATAGATGTGAGGATCCTGATCTTTAGTTCTTCTTCTTAGCTCATTAAAATTCCCATTTTCTATCTTTTTAAAGCATGGCCAACTTCAGGGATAATCTATAATGATGGTCTGTGTGTGACACAGATTGATGGATACTAGACATGTAATTCAGGTCCTTTCTCATGTCAGGTTCTCCCTGTCTCTCTTTGTATATTTAAATTTTTTGATGAAATTCTTGTATTTCACTGCTTCCTCATTGATATTATCCCTTTGTCTGGCAAAATTTTAATTACTACAATACTGCATAACTCTATTCAGTGCTCCAGTATTGCCTCCGTGATATGTGCAAAAGCATTTCCTAAGATAGGAAGTATAATACTCTATCATTATGTCTTCTTTTATGCCTCCTAGCACTCTCTTTATGGCTGTCAATACATTGTCATCTCTGTCTTTCACTTACCAATTTCTGCCCTCCTTCACTCAACGTGTCCTCTTTCTCAGCCAGCGAATTAACACCCCATCTCTGCTGTCCTTTCTTTTCTGATCCCCACCATCATGTATTCCAGTTCTCCTTGTCACATTCTTTTCCATCCTTCAAAGGCAAGAGACTGTATAATGGTCTACGTCTCCTGCAATATAATTAGTGGTGGGACGAGGTGCTCTGTAGCCAGTGCTACTGAGCATTRCTTAATGTGCAATGCGTAGACTTAATACAAAACTCACAGAGCAGGACTGTTGAAATCTTGAGTGGCGTGAAGGCAAAACTGAACTTTACAGACTTAAATATATGCTCAAGCAGGAATGTACAATCTTCCACAAAGATATATATTTTAAATGCTGAAGTATTTGCCTTCCCAGTAAGCTGTTAAATATGGACCTCCTCCTATATTCCCATTTATTGGAGTCTTTTAGTAACGCATTTTAGGACTGCAACAGGGATATTCTCCCCAAACCATCTGTTTCCATTCACTCTTTCCATCTAAATTTTATTCAAATTCAACTCTATTTCTTGCCTTTTCCTACTCTGAAAACGAAAATGCCTCTCTGCCCATAAAATTTAGGACAGAAAATCAAGAAGCATCAGATATGATTGGTGAGTATTGGACTTTGTGATATGTGGCGCACTGCAACCATCTGGGTCCTTGGGTAGGATCACATGGGTGATCAGCTGCAAACTGTTACCCCATTTCCCTCATATTTGGGGTGCTTTTAACAGCTCTATCCGCTATGAATACGTGTTGCAGCCTGTCAGCAGCCGTGCTGATTTGGAGCACTATTCAGTTGCCTGCTTCCACAGCTCCTCTAGGAACATAATCTCTCTGAGACCTTTCGCCTTCTGTCAAATCTGGCTGAAGCTGCAGACTGACAGACAGAAGCATTTCCCCCACAGCACAGCCACGTAACATGGCTTTCTCTGGAAATCACAGTTAAAAATACAGGCAAAGTAGCTACTTTCCCCCCATCACAGCTGTACAATATATAGAAAACTAATTGGGACCGAGGACCAAAGAACAGCAATTTCCAAGAGCACTGGAAAAGAATTCTTGTCTTTTCTGAGCTAACTTGACAGCGGGAGAGCAGATTCTGCTTTATGCTAAGACTGAAATGAGTGCACTTGACAAGTGCCAGGGGTTTTAAGCCTGTCCATGTGCCACTGTCCTTGCTGAGCCCTGCCAGGAGCAAGAATAAAACGGAGCTGCAGAATGATCCTCCTGTCTTCCTGGGGCCACCTTCCATCCCGCTCCTGTTCCCCTCTTGGCCATCAGTATTTCCCTTCACAACTGTGCAACGCCAGGACACTTGTCCCATTGCCTTTCTGAGCACAGGCAGGAGCAGCCAGGAAGGATGGCTCCCGCTGTGAATATTCATGGATGTATTTGGGAGCTCAGAACATTACAGTGCCATTGGTTCTGCTGGGATGTTGCTCTAGACACTGACTTCAGTTGACACTGAGTAACCATTAAAAACAGAAGCAGTGCCRTGGCAGAACAGGCAGAATTTTACAAACTGTGCAGGGAACTTTTTACTTTTCATTTAAAGTTTCATTTGTGAATTAATAGTAATGGTTGCCCTTTTACTTGGTCCTCTCAACTTTTGCTGTCTGAGCAATAGAACTAGCTCACTCCACCAAACGCAAACAGGTCAGTAGAAAATCTCTGCCCTGTGCTAATATGTTCCCAATACCTGAGAGGCAAAAAAAGCAGCAATTAAGCAGAGTAAAATAAATAATTCAATAGTTAATTTGACTTGCAAGGCTGTAGGGTTTTTTTTTTTTCTTTTTTAAACACATATCCTACTAGATTTTATTTCAGTTTAGAAGAAGTGCCCCTGGAGAGTTTTGCTGTGAGAGCCTGTAAAACTCTCCCACAATAAGGTAAAACCTCACCCTTAAATGTGGTAATAACTGCTTAAAGTAAAGTTTTTGCTGCTGCTGTTGTCACAGTCCTGTATGTTTCATGAGAAAGTGATGAAATCCTCCTCACTTTCTTTATGAATTCGCCTGCCAACCGATTAAGCAGATAAAACAGCCATTGAGTGGAAAACTAAAATTGCATTATAGCTGGAACATAAACCAACCCAAAAGCTAATGCTCTTGTCTGAAGGAAAAGGAATTGCCTTCTTTTTAATTGACTCACAAATAATCCACAGACATCTCCGAGGGGGAGCAATCCATGTGGCCTCTGAATATATGAATATACACACTCTCACTTACTGCTGTGATTGACCAATAAACCCAAAGAGTAGAAGATGGCACAGAAGAGAAGGGCAAGAATTTGAGTCCACAAAGCTCAAGGAAGAAAATAGGGAGGGACTGACCATCCCTGTTGCAAAAMAGGCAGAATCTATCTCAGCACAAAGGCTATAAGAAGGCATTTGTTTTAGAAAAGCAGACCYAGCAGTTGAATGAACCAACTGATCCTGTAAATGTGTTTTCCTGAGTGTGCCCCAGAGAGAACTCAGAGCATGAACTGTCACCCCTGCCAGGTTTCAGTCTCACATTCTGTCYAGTAGCCGATACTACTCTACATTAACATTTGCAACGACTTGAAAGATATAGTTGCTTAAAAGTAAATTAATTAAGCTTGGCTATTAAGCTTACAGAAAATATAGTTTTCTAAAAAAAAAAAAAGTGAATATAAACCAGGTGCATGACAACAAGACTTACTTCATTGCAGCTTCAATTTTATGAAGATATTCATGAACATATAAAAATAAACACTCCATTCCTTTGCAATTAAGTTTCTCCGTGGCTGTAAGCGCAGCTATTTTTAAGTTTTAAATTCAGGATATCTCCCAGACCAGCAGAGCACAATCAGCGACACCATAATCCTGCATCATCATTATCAAACAGCAGCACCACTTTCAAACATAAACATTTTGCATACTGTAGGTCCCCAAAGCCCCTTTTCAAAGCTGACTACATATCAGTTCCTTCAGCCCTCAGTTCCAGCAACGCCAAGTATTGGCCACTGAGTGGTGCTGCAAAGGTTTACTCCAACTGAAGATTTGGCCCATTAGGCAAAAAACTGCTGCCTACCAGAGTTAACATTGCTCCCCTTGCAGGAAAAAAAAAAGAAAAAAAAGATCAGAAAAGGTCTGGTAAAATTGTAAAATTTCAAGTTCCATTAAAAGCACAGGAGATAATWCAATGCTTCCCTCAAATTTAACACAACAAAACTTATGAGGAAATCAGGTTTGCATTCATGTTCTAAGAAAGGACAGAAAATGACAAGGAGATGAAGTACAAAAGCACCTAGCTGCCTCGAGCAGGAAGCTCCTGAGAGGCATTTCCCCACTTGTCTGGTTTGGAAGCCTTCAGTTCACAGCACTGCAAATTGCTTCCCTTTCCAGTGAGCYGTGCTAGAGCCAGGAGAGCAGCAGACTGTCAGTGATGTTGCAACAATCAAGAATATTATTCAAATGTAATTGCTAATGTGATAACAGCAGCCTACAGCCATCTCATCCCTGCAGTCCTTCAGCTCCCCCGTGGCTGAGCAAATCTTTTTTGCAGTCTTTGAGAGGCAGAGCACAGTGCAACACTACTGCTCTCCCTGTGSGAATATTGAATGCAAAAGATAAGCACAGTGCCATCCAAACCTCTTACCAGCCAATGTTGAACTCAACGTGAGCATCGAAGAAACCAACAATTGGAGAGGTCGCTGCTTTCCAGCCCTGGATCCTGGCTCGAATCAGTCCTTCTCGTTTGTTATTGCGCACTATTTTCACCAGGCCTGGGTATCGCTTATTGACGTACTGGTCTAGATTAAATTTTAGTTCAACTGCAGGGCAAAGAAACACACAAAAAAATTAGAATTAAAAAAAGATAGCCTTGTGACATTAGATTTAAATCTCATTTATTCTCCAATAGACAGGGAAGGAAATGCCTGAATATTGCCTAATCTTTAGTTGCCCTCACAGACACAAACCAAGTACTGCAACTGTGGCAAGGATCTGCTGCAGGGGTATCAACCAGGAGAAATGCACATATCAGACAGAGCGCTTATGTAGACTCATAGGGGTATACAATATTTTTAAATAATTACTCTTGCAATACCCTGATCATTTCCAGTAGTGACTTCTAGAAGAGCAAATCTGACCYTGTGGCATTACAACATAGAAGAAACTGTTTTTTTTCTGATTTATCTTGATCATGAAGAGTTTGACAAGTACCTTTTAATGGATTTGGGGTCAAAATCTAATTCAGATCAGAATCAATTTTCCCTAACCTTCAGGTGTTCACCTTAAATATATTTCGACTCCTCAACACCAGTCTTAATCTTTCAACTAAGCAGGCATTGAACATTACAAACAGACTCCTCTTTTCTCTGTTCAGTTTCAGGCACTGAGCTGCAGAAAGGGCAGATCTCCTTCACTGCTTTATTCAGCTTCATTGCAACGTCCTACAAAACACACAGATTGCTTGCAGCCTACACATGCTCATGCGTGTTTTCACTTTGATGGTTGTTAATAGAAGTGCTATTTTTACATGAATTAATTATGTGACCTGTGAATAGCAGGTGCTGTGTGTCCATTTTGTTATTTCACTCACATAGCTGATTTATTTCCTACATCAAAAAAATCAGAAGTMAAATCTAGTATTATTGACATCCACATAAATGAAGCAAAAGCAGGGTGTTCTTCTATGCAAAGAGTTGAAATTATCTTTGAGGTGAATCTGTAACTTGACTTTTCCTTGGAAGCAGAATTTAAACTTCTGGGCTATAAAGGATGGTGTTGTTCTGGACCTGAAAAATTGGTAAAAGGGGTTGTTTCTGCATTAAGATTACTAGTACAAATGCCATTCATCCTGAGAGAAATTCCAATGGAATCAGCAGGGTTTATCCACATAATGTTTGTTGTATAAATAATTAATATTTATGCACAGTTTTGTGAAACTGGCCAACTGATTGTCTCATCAAAGCTACAAAGTCTTTTAAGTTCCACTGCCTTCAAAGGAGGTAAATTAATTTATATCAGCTTATGATTGGAATTATTATTAGGCCATAAATCATATAAAACCTTCCTCCCCCAGYTGTTTAAATGCAGGTTGACTCAATATCACTTCAGCCCCACATTAGAAAAAAAGCAGTCCAGCCTGAAGCAACGAAGTTCCTTCTGATTAGGGACACAGCACTTAAGGAAAAAAAAAAAAAACCTATGTGTGTTCACCATTGTCACTGTTGTCATCCACCAGAATGATCTCCTTGAGCAAGTGCGACGGGGTGTGATTCACGACGCTGTGCACAGAGCGCAGGATGACGGACAGCGCCTCGTTGACAAATATAAAGACCACGGAGATCTGGGGCAGGTCATCAGGGTAAGTCATCTGTTTGCACCTGGGGGGAAGAAAGGAAGAAGTGAAGGCCCAACAAAACACTCAACATGGTCCTCCCATTCTCCTTCAGGAGGATTTGCTTCATCCTCTCCAGTACAGGTGGATTTGCTGCCCTGTTCTAACTGATCTGGATCAACAGCAGTCCTGAAGCAAAGCTTCCTTTGAGTGCAAATGAAGACTGAGCAAAAGCTGATGAGAAGCAGCATAGCTGAAGGCAGCTAATTTTTCGTAAGCTGGTGAAAATGGGAGTATATCTGCATGCATACAGATTTGTAGGAGGATGCAGTTTCTGGAAGGTTGAAAGCTTCTCATGAAAATCACAGGAGAATCAACAACTCTGCTCCAAAAAAAAAAAAAAAAAAACCACTTCAGAGCGCTGCCATTAACCCTGAGTTAGACCTCACATTTGTAAAACCAGGAACTACTCACACAAACTTTTGGTTTACCCTCACAAAAAGCATTTGCTCCCATTTCTGATTAGTTGCTTGCACAGCAGTAACAAACCTATGATGCTCGTTTGTTTTACAGACTTGTCTGTGCTGGGATATTTATAAAACTGATTTGCCCTGAGACATCACCTTGGTGTCCTGAGATTCCCAGTTTCCTCGTGTGCTTGCTTACTGGTGCATGCAAGTCACCACAGATCATTTAGAGAAGAAAAACTGAGGTCCAGAAGGATCTGCAAAGTCACACAGCACAGAGCAGAGATGYTGCTGTCCCCAAGCCCCATCGTGTCCCTCTGCAGTGCCCTGCTGTTTTGTTTTAATGAAATTCTCTCCCACTAGCAAAGATGCTAACTTTAAAAAATTACCTCCATGTTCTCACAGTCAAAAGCCATTCAGAATTACCATAGCAATTACTAAACCTGCTCTCTAAAATACCGTTAATGATATCACAGGAAATGACTTCTCCTGCTCTTATCAAACTTCCTGACCTCTTTGCTCATTACTTTGGCATAATGACCACTTTTCTCCCCACTATCCACAGTTATTGGATGTGATGGGGGGGAGCAACCACTTGACTGCTGGGTAACCTCTGGAAATAGGTTATGAATTCTAGAAACGAGCAATTATTCTTAATTCCGAGTCATCCCAGCACTTCTTGCTGAAAGACCTGGAATACTTGGCATTGATCACAGTGCTACTATGGCTACATCCTGGCCTTTCGTTACTGGCCTGCTCCAGGAAGACCACCGTGTCAAACTTCAATGCATGACTGGTATACAACCTAAAAATAATGCTAGAATTAGGTGACAGGTTTACAGGAGCTTTCCCTGCTCTGATATATACGCCTTGTTGATTTTTCCTTTGAAGGTGATTTTCCTGTTGACCTCACCAACATATCAAAGAAATTCATCAGGAATATTTCTGCAATATGAATGTCATCTGTTAAAAATATGGACCTTGCAAGATTTCCCATGATGGGAGACATCTGATCTGGCAGCAATTTGCTTCCACACCTCACTTGTATCATCCAGGCACAGTAAATTGTATTTTGGCAAATCAGACAGGTATCAACTAGTGGGTGCGTTACCAGGGAAAGTGAGGCAGCACTTGGAGGAGCAGTGAAGGGGAAAAAAAAAAGCATAGCCAAAGCCTGGGGAGATGGGGGAAGGCTGTGGCAGGGGAGGAAGAGGAACAGGGAGGRTGAGAGGGCAGCAAAAACAGCACTTGCAACGCAGAGGCACAAGCAAGGGTCGGGGAGCATGAACACAGGCATTGGAGGTAGAGTGGTAGCTGTAGAAGCAGCAAAGTATCTTAGCTAGAAAATAACTGGGAACTGCTGAATATCAGTGGTTTAGCCTAGGTTTGCTTTCCCTTCTGATCAAGAAATTTTGCTGAGCTTTTCTGAAGGAAAAAGTGTTCAATTTTCCTGATAAGTGGACTGGAACACCTGGAKACCAAGACCTACTTTTCTACCCAGATTGACTGATTAGGTAGGGCTMATCTCCAGCTTTATTCCTCTCTCATCCCACATATGTTCTGAGAAGATCAGTATTTCCAACTCGACATTTAAAACCAAAACATCTAAATCATAACCTTTGCTTTCGATCTATCCGTTCTTCCTCATATTAAATCAATGCATTATTACCCAAARAGTGATTCCAAGAGCTCTTCTGTTTACAGGGCTCTATTCTTGCCTTGGGGCTCAACGACTATCCACACTGCAGGGCTGCTTTTGATAACAGGCTGTTCTGAATTCATTATTCCTCCTGGGTTAAGTCATTGTAGTCACATCTGACTGYAACCTTCCTTCTGTGAATTCACCCCTCTCTGTCAGCAGGATATAGCAGGAAAGCTGCTTTCGCCTGTTTTTGGAAAAGAATGTTCCAATCATTGCATATTAGAATATCTAGGGTAACCCAACTGCAACAGGAGTACCTGGATGAACAAATCAATTCTCAGTATTTGGCAGGGGTTAAAAGGCTGTCGCAATTTTATCTATTACAGCAAGGCTGAAGAACAGCAGAAAAACACTGTCCAGCTGAGTAAACTTTTCAAAGTATATCAGTGATTTAGGAGTTTATTTCCTGCAGGTTTCCAGTCAACCTTGGACTCTCACCTCCTTCAGTCAYCTCAGAAAACGAGATAGATGTGCTCAGGTTGTCAGGGAAAGGCACTGGTCCACTAGCACTTCAGAGGATGTCTGTGAACAAAGAGCAATGCCAGGCAAGGGGTCCTTCTCTTACAAAACCAGTGGGTGCTTAAGTGCTTTGCTGGATTGGCGCCCAAATGCTTCCCAGGGTATCTGCAATTAGATATCAGCTGCAGCAGTTTACAGTTAATACTTCCTTCATTCCAAGAAAGCCTAACCAGCAGTTGACACTCCAAGCCAAGCAGTGGCAGCAGCAGTAGTCAAACACTTCTCACCGTGAAGGAATGACTATGCCCACTGTCCTGTTACAACGTCCTATCAGCTCTGCTCCTGCTGGGATGCTGACACCAAACCGAGCGCATTGCGGCGGCGAAGCCAGGCACTCGTGCCATGGCAAGCACAGCACACACAGAAACAACTTCACTAACACCTGGTAAGAGCCATTCAATCCTAATAACAAATGGAATAACTTGTGAAAAAAATGCAATGAAGGGTTTGTTGCTGATCACTGGGTATTTGCAACGCTGCTCCATGATCCAGAAGGTTTTTTTTTCCTCATTTGAAGGGGCAGGTTATTGCTGCAAGCTGAGCACAAGCCTTTCACCCACGAAAGAGTGAGCGTAGCCTAGAGCTGCTGTACGATGACGACAATTACAGTTGCCACTAGGCACCCTGGAGCTTGTACCACTGAAACACGCGCTCATGGTAGCTGCCGTGCCCTCGCTAGTTGCCTATAGCTTCTCACCTGTGACAAACTGTGATGCCCAGTTAACTGCATCACCTGCTTTTGGTGGCATTCAGGTTATCTGACATCTCTGGGCCACAAGCAAAATTGTGCATTTGCCCAGAAAGACAACATGGAAGAGAAAGCATCAATGCGAAGTTCTGCTTTCTATGACTTCCAGGGTCTATCAGACTAACTTGATTTGACTTTCAGAGCAAAAGAGAGCAGCATCGTCCTCTTCCACAGCAACAYGCTGTGATGTTCCACAAAGGTGTTCCAGCAAACAGACCCTTACATTCTCCAACCTGATCCCCAAAAGAACTTAATTAAGMAAGTAAGAAACCATCCATTTCTGGCAGCACTAATAACACGCAGCAAAGCAGCCCTTGGCCGGGCACAGAGCACACACACCAAGAYCAGCTCTCTGCTGGGGGAGAGGGAGCCCTGCCAAGCCCTCCTCACCTTCCTGCTGTAGGTCTGATCACCTACGAACTGTAGCTACTGGGTGAGCGAGGACAATTACAATAATTGAAAGTCAAATCCTGACCTCATTAACATCTGTCTAACACTACGGAGTTCACAAGAACTTATCAAAGAGCAGAGATTTGAGCTATGTAGCAGTTAGCAATGGTCTAGCTGGCCAGGCATTGCTCACATTTGCTATTACTGTGGTTCTACATCAGGACKGTGATCTGTCATCAGCTCTCTCAGAGCACAACGGGCGCTGAACTCAGGTCTGCACGAGGAGCAAGTCTGCTCTCCAGGGCAGACGTGTGTGCTGCAGAGAGAAACACGCTGTTAGCTGCAGCCAGGACTAGTGATTCCCAGCAAAGGCTGACGACGCCACAGCTAATCACTGCCATGCGCCAGCTGAGGATGGATTAGACCCGATATGTGAACCAGCCCTTCAGGCACCTGTCCTACAACACACCAAGCCTCAAGCCCGAGGCATCCCACTGCTGTCTTGGGAAGAATCTTTGAGGTTTTTTTGCTCAGCGTTGGCCACTGCGGAGCCTGGCTGGCAACCCAGAGGTATTTCCTTTGTCCATGACAGAGAGCTGGTTGTCAGATCCTTTTTCTCTGCTCTTGAGATGATTTTCACTTGCAGTCTCCCTTGCATAGAACTGGTTTCTCAGATTAACATTTCCCAGCCCCTTAAGACCAACTGTGAGCACTGTCTACACAGGCGTAAAGAAGCTGGAAAGACTCTCCAGCTGACAGGCTGGAACCTTGTAAAAAAAACATGAACTACCAAAGGAAAGGTTGCAGATGAGAAATTGGGACAATGAGAAAACAAAAGCTTCTCAGCTGCACATCAGCCAGCTCATGGCAGCCCTGTGGGCTTGCAGGCAGAGGAGGGAAGGAAATCTTTTGTCTAAGCCTTAATTCACTCCTTGATTGTTTTTGCTCTATTTGTATGAGATGTAGCAGAAATGTGTGAAGTCTCCTCTTCATCTGAGCTGGTCTTCCAGTCTGTTGGAGTTGCACTATTGTTTTGTAATGGGCTGGCACTACAGCAGTGCTGCACATTCAGTGGATTACTAGGGAAAGAAAATCTTTCCTACTCCCTTTCTCCTGCCTTCTCTCCTGTCTGTAAACTTGCTAACATCAAAAACGAGTTTTGCTTGCAGACCTTAATATACTGAGTTTGGAAATGGATTTGGCAATACATTTAAAGACTTCTGACAGCTTTACCCTTCAGGAAGAAATGCAAACAAAATTAAGGCTGCTTCATGAATCTTTAAAGTATGCAATACAGGATATGTTTTTCCAATGAACCACTGGGATGGAAACGACAGTGAGGTTCTCTCCTTCACAAACTTCTGGAGCCTGCAGCAACCGCCTTTGCAGTTCTATCACAAAAGCAAACCCAAAATGCTCCACACCGCAGTGACAGCATCGTACTCCATGTTCACATTTTCTAACCACAGAAGGATAAAGAGGAGGAATAGCCCTTTGCTGGCAACATGGTCAATGGAAGGATGAAAAAAAAAAGAAAATTCAAAAGATGGTTCAATCCTTGTTTATTGCTGCTAGCAAATGCTACCTTAACCACCAGATCAATGCATATTGTGACCCCAGTTGAACCCCAGACTCAGAATAAACTCGCATTCATAGTTACCTTTTAGTACCTAAACGTTGCTGTGAATTACATGGGAACAACCAAAGACGACAGCTCACTTGCTAAATTTAGAGGGCAGTTCAACATCCAGTTTCTCTCTCCAGAGGACCGTTGAGGCTTTGCAGCTATTGCTAGATTTAACGGTAACTTTTCAGATGMAGAAGTAAACCAGCATTACTCTCTTGTTCTACACTCATACAACAGGGAAAATGTGACAAGTCACAAATACGTCGTTTGCCAGCAGAGAACTCAACTGCTGACCACAAGCAGCAAAAGAATAGGCTACAGAACTGTCAGCTTAGCCAGCTAACCATGATCTGACTCCAGTCGCTCCCTTGGTCACAACCTTTGCTCCCAGGCTTCAGCAGTTAGTCTTGAAGAAGAAATCAATGAAAAGTAACACACCTCCCTCACATTTCCTAGGTATATAATGCATCTATTCCTCACCCCACGGTGCTTTGGTCTTCATATTAAAGGGAAAACATGGGAGGTCAACTAGTATCATCCATCCCCTGCCTTTCTGGTACACAGTGATGTCCACGGTCATTTCTAGGATTATAATAAACAGTGATATAAAATCTACCCCATAGTGTTAGAATTCTCAGCTGCTCTTTTCTCATGCCTGCTTGGCTTTCTCTTATTTTGCACTCAAAAATATAAGAAATCACACACATTCACCAAAAAGAGATCTGGCCAAATCCTCSTTCCTTTGTTAATCTCCAATAATTCCTGTACCCATGAAAAATGTCCTCTGATACTAATCAGAAACATATCATAAAAATAAAAAGTAACATCTTATTTTCTTCAAATTTTAGGTGAGTTCTTCTCAAGAAGTTCCTTTGTAYTTGTTGTGGTGAGGACTGATTTGTTCAGACCAATTGTAGCTTTATACTAATCTCCTGTGTACATTTAGCAAAAGGTGTTTCAACAGATACCAGGTTGCTAAATGCAGCCTGACAGAGGAATTAGGAGAATGACAGTCTGCACAGGCTGATTAACCCACGCTATGTGAAATCAACCCCCAGAATAACTCCTGTGCCCTAACCATCATATTAATTCCCCTCGCAATAGGCACATGCATTTCCCAGCACCCTTCTGCTCCCAAACTATTTCCCACRTTCTCAGACTGAACAGTTGGACTTCATGCCTGCACAACTTGCAGAACGAGCAAGARCAGTGGTTGTTAAAATAAAAGCTTTCTAAATCTTAGAACTCCTGCTTTTCTATGCCATTTCCTGAGGAAAAAGTAAAAATCCAATATAATCCTTTTTTTTTTTCAGCCAAATCTACTTGATTTGCAATGTAGAAAGCCTTGAGAACTGTCAGTCAAGGACAATCAAGAACCCAATGGTTAACATATGCACATGATCCCCACTTGCAAACAGTATCCCCATAGATTTCAGATTATTTTGACTCCTCAAAAGTAGCTGCTACACATGTAAAACACGAAGCTGGATACTTCAGGGAGTTATTTCTGACTTTTCTCAGACAAACACCATCAGAAACATGTTATCACAGTCTAATACTTCTATCTATTTAGGCACAAAAATTGCTAAAACTCCTTCCACTCACTTTTAAAACAAGCTCTCTCATTAACATGAAAAATGGCTAAAAACCTCATGCTCAGATCTTTCTATAGTCAAAAGTATTTTTTTTTTTTTTTTGGCAATGTAACTTGAATCACTAATATGTTTTGAAATACCATCTGCAAGAAATTTCCACTCTATCCCCTAGTGTGCCCATTCGGATCTGCCTGTGGCTGTATGCATGCAGCATCACAAAGCATTAGGAGGATTGGAAAACAGCAGAGAAGATCAAGTCTGCTTTCAAATGCTCTTCRAAATTCCCCAAAGAATATACACCCCCTATGTAACTTTATTCTTATTTTTAATGGTACTGCACTTAAATTCGAAAAAAAAGACCAATTAAATGCCAGATGTCGTATATTCTGCCTAGTTTTATGTAATTTATTGAACAGTTAAGATCATCATTCTCAAGATTTCTGAGAGATCCTTGTTTTTGGTTCAACAGGACTTTTAGCTTGCACTCTTTATGAGTGAAAACTCAATAGGAGTTCTCTTATAAAACAAATACAAAATGGGTCTTGCAAAAACCTGAGATTTAGGATCTCTCTGTCCTTGAAATTAAGTATAACGTAAGTAAAAATCAATAGGGTGATACTAAATAAAGGACAAAACTAGAGGAATTTAACCTCTTAACAGTTCAAATATATAAAAGTGCCTAAAACTACCCAAAGAAGATTCCACCTTCTGTGGCAATGCCTCTGCTCTTGAAGTTCATGCCAGATATAATCAAAAAATAGTGGACTGGACAAAATAGCAGGAATAATTTTCAATAAATAACGTATAAGAGTAACGTAACCATTTTCCATTTGCCCAGAATAGGTTGCTGTACCCTTGAAGCTATCTGTTATTCTGGTAATAACATGTAAACACCGAAAGTTATCCTTGACTACTTAAAATTTTGCTGCAAGTATTTAATATTAAAAATTCAAGGTATCTTTGTTTAATGTTGACTATCTCAGTCCCTCAGCTGGCACTGTTAATGCTGGACAGAGGCAGAGTATCACAGTGTTATCTAGAAATGTAGGGCAATAAGAAAGTTTTCAAGGTAACTACCGTAGAGCTCTTCACGGACTGCATTAAGGGCTTGCGGTCACGTTGCATGTGGAAGGGAGGAGGAGGATAGAGGAATGCAATCGTTTCCCACTATTACTTCAGCTAACAATGTTTTTTATGGTCTCGGGAGGACATAMAACAATGTTTGGCAAACAATCTTTTCTTTAATGGGCTCCAATGCATTTCACAGGAGACCTACTTTAATCTCTGGTCAAATCCAGTTATACAACAGGATGTTTCTTTATACCTGTGTACAAATACGGGATGGTTAGAGGGTTACATATAAACGGGAGATCAGTCATGAGCCAAGCAAAGACCCCTCAGATAGTAATGCCAAAGCTGCTAATACCCCAYGGTGCCAGCAGTTATGAGGCTGCCAAAACGGGAGCGGGACTCTGCTAGTCAGAGTGCTTGGTGTCTGGAGCTCATGCAGAAGCCAACAGATCTAACGAGCAGCGGCCTAGAAGAGTTTAAACAGTAGTCAGAGGGTTTTTCTCTTGTTTTAAATAGACTGGTTTCTGTCAGAGTGAAAACAGGCCAAGTTTATGGTATGCGGGAAGAATTATGGTTCTAATAGTCCGGTGTTCCAAGAACAAATGCATAAAGAACATTGATTTAGCACTGAAAGTGGGAGTATTAAATCCATGGTGTTGAGCTGCTTTCTATGGCAAGGAGCAGAGAAACAGGAGGTATCAGCCGTGTGTTTCTGAAAGGCACGTCCCTCGGCAGCAGGCAGAAAGGATGAATAAAGGTGCACGTGCTGCGTGGACTTCGCTGGGAAGCTGCCTGAGCACCTAAAGCTTCTTTACAGCTGCTGGTGGAGCACATCCAAAGACCTCAATGGACTCTGGAAAAGGACCCTACAGAAGAAATCACTAGGCAAAAATAGCTCTGGCAAAACCTGTGAGCGGTTGGACGCTGAAGTTCTGCTCAGGCAATATGCCCTTCTACATCTTTCTCAATGGTACTTGTAGGAATTTTCTTGGTGTATTGTAACTATTTTGGAAAGAGTCCCGTTCAAGCGTGCCTCCTCTTCACTAGGGTTACTCTCACACTTAAAACTAGCAACATATTTAAGTGCTTTATTGGACTAGAGCCTAACTGTACTTTCATAGCTTTTGTTTAAATTAAAGGCTAGCTAGAGATCAACAGCACAGTATTAAATAATTTCATCCATTTAGAAGTTAAGTGTTAACAACACTTTCTTACCTTCTATTTATTCCAGGCACTCCAGAAAACTCCTGCGTTTTAATTTGATTTTGATTATTCAGAAATAAAAACAAATTTTTAAAATCCAGGCACACTTGCTGTCTCGCACAGAGTTGTTAACCAGAGCACTCATTTCACTGCAGCAAAAYGCTTCATCGTATGGGAAGTTTTTATATTTACAAGCTCTTACCCTGTTTCACATTCACAGGCCAGAATACGCCTTCCTCTCACTCACATTGAAAGAAATTAGGCACATATCACAAACCAAGCCAGCTGCTTCAGTAATGTAATTCTACATATGAACAGGCAAAGGACCTAGGCTGCTATTTCCCTGCATTCACGTGCCGATGGCCATTGTACTTGCGCGCTCAAGAGCTGCTCCTGCCGACTGCCCTCCTCAGACAACGTTTCCTTTTCCACTCTGTTTTCTCTGGTGCTTTTTCCTACTTTCCGACAGAAATTTTGGAGTCTCAGTGTTTGGAGACTGAAAATAATCCACAAGCAGACAAAAATCTAGAACTCTGTGATCCACATTGACAGAGCAGGTTATTCCCATTAACCATCTACCCAGCAGACTGAAGTGGCGGCCACAATGATGCCCTTCTTCATCTCTCACCTATGAATGGACAYATGCATCCTGTTCCATCCTGAGTCTTTGCTTCAAACATTTGTTTTGAGAAATCTTCCCCCTGCTTCCCGAGATGCTCAGATCTGTCATGCAAAGGAATTGAGTACTCCTCAAAGAGCAAACAGAATACAAATTCCCCATCTCTTGGGCACATTTGGGTTAATAATGCTGAGACAGTAAGCCAATAAACCAGCTGTAGGTCATATATATATTTTCAGACAGCATACAAATCCAGGAGCAAAGCTTCAGTGTCATTCTTATCTCAAGTTTAATGTAAACTGCACTGTGATGCTCCAGGAGAACCATGTCCTAATGAAACAGCCACAGAGGAGATGCAAGCTCACTCCAGCTGCTGCACAAGACAAGTGTTCCCCTTTTGGATAGAGGGCATTGAAGTTTATGCCCTTCCCCTGGAATTTTAGGGGTACAGTCTAACTTCACAGCAGAACCCAAGGGTGTTTTAGTGCACTTTAATTATTATTGCTGCTGTTAATATTCTTCTGTCATTAGGTAAGCCTGAACTRCTGTCTCTGCCAGAAAGGTATGCTTCATGCCACCCTAAAGGCTGGCCAGTGTTAGGTCATTTTGAAGACAAAATACATAAATGCAGCCCAACAAAAGCCGGGGAGCTTAGAATAAATAATATACTCATGCTTTGGAGCAAAGAAGAAAATAAACTAATTAGGCAACTATTCGACAATCTGAAGGCATCTTACACAGGCAAAATGCAACTCCACAGGGTTTAGTTTCTAGAAGCTGAGAAACAGGCAGACTTTTGCATAAGCAATGCACAATTGGATTTACAATCTACAGTTTAAAGCTGACTCACGCTTTGCTGATAAAAACCCTTGCACCCCCCCCCCCCCCCCCAAATTGTTGGTGCACTCTTTAGAAGATGGTATTTATATTTTGCCTGGCAGTTCTCATTTTATCTGTTTCATTCAGATGTATAAGGAGAGAGGTGTCTTTGTGCTGGGCAGCCAGTTCTGCTGTTCTCTATTTGGTGGCTTCTCCTTTCTGCCTCCTATTCCATGACTRCTGTTAACCTTCTGCAGAGCAAGGGCCTCCTGGAGAGGAGTTGCACCCAGCCTCCACACCTCCTTGGAGCTGCACCCAACACAGCAATCAGATTTAGCTCGGGCTTGTCTTTGAGATCACAGAAGAAGGTTTAGAAGCAACCCAACAGAAGCTAAATAAACAAATACATAAATAAGAGAAAAGCAGCAGCAAATATAGAGGACCCATGCTTCAACACCATTAAACTATCAAGCAGCTTAATTTGCAAGTGTTGCTTCCAGAAAACAAAATCTTGGAAAGCATCTTGATCAATCTGACCAAGACACAGTTTACATTTGCCGGCCAGCAACAGCAATGTACTTCTGGCTCTGGCTAACCTGAAGAGCATCTCACTTCTACTAGCACTAAATTCACTCAAAACAAGAGACATGGGCAAAACAAGCAAGAACTGACACTATTAAAATGAAACACTGCCCCAACTTGGAGTCTACAATTCAGTTTTATTTCAGACAGAAGAGTAAATTGTCTGACATTTTGGCCTGTTCATGTTTTTATCACAAGGACACAAACACCAACAACTAAAAACCATTTATATTATTTGACTTGGAACCTTGACTTGCTTAGAATGTGCAACCCACCCAAATAAAACGGGCTTTTCTCTACAGAGCCACTAAAATTAGATAATTAAGTTACCCCAGGAAGGAATTTGGAGATAATACACACCTCACATAGTAAACAGAGTTAAGCGAGCATGCTCATTTTAAGCAAGAAAAGGGCAAAATCTTAATCTAAAAGCATCACAAGAAATTCTTTTAAAGCCTCGAGAGAGAACATAAGAAATAATTTAACTGAAATGCATGTAAGAAAACTTTACAGGAAAAAAATAAAAATAAAAAAAAATAAAAACAGAATTCACTGCCTGATTTGTCCTGTTACCTATTTTCATGCTCTCATGGAGTGATATCATGGAGTGCAACATGACATGACAGTGGAGATATTTACAGGAATGCACATTTCTCCCTGGAACTGATAGCAGGCAACAATCAGGCAGAGGCCCGGGGGAGGGAGATGAAAGGAGGTTTAAACTGGCCACGCAGAGCAGAGCTGCACGTCGCTGCAGGAGCCCAGGTAGTTCTTCTGCTGCCCTGCACTCGGCAGTCATCATTTTATGGGCATATACTTAACCGGGAAAGAATAATGCATGCAACTTGAAGGCAGCACCCCAAAATAGCTGTTCTTATGGAGGAAACAGCTCCTTCTGCTATGAAAGTATTGTAGATGTCCGTTTTCAAATTTAGAAAATAACTACACTCAGGAAATCCAATTTCATTAAAAAAAAAAAGAAAAAAAATCAATCATGTGATTAAAGCACTTTTACAGTGGCAGGTCACAGTGAGTCACCCTTATGATCTGTAAGAAAAACTAAAGRATGCAAAGCAGCTATTTGATCACCGGGTCTGTTCTCCCTCCTGAAAACAGCGCTGCCTCCAGCCTCAGGGCCCTGGTTTCCCCGTGGTGGCAGATCAGTCTTCAACACGTTGCTAACAGGAAAAAAAAAAAAAAAAAATCCCTCCGGTTTATTCGTGTCTTGGGGCATTTAAACACATTGGATGGGATTTGCCTGCAGTCCCATTTATGTGAGTTGTCCCAGGCTCCTGAGGGAGCAGAGCTCCAGAGAGCCTCACAAGCCACATGGCTTCAGCAAATCCATCATTTTTCTCCTTCTCCAATCACTATACAGGCTGCCTAGCTGACCACTTTCAATTACATGTCTAATATTCAACTGCTGATATATAACATGCAAGCCAGTTTAGGTAGCTGTTTATGTAGTCAAGAATACTTTCTGATGCAGACAAATTGTAGGAGATGTCTTCAACTCTCACTGCATTTAAATAAAATGCTCAATCAGTTACTTATGCTCCATAGGTAATCAAATTCAACCTCCGCTAAATATATGTTTATTAGTGCTGACAGTCATGAAGAACTTGTCTTCTACAATTAATATGTAGAGAAACACCGCAAAAATGTAACGAGACGGAAATTACAGCATTGAATGTAAGACAGGTTTTTGGGAAAGGTCTTTCATTTTTTATTATTCTGTTTTATTTGAATTTGCTGATCCTCCTTTCACTATCCCATGGGCCAGTGTTAATAATCAACATCTACGTTCTACGCTTCGTGGTATAATTAAAGTCACTACTTAATTAGAAAGCCTCGGTAACACTAACCAAGAGGGAATCGATAACTTATCTAGTGGGAAAAGCCAGAGAGAACTTCAGTTCARTATCAGAAGTAACTGTGAGATGCTGCTGTGTGTCCAGGGCAGCGTGGAGCTCTGCTCACTAGCTGTGTCCAGCCGCGAGTCAGGTCCTGCAGAAAACCTGGGCACTGCCCACCCAAACTCTACGTGGTCACCAGCCCCTAGGCATAACGAAGCAGAAGACAGAGTATTACTATAGAGCAACCTGGCATTTTTATGGTCCTAGAATGACTCATGCTCTACCTCTGTGGACCAAGAAAAAAACTGTAGCCAGAAGCAAATACTTGATTATCAGCCAACCTCAAAAATAGTCTGGCATTTCTAGGTTTTTTTTTTTTTTTTTTTTTTTTTTTTTTTTTTTTTTTACTGTTACTGGAAAATGCAGTCACAGTGTTAATCTACCTACCTCAGTCTTCTCCTTGGAGCAATTCTACACTGGATAGTTAAATGTCCAAAAAGCTAACGGTTACCTGGGATTTTGGAGAGAAAGGCTTGAGTCCATGTCCCAGTTAACACACCATTATTTCTGCAAGATGCACAGAGTGCAGCTAGCCCAGGTGCGTTGCACACACACGGCACTGCACGGACCACTGCTGTGCAGACACACGCCCTGCTCTGAAGCATGCAACACCACGTGTGTGCAAACGCATCTGGACTACTTGCAGGGGACTCCCCTAACTGCAGGGGACTCCCAGCCTGAGGAAACATCCCATCCGTGTAACCTGGGAAGCAGGCTAAGCTCCAGTGTACGTGTGGTCCCTTTGTCACTGCTCAACCGCACAGCTGGTCATTGATCTGGGATCCAATTAAAACACTTTAGTTAGTTGAATCCCTTAATTTCCTTCTGATAAACAATCCCAAGTTGTTACCCAGAGGTAAATCTCTCTGCTCCATTTTCTATCTYTACTTTTCCCTTTCTCACTTTTAACTCTGTTTTTGCAAGTAGCACTGCCGAAATGTTCTTTCCAGAATTTTAGCAGCATTTTTTTTTAGACTTATTGAGTGGGTGCCAAAAAGAGGAAAAGTTTTATAYTAAAAAAGAAACCTCACTGAAATCAAAAGGTGCATATATCTGTATTACTGCTGAAAAACACCATCAGCTGAAGAAACAGTTTTATTTCAACTACCGTTTCACGTCCTTTTAATCTCATATTAATCTGAAAGTTTGAGTATCAGCTATTGATAGAAAATTCATTATTTTAAAAATGAATCTTTTAAATGGATTTTTAAATTTTTTAAATGGCTCTGCTCCAGCTGGGGGTTTCGTGYGGTGGGGCACACGAGCCGGGCTCTGCGTCGCCTGCTGAGAATCCTAAGSACGGCCTTTGATTTGGAGATTCGCACAGCGCTTTCCCAAGCACTAGGAAGAACACTCAGGGCTCCCAGGGGATTTACAAAGTGGGCCACGAGGCAGAGCAAGCTGCAGAGGCAGAGAAAATTAAATAATACCCGGTCCAGCCATCCCCAGCGCACCGACCCCAAACCTGATGCTCTTCAAAAGCCATCTGCCATCTCCTCTGCGCTCCTGCTGCGACGGCTCAGACRCCTGGAGAAGCTGTCAGAGCTGCTGAGAGATTCTCCCCAAACCACAGTGTGCCCACGAGGCTCAACAGCCACCAGAAAGGGTCAAAATTAAACGTGAGCTTCCTGCATCCTTAAAAGGCTCCAACTCACCAGGCCCTGAAGGACAATTTCTTAGAGAAAGGCTTTGCTAGCCGGTCTCATATCAGCTGCTCTTATTAAACCCTTGAATGAACAAATCAGAGGTCTATTTACCAAGTCTGCCCCCTTGATAGCACTATTTGATCAACTCCAGAATCCTTTCTGATAGGTAATTAAAAAGCTTTTCCTTAGGTATAGTGTGGAGTGAASCATTAATTACACTGCAGAGCCCCAGAGATGCAATTCCTTTGCTATTGTGAAAGGTCTATAGCAAGCAACAAAAACGCTCATCTCTGTAAAGAACTGAATAAATGAAAGTAATTTCCTCAAGACCTAGATTCCTCTGCTTTTTCTGGCTAAAGACTTCCCTCAGCATTAATAAGTTTGTTCTTTAGGGCTGAATTTTCTCAATACCAGTAATCTGTGACCATAACACAAAGAAGTATCTTCTTCAGGTGACAAAGCCAGCAGCCTGAATCCATGTATTAGTATTACTGCTACCATCAAATTGCCACAACACACTACGCATCAAGTTGCACAAAAATCAGTTAAATTAAAGATCATAACCAAGTAGCCACAATTTCTCATAAGCTCTCATGGAAGCTGCAGGATCATATTAACTTTACTCAAAAGTATGCAAAATGCATCATAGCAAGTGGTTTTGACAAGTGCATGAATGTGTGTGTGTATGTATAGACTTGTTCTGCATGCAAAGAATCCCTAGAAGTTACTTAGGTTGCAAACTCAAGTATTAGAAAGTTAAGAAATGCCAGATTTACAGGTGAACCCCAACTCCGGACCATTACATAACACTTTCCCTGGAGGGCCACAGAGTAAGTCCTAGCCTAGTCATGTGCTTCCAGAGGAAAAATAACCTGTTCCCATCAGGAGAAGCTTCTCTTCATTGCACAGATGGAATGGGGCAYGTTTGAGAGGCCTAGGAAGCCATAAAGCTCTGGCTACTCCTGGAAAGAGAAATCAAAAGGTCTCACTCTGCTCCGGAGCGGTCTGCAATGTATTTTCCATTATGGAAACAAAAGCAACTGTTTGTACAGCAAATATTATACATTGTTATGCAAGACAAACTTCCGTAAGGAATGCATGAGATGAGGAAGAGGGCAAAAGTGGAGCTGGGAAAYGGCATTATCCAGCAAGTGCCCCAGTGTAGCCCAGCCCTTGAAAGATTTCAGTGTGCAGAGAAGCAAAGACAGGGCTGTGGCCAGGAGACCAGCACTCCTTTCCCTGTCTATCCTTTCCTTCCGGTTTGCCCTTAACTTGACAAATGTTTTTAAGGGTTGCTATGTGCTTGTGTGACAGGAGATCAAGATAATTCCATCACAAGTATTGCTAATTCACATGTAACAAAAATAATCCTGTTCAAATCTTTCTGCATTAATGTAGATTTCCTAAGTGCTTCTAAAAAATTTACAGTGGAGTTCAGATAGTTAGCAGTAGTCACTACTAACCAAACATTAAAACTATATTAGAATTTTATGTGTTTTAAATCAATTAACACGATGCAGAGCACTTTCCACTGAACACATTAAGCAAAATCCTAGATCGGTGCAATACTAGAACCACTAGCTGAATGTTTGTAAATACTCATCCATCAACTGTAATTAATCCTGAGTATTCTGCTACATGTTGGACTCAGAAATATTTCATTCCTGCTACTTGGTCCTTCTGTCTCTCCAGAGCACTCAGCTGCACAGTACTCAGCTGCTTCAAGGCAAATATTCACCATGAAGACTTACATAATTTCCTAGGAAAGATCGGCAGCATAACTTTTAAAACCAGCACATTGGGCTTAGGTGAGATCCAACAAGAAATGAAGGCAGCGTTCAAGGTCACGCTGAATAAAGCAACAAACATCTGGGGAAGATTTGCATTGTTTTGTACAACAAAATTGCAACTTCTTTATATTACATGTCTCTTGAAACTGAGCATAGCTTGAAACATCAATTCACAGTGTGTTTTTGAACAGTTTCCCCAGGGTTGACTACTTTCTATGCAGAGACAGGGCAAGTATTCAAGCTGTGGGAGGTGCAATACCAGAGAATAAAAAGCTGAGACATATTTATTACACYGTGTTCAGATCAAACTGTAATTGCGTAATTATTCTGTGAAGTGTAATCGCCAGCAAGGTATTTACTGTCATAGCTTCGGTTCAGCACACAAAAACAACATGCATTAAAACTGTTCCTTTCGCCTGCACTGACTTAGTGATTCCTATCTTAAAAAAAGGCTTTGGAGTTGAAAGGATTATCTGCAAAGGCAGCCGGTAGGAAGGCAGAGCACAAGGCAAGGGTAGGGGAAAAGCACCCTGACAGCAGGATTACACAGGCTTGCAGATTTTACTGCAATGAAAGGACACCGAGTCCTCCAGTTTAGGAGCCTTCCTGGTCACACTGCCTACCTCTATATCTTTCTAGTGCAACATATTTTTTTAATTTACTGCATCAGGCTGAAAACACTCCCAGAAAGCAATTTATATTGCTGAACATTCACTGAAGGATGCTAGTAGATGGGAAAAAAGACTTATTCCTCTGGAATATGATACTGGACAAAGATATGGGAGGAGTTCAGAGATAACATGCACAAAAAGCTAATGTTTCTGATCTAATTTCTTTTCAGGTAACTTATAATATGCAAGTTCCACGTAAGAGTATGCCTGGAATATAATAAGCCACATATTTGTACAGCCAAATCACATTTACTTTAATAAATTCTGTCTATGCAATGGGGATGAGCATAAATTTTCTTGTTTTATCACTTTAATACCTAYTGGTGTATGTAAATATGGAGGTTTGAACAGTTAAAATGGAAGCCAGAATGGGCAGAAAGCATGGATTAATATGTACAACTTTAGGAATCAAGAGGGATAATAATTTCATCTTATTACTCCTTTGAAAAGAGAGAAGAATCTTCTCTACAGTGGTAAAGGTAAATCCCTAGCAGGTCAAGAAGGGCTCAGTGTATCAAGAGAGACAGAAAGATGTGGCCACTGGGTAAGTCTGAGTACAGAGCTGGAAAAAACAAGAACTGATTACGCTGTTTCCCAAAGCCTCCCTTAAATCTCTGCTTTCCTGGTTCTCACCAAGATCTGGCAAGAATCAAATGGAAAGCCAAGCTCAGCTTTGCCTTAKGACACGATGCACACTGGCCAGCTGCTAAGCACTTAGCATGGTGCTAAATGGGGAGCTGAAGGGACCAACTGCTCCAGCCCGTTGGCATTAGCAGTCACTAAAATCTGCCTATCACCATTAACACGAGAGCTCCGAGAGAGACGGCGTTTGAGCATCTCTGCATTTGAAGGTGTTAGAGACAAAAAAAAAATGCAGTTCAACAGAATGACAGCAGAAATATCTAATAGAATGTGGCAACCAAATGACAGATGAATCTGTTGATACAAGGTGATAAAACTCTTCATATAAAAGCTTCTACCTTCTCTGAACTTCAAGTCATTTTTCATAGCAAATTCAATCTGAAGGGTTTTTCAGCGACTCCTAAGTATCTAGAAACAARCGTTTCACTTCCAGCACCTAGATCTAACTAGAACCATCTCAAAAGTGTCAAAATATCACAAGGAAGGCAGTTCTCCCAATAATTCAAGCAGTKAATCAAGCAACACGGCCTTACAAGATCCCCAAAATGAGCATGTCAAAAAGCTTATCTGAATCAATCATCAAAGCTTCCAAGCTAAATGCTGGGAGAGCATCATTTGAAATGAAATGCCACTAGATTTCTAATTCTCACATGCCTCTGAGAACTACTGGCCTAGGCTGGAGCTTTGCAGTCTTTGCTTTCAGGTTTCAACAGGTCTGGACAAATCTCACCAACTTTCACTGATTTAAGGGACTTTGGGACAGACCTGACGTGCAACTCCAGTAGTTGCGTGACAACTACCAGCTATGTTTTCCCCAGGATAATTCCATGATGGATCTTTACAACACATTGATCCAAATGCGACATTAAAGCAGTACTTATTGTCACTTATTTGTCATAGTAAGGCTTTCTTTGTGATAGCAAGTGTCTAAGAACACAAACATTGAGTCAATACTTCTGAGATGAGAGTGGTATGCAACATAGCTAATGAAATTTGTCATTAAGCTCAAGTTGTGTTTTGCTGGATTTTCCTTTGGCAGCTTGAACTGCCTAAAATCTTAATTCAGTTGTAATCTACTCACAGAGCACAGCTGTTTTGCTTGGCTAAACTTTTCTCTCTACTTAATAAGATACTTTTTATTTAACTTTCAGTTCTGCCTAGGAGCCCCAGTGAGGTTTTTAAAACAGAAGATTATTATTAGAAATTAATTAAGTATTCTTTTCGATTCTGTCTCCTGAGAATAACTAGGCATTGCTGCTGATCTCCTCTGCATTAAGACATTACTGATTGTCATTTGGAGGATGACAGAGAGGATGTCTCATCCAGAAGATACATAACGACATAAATATGAAAAATTTGAAAGGCACTTAATACAATATAATAAATCAGTACAAATATTAAACATATAATTGCTACGTCAAACAATGCAAGGATTGTGGCACTAGAATACAAATGTATATGCATTCCAAAGCCAAAAAAAAAAAAATCTTACTGCACTTACAGAATCCTAATGAATTACACTTAGTCCATGTTTCAGCATAGTTACAGACCACACAATTCTCTCATAGGAGCACCAAAGGCAATTAGAGAAAAGGCAGATGGTTTGGCTTTCTTTTTCGTAATCTTAACCTGTGTCCACACAGTGTTTRTTGTCACTGCCAAACATTCCTTTGCACATAACCTTAATATAAACAGACTGAAGTTCCCACCTCTAATGGGAGACTCAGCTGACCTAACTTGGCCTTTTCCAAGTGAACCAAACCCAATCAACACCAATATACGAAAGTAATTCTTGATCTAAGGTTCTGAATGCCCATATCGATGCATTATTCACGGAATTAGCTATGCGTATGACACAGCTCTTCATGCTTGAGATTGCAGTTGGTCTTTTTAATTTTCACGAAACTCAGGGGTATACGTATGACTAACTGTTGTCACACTCTAACCAGTAAGGAATGTGGAGAGAAGAATGCCACGATGGGTCAAAGAAAAACAAATTGCTCTAATTATAATGTAGAATTCAACTTACTTTTTGGGTCGGTAGTCAGGGATGGACCTGTCCAGCGATATCCTGTCACTGAGTTGGGCGTTGTAACCATACTCTTCATATTTAGTCTCGGATTCATGGCTATCATCTCTCAGGGTAGCAGCCATTCCCCCTTGGCCCAAGCCTCCTGGACCTTCAACTAATCCCATGGGTTTTGCCAGACCTAAATGGAAGGAAAGAAAAAAATCAGATGATGAACGTAAAAGGAGATGGATCCAATCTGTTCTGTGATCTCAGAACAAGATCTAAATTCCCATTAAACTCCATTTTCAAGTCCTCATGGCTCTGCAGTAATTAGCCTCAGCTTTCCAAAACAGACTATATATCAACACACTCTGCATTATCAGTGCATAATTATTAATGAGCAGACTATAAAGAATCAATTAACAGCTTTGCCATTTCCCCTTTTTTTTCCAGTAAAACTCCCAGGAAACAGGAGTCTTGTTTGCAAACACTCCAAAATGCCTAATCATCTGGAAACTAAAGGGTTTTCATTTCATCTCRCTATATCTGCAATTGAAATGTAAAAAATTAGAACACAATTTAGATTAAGAGGTTTTAGGGAACTGCTAGTGGTCTGTTCTGTGGGCTACTCATCCTTACTGCTAAGTATGTTGAAATTAAAGATACCATCACCAAACTCTGAACCTCCTCGATCCGTTCAGGAAAATGAGCAGAAGTTCAAATACTCAGGAGAGACAGAAAAGGAACACAGSGGGAACAGGAAAACCTGCCCCAATAAGAACAGGGGTTGAGACCCTTAGACATTATAGCCCAATATATACTCTATTATAGCCCAATATATAGCTCTATTAATTTTAAATAAGGCACGCTGAATTTTTACCATCCGAAGATCAGTCATTTTAACTCCAATTTAACCTCAAGTCTGGAATAAGCTCTGAGAGGGGCAGCTGCTCTATGGCCCTGAGACCACCTGCAGCCCCTGAGTGGTTCCCATTTGATYGCAGGGAATATTTCTGCAGGACTAGAGAGAGAATGCTGCCGGGGTGGGAACTACGGATAAATCTGACCTCAACACACGATGGAGCTTTATGGACTCAACTGCATACCTTGCCCTGTTCCTACAACAGCACTGGTACCATGTCTCATTTTCCAGATTTACAATTATTCCAGATTTCTTTTGTCCTTCAAAACAYTGACAAATATCTTATGCATCTCTAAGACACCCTGCTGTATAAAACTTAGAGGATCAGGAAGTTTGGACACGTGGGTATTAAAATGATTAGCCTTGCATTGCTTGATGCTGAGGTATGAGGTAGGCAACGGTGCATTTGATATATTAGTGGGGGAAAAAAAAAMCCCAAACATATTACTGTCAGTTTAAAAAAATAATAATAAAAAAGGTAACTAAAACAGACCAGACCAAAAGACCCCACCCATATCATTGCCAAAAGCATTTGTCATGGCAACAGGCATCTTACCTACTAAAGTCTGATAAATAAGCTCCTCAGGCATCCAGGGCTTCATCATGTTAAAGCTTTCGTGTCCAAAAGGCTGACTAYCAGCAAGTCATTAAAAGCTAGAAAGTTGTTTATAGTTGTTTGGAGGATAATATACAGAAAAGAGTGAATATCATCCACTTCACTTACAACACAGAACAAAACAGAGTTCAATATTTTTCAAATTAAAAGTTTTTCAAGAGGAAACCGTCACTATTTCAACTAAACAACTTAAGACAAAGGAAGAAAAACTGTCAGCATTTTGTAGCAACAGACACGCAAGGCAGGACAGTGGTGTGACTGCCTTCAGGTGCAGGAAGGTCTGTGACAAWTTATTCCCTCGGGCAGGGAATTCTCTGACCTCTCGCTGTTAAATTCCATCATCATTTACTCCAGCTGCATCACTGTCTGCTTAATTACAGAAGGGCAGAGTAGAGAAACAGTACTTTGTTAGTGGTCTGAAAGGGTCAAGTCAGCATTTGCTACTGTTGGTGCTTAGGAGAAAAGCCTATACTAAGGTTAGGTGAGACCCTACAAACGGTCTGCCCGAGCACACAAGGGCTGAGGAACCTTTAAAAATAAATAAATAAAAAGGAYTAAAAACCTTAAAAGAGAGTCAAATTAGGCACTTAAGAAGTTATAGAATCCAGAAAACTAGAGATGCCATAAAGCCTCTGTCCTTGAAAGACTGCAGTATGGAAATGTATTTGCTGATCATTTCGAATCATCTGGGCTGGGCTCTGATGTTGCATCAAAGTAAATCAAAGATGACTTCATTAAAGTTAACTGACCTGCTTTGATGAAAGGGCCTCTGAGATGTGGCCTGCTCATTTTACTTTAAGCAACAATTTAATTCCAGTAGCTGAAAACTTGATTCCTCATTTTCTTGCAGTTTACAGAACAAAAGCCCTTGCATCTTCAAGACACAAGTAGCAAAGGAATGAACCTTCCAATACATGTGGAATAYCAAGCAGTGTGGTTGCTGTTTTTCAAATAAGAGAATGAGCTATTCTTTGAGAAATTGTGTGGTATGACAATTATGTCATATACTTTGCTCCAAATCTCRTACTCTAGCTCTTCATGTTGCTAATCTGATTTTCTTCTAGGAAATAGTCATAATCTATTTGACTTGCTCTTTGAACATATTGGTGGGTTTTCTTCTCTCATTCGTTATGCAGATTGTAGTCTAGTCAGACTGGCAATCATTACTACAATGCAGTAACACTGCCAAGAGCAACCAAATAAATGCTAGCACGTTGCTGTATTCTGCAAAATAACACTTTTACACAATTAAGTCTAGAAGTCCTAAATTCCAAAATCCAGTTATCTGGAGTGTTCAGCTTTCTGGGGGAGGAGAAATAAAATAAAATAAAATAAAATAAAATAAAATAAAATAAAATAAAATAAAATAAAATAAAATAAAATAAAATAAAATAAAATAAAATAAAATANAAATAAAATAAAATAAAATAAAATAAAATAAAATAAAATAAAATAAAATAAAATAAAATAAAATAAAATAAAATAAAATAAAATAAAATAAAATAGCAAGAGGGCCTGTCAACTGAGCAGAAGCTTCTCAAGAAATGGCCTGAAGGGACATGATGAGGAAGCAAGTAATGAGAGACAACAAACTAAAATCTGGCTATGGTGGAGACTGCCAGCAGATGAACATAGAATCATAGAATCATAGAATGCTTAAGGTTGGAAGGGACCTCAGAGGTCATCGAGTCCAATTCCCCTGCTCATGCAGGGTCACCTAGAGCACGTGGCACATGACTGCATCCTAGCGGGTTTTAAAGATCTCCAAAGAAGGAGACTCCACAACCTCCCTGGGCCGCCTGTTCCAGGGCTCTGTCACCCTCACTGTCAAGTAGTTTTTCCTTAAGTTCCCGTGGAACTTTTGGTGCCTCAGCTTGTGGCCGTTTCCTCCAGTCCTGTCGCTGGCCACCACTGAAAAGAGGCCGCCCCCTCCTCCTCACTGCCTCCCTTGAGGTATTTTTAGACACTGATTAGGACCCCCCTCAGCCTTGTCTTCTCCAGGCTGAACAGCCCCAGCTCCCTCAGCCTTTGCTCCTAAGGCAGATGTTCCAGGCCCCTGATCATCCTGGTAGCCCTGCACTGGACTCTCTCCAGCAGCTCCACATCCCTCTTGTACTGGGGAGCCCAGAAGTGGACACAGTCTCCAGATGTGGCCTTACCAGGGATGTGTAGAGGGGGACGATCACCTCCCTCGACCTGCTGGAGACGCTYTTCTTAATGCACCCCAGGATCCCGTTGGCCTTCTTGGCCACCAGGGCACACTGCTGCCTCATGGTCATCTTGTCATCCACCATGACACCCAGGTCCCTCTCTGCGGGGCTGCTCTCCAGCAGATCCACCCCTAATCTGTACTGGTGTCCAGGGTTATTCCTCCCCAAGTGCAGGACCCTGCACTTGCCCCTATTGAATTTCATGAGGTTTCTCGCTGCCCAGTCCTCCAGTCTGTCCAGGTCCCTCTGGATGGCAGCACAGCCCTCAGGGCTATCAGCTACTCCTCTCAGTTTGGTATCATCAGCAAACTTGCTGAGGGAGCACTCCAGCCCTTCATCCAGGTCGTTAATGAATAAGTTGAACAGGACCGGACTGAGGACTGACACCTGGGGGACACCGCTAACTACAGGCCTCCAGCTGGACTCCACGCCACCGACTACCTTTCTCTGCACCCTGCCACTGAGCCAATTCCTAATCCACCTCCCCATCCACTCCTCTATCCCACACCTTCGGAGCTTGTCCAGGAAATATGAGTGCTGTATTGCTCAACTTGCTCCCTTATTTCGGTTTTCCTTCCTGGGGTATCTTTCCTAGTCCTTCTTTCCATTCTTTTGGCATYTCTTCTGTATTAAAGTCATTGCATCCTGACCTGCATTCCCACACATGTGCTCTGTCCCTTGATTTCCAGAGAGAAAGAACTTGATGTGAATTTGCACTCACACTGTTCCCTGAGAAACTGTTTCCCTACGGACATTCAGCCCCTTGAGCCCTCCCAGGCAGAACTACYCACCTAGGGCAGGCTGTCAGTCTCCAAAGCCGGTCCCAAACTTTGCACATGAACGTATCCAAGAAAGTGGTGTTAGTAGGAGCTTGCCTCTGCCCAAGCCCAGCATGGTTCAGGAGCTCTGGAAGAGGGGAAATGACAGACCCAGCACTAACTCACTTGCCAAAGATGAAATAATCCCCTGGCCATGTCCACTTGCTTCCGCAGTCACAACCTCTCTAGGGCAGCATCTGTCCCCAGGGACTTTCTCAGCAGCTGGTGGATTTCTCACCCACGGAGGTTTCCCCACACAAAATGGTTTTCCAGAACCATTTTCCTCCACAGGGAGRCATGGAATGACGATTGTGTTCCTCTCTGGTKCTGTTGGCTTCCTTTTCCCTCCATTTTTCTCGCYTTCTCTTCCCGACTTTCCCTCATTCTTTCTATTATATATAAATAGTTCTGCTTAATTCTTTATTTTTACACATCRTGGTGTCTACAGAGTATTTCATTTGAAAAGTTCTTTATGCCAGTGTTTCTGAGGGTAGACATCGGAGTAGCACCGAGGGTAGACATCGGAGTACGACCGAGGGYAGACATTGGTGTAGCACCGAGGGAAAGAAAGATTTTTAAATACAATAAATCTTTTTAAAAAATCACATTCATCTTATTTCAGGTCCTATCACAAATTTGTACTCCTCTAGATTCTTTTGACATCAAGTCTAATCTAACCAAAGGCTGAATATCACATCTGATTCCAAGTCTGTCTGATTCCAAGCCATTGCCAACCCTATCAAAACGTTTCCTTTCGGCCTAGATTTTTCTGCCACCCTTGTGGGAACTGTGTCCAAGACTGAGCAASACTCTGCTCTCCACACCTCCTACTCAAGCCTACCTGGTGAGCTCTCAATGGCCACACAAGCTCATTTCCTGCAGCATCCGTTTGCAATCCTCTTCCACATTTTTTTGCAATCAACTTCCACGTTATTTGTAGATATTAACTTGCCTCCCTGTTCACTTATCTGAACAGCCTGCTATTAAACTAATAATCACACAGGCAGCTTTCCCAGCAACAAAGATGCATACCACATTTGCCATTTATATGACTGAAAAGCTCTCTGTTCTTCAATCCTTTTTACACAAGGAAGGATGATCATATTAAATCTAGCTGCAACAGCAGCTGCAACTCAAAATCGCACTGTGCTTGAAAGCAAGGTCTTGATTTTCCACAACTGTGAAAGCAGTTGCTAAATCCATCCCTAGCAATGCAGCTACATTAAAGGGAAAATGTAACACCTACAGTTATCTCTGTCCATAATTCCCTTCCATTCATGGAGAAAGACAGGCTGTGTTTTCCCTAACCATGACAGGCTCAAACATTCTGAAACAGGTCCCAGTTGCATCAGACCAGCGTTAGGCTAGGCACTTCTCCTTGGACATAGACAGTGGAAGAACTCAGCCATCCCAAAGACATGACATTTTGAATACTTCTAACACATGTCCTTAAGCCCCCATTCCTGAGAAAATCAGTTAATTTGAACACTGGTTTCATCAGGAGTGGTTTTCTTTGAGTGGTTTCCTAAAGAAAAGATTAAAAAAAAAAAAAAAACAGAAAAAATAATGTCCTCATACTTGCATCTGAAGTGCCTTGCTATTGCTTACGAAAATGTTGAGCTAGGATTTGGTTTTGTTTCTACAGAGAAAAAGTGTTCCCTCTTGAAATTCATAAAAACCTGTGTAGAAACAAAAGGCCCAATGTCCTACGGACAGCTTATTACATGTAATTAATTAGGGCTTTGTTAGGGAAACATAAAGAGAATTTCATATCATTTTCTCAAGAGAGTAAAACAGAGGATGAGAGTTCCGCAAAAGAAAGGAGAAACAAGGATAAATAGCAATTGTCAGTGCATTTTAGAAAATATAGACATAGTATTAGGAAAAATTATTGGCACCATGTTTTATTTAAAAGCAGTAATAAACGCATCGAACATTTTGATTTCTGCCCTTTCTGGTTTATTGTTGATATAAAGATAAATTGACTCAGACTTCCAGGAGTGGAAAAGCTATGATCCCCTGTTACAAGCACTTTGAAAAAACAGCACTCCTATAATGCCTGATCCATTATTAACAAGATTGGCTTCACTGCGTGCTGGGATTTTTAAGAACTGACTGTGAACTACAGCTAGTTGAGGCTCTGACAAACTCGCTCCAAGACAAAGTGGGCTTTGTTTGGCAAAGGGGCACATCTGTTAACAGCACACTTCTTTGATCCACCCACCTGGAGAGGGTTTTTCAAAGCCGTCTTAAGAGAGAATTCAGACCATATATAAAGGCAACAGCTGAGCATTAGAAGCTCTGGATCAGTCTTCTCCAAGTCACCTTCCACTGGCTGYGATAGTGCTTTATCTGGTTTACATCACGTTAATGAAAGAAGAAATTCACATTTTCTAAGATTCTCTTTTTTTTTCTCCTCTCTTCAAGTTTTTTGTTACTTTACCAAAAAATTCCATAAAAGAAAGAACGTTCCTACTGCCTCATGTGCTTGGATTTGTACTTAAGGCTACGCTATAAGATGTGAAATTACACAGTAAAGAGAGAGGTGAAAGCAGTGACAGAAGGTGCTGTCATATAGGAAAAGACAACGCTTGGGTGAAGAGGCAGGTATGAATCTGAACATTATACCTGAATTCCAAGACACTGAGATCTGAGCTTACAGCTCGAACCCCTCTCTCCTCAAGGACACRGGGTAGATGTGCCGTCCGGTTCTGCACCAATTTCAGGGCACAGAAAGGCTTCCCCACAAGCAGAAGGAGCTTTCCAGCAACAAATGGTCCCMGTGAAAGCCAGTGTGGAGCCCCTGAGCCATGAAGGGTGTTTGATGACATGAGCAGCTGGGCATGCTTCACTCTGACAAACATCGAGCATCGCAAGGGTGTTTTCTCCAACCCTTGCATAATTGAATTATTCAGGCACTACTGAAGGGCAATGAGACAAGCTGGTGGGACCCAACTTTGCCATTTTAGGAAGCTGCAAATGAAGGCAGCTGTCCTGCAGTACTGGTGTGGTCTCAGCGAAATGTCATGCTGCTGTAGCTATTAAATAGAGACAAAAGYAGAGAAAATCTGCTTGAGTTAGCATATCTCACCAACCAACAAAGCAAGCAGAGGAATCAGTGTGAAGATCTGAGCTTGGTTCCCTTAAAAGCTAGGGATATCACTTTCATCTTTGCGTTTAAAGGACTAAAAATCCCATTTGTCATTGATGCCATTTTCAGCCAGGTTTCCTAAGGAAATGCAGTTTGTGGGATCATGCTGTCTGTATTTGCCTGTCAGTCTGCTTCTCTCTTACAGACCTTTCCCTCACCTCTGCTCATTACATTTGAGGTCAGTGTCTAATTTCAGCCAAAGGTTGGCAGGCAGTCAGGGGTCTACAAAAATTACATTTCTGCAAGTGTCACAGAAGTTGACATCTGGGAAGACAGCGGCATTAAAATGTTCCTACTGAGAGGAGAGGTTCAGTGAAACCTCAAACACAAGAGAAACACTGGAGCTATCGGGGATCCCCCCAAGAATTCACTTCTAAGGCACTGATTTGTAAGAAAGCCAGGCTCTCTTGCACTTRTATTGCTTAACCAAACACTTATTCTTAAGAGTTAACTGTTGCAATTACTGTGTGTCTAGGTTTGTAATGTTCCTTACACCACGAATGACAACACCACCAGGACAGACTGTGCACAGACGAACCTGGAGCCAGAGCTTCTTGGCTAAACAAAGGACATAYTTAGGGAGGGCAGGAGCAGCACAGTGAGCTGAGTGGGCAGCACGGATGGGGAGCACAGCAAAGGCACACCTGGCCGTGAGAGGATGCCTCCTAAGCCCCAGGCTTGCATTTCATCAGCTCTAACTGCTTTCCAAAAAGCTTGCCCTGGGACTTCTCCCYCAGCCTCAGGTCCCTCTTTTCTGTGAGCTTACATACACTTCTTGCCAGGTGCTATAAGCAATGGTGAGAGCCAGGCAAGCTGATAAAACAGCATGCTTTTAGGTCACAGATTAGGGGACTCCTTAAAGAAATAATGTCTATAACCTCACTTAAAAACACTTTCCCTACAGAGACATCATGTTTAAAAACTCACATGGAAACACCCAACTCACTAAATTACTTTCTCACTTTAGAAAGCAACAGACACAAACTCAGAGGTGAGGTGCTATAATTAAAGCAGGAGACACCTCGCTATGGAATTCTGCCTGCTTCTCCTGGCATCTTTTAAGAAAGAAATCTCCCCTCCACCCATTWAGTGGGAAAGGTGCTCTTCCCCCTCTTTGAAAAGAATGTAGAACAAGGTACAGTTCCAAAGCCCACATTTGGCAGAATATCAAGCATATTTTTAAATGGAATTTGTTTAGAATATGTCAAAAATTGTTTCAAAAATAATCAACCTCTAGTGGCACAGCCATATGCTAACACTCACTACTATCACAGAGAAGCCATATGCATGCAGTATCACCTACCAAACAGATTAGAGGTATCTTCTCCACGTTCAACAAAAAAAAGACAAAAAAAAAACCCTTTTTTTTTTTCTGAAATAAATTACTTCCCAGGAATATCTGATTTTGCTTTCTGACAGTACCAAAGCAGCATACACAGCTCAGCATTCACAGAGCATCTCCGAGTCACATCCAGTTGGCGTTGAGCCTACACTAGCTGCCCTGCCCTTTGGGCCTGATTTCGATCTTGCTCCTACTACCATAAATAGACTATGATGAATTAAAAGAGAGCTTTCATCACTTGAAATTTGGGTCCAGAATGGTTATCAATAATCTACATTAACATGAATTATCAGTCTCTGCTGTGTATTCTACCAGAACGGCCTGTTGCACACTGTATGGTAGAGAAGTCAGCCTCTCCCTCAGGCTAGGGCAATCACAGGGTGACACACATGGACCCAAATACAGTTTGCTAATGCCAGGTTTACTTCACCAACTATGAACTAGTTCGGTTATTAGAATTTCACYATTCTCTTTCTTCCACAGCCTCCCTTGTGTCTGTAAGACAGCAGCATTCGTTTGCCAACTCCTTGTCAGTGTAATGAAAAGCTGAGATATGCCTAAACACCAAATACTGCAACATGTAGATATAGCCCTGCAATGAGCAGCACCTTCCTCGAGGGTTGTGTCATTCCACCCAGGTCCCTGGGCATGTGGGCTGCACCATCCCTGCTCCAGAGCCAGGCCACGTCTATGTTCTCTGGTGGAGTTCATTTTCTCCTTCATTTCTGCCTACCTTCTCTTTGTTCTTCTAATTGCAAAAGAGACACACTAAAAATACCACTTTATGTTTTTTTTAATGCAAAAAAAGACAGGGAACCCACTTATTAGGCAGGCCAAGTTCACAAAGAATCAAATAAGAATTTCTTAGTTCCCCATATGCATCTAAGAGAGCTCTCCACAGTCTGACTGGGGATTTCATAGGCCTGAAATGGGAATATAGGAATATGTTGACACTTTCAGAAAACAGAAGGCTTTACATGTAACACCACTGGACACTGGCATTGTGGAAGCGACTTCTGTTCTGAAATTAATCTTCTGTTGAATGAAAATGCACTGAGCCAGATGGATCTGCTTCAGGAGGAGGATCAGCCTGGCACAGGCCTGAAATCAAAGCTCTGGTCTCTGCTAGTGCCAGCCTGAAGCTGGAACAGGCGGGAGCGCACGGCCCTGGGCAGCTCCTGACCTGTTCACACGTGCACCCCAAGGAGATTCTTGGGCAGTTCATGTCCAGTGAGCTTGCCAAATATTACACTGAAGACGAGAAATTTCTAATGAATACTCACAAATCTTTTCAAAYCCCCATACAATAGTAGTATTAAACAAAACACCTTCTGCAGGCATTGACAGAGATGTAACTTCTAACAGGTTTTTTGCATTTTAGATAGGGAAGATCATTTAWAAGTGGGAGAATAAGATGGCCACCRAGAAGGTTGCCAAGTCCCTGCAACCATATTTGATGTCAGGAGGCTGAATTTACAGATCTGGATTCAKGGAAGCACCAACATGATCTGGAAATTATAACATAGAACTAGAAATTGGGTTCCCCACTCCCAGGTTAACATGGGCTCTCATGTGAACCCCTCAAGCCCCTTTTCCCAAGGCATACCCACTCACCAACCAGCAAACTCAACAGTTGGGCAGCTCGATATTCATTTCTTAACAGCACAAGCATGACCAGGTCCCTCTTGGCCCTCTCCCATCTGTTGCACGGAGCCACCTGCAATCTATCATCAGGCATTAGGATTAGCAGCTCCGCATGTCAATGTTTTTTACCTCTTAGAGGTGTGAACAGCACTCAGGCCGCRCTCAGCACCTCTAACACAGCACTAGTAATACAGACACCGCCACGGGAACACCCAACATCAGCACAACGTGTTTCCGAATCTCCACCATCAGCAGGTTTGTGTCTGCACTGACGCAGCCACCACTAGGATCAGAAACTGTGCAGCTATCAGTAGCTTCATTATACACATGGCTAAACGACTAGATATCTCCCTGACAAGGGATCTATAAAGCCATCGCAAATTGTAATCCTGAGGAAGACTAACCTTTGGGTTATACAATGCTATTTCAATTGAGGATATTTTTAGTTTTATCATTGCCTTCAGTTCAGTATGCACAGGAAAGAATACAACCAATCTTTTCTACCACACAAAGCTTGCTTGAAAATGTGTTAATATCACAAAAATACATTTTTATTTACAAAAGCTTCACATCCTAGAGGCATCGGAGAGCTGTAGGAAAAAATAAATTCAATTTCAAAAAGGGCAGTAAGGCCCTATTGCTGAATAAAATATAAAACCAGCAAAAAGAAACCAAATGAAAAACAAGCAATTAACCCCATCACCCTAACAAAAATGCCACAGAGACAAAATGAGCAGCAAATTTCTCCTGCAAGGCTGGAGCAGCCTTGCAGGAGAGCTACCAAGGTCTTTCAGCTGTCCTGGTAGACATCTTCCAGAAAAAAGGAAAACGGCTCCTGTATAACAGAGCCCCTTTCACTATGGGGATGATATGGCTCTGTCATAAGGAGGGACTTAAGTAGGACTTAAGACTTAAGGAGGGACTTATGGCTCTGTCTTAAGGAGGGACTTAAGTAACGTGCAGTGCTGTGGAAACAGGTGAATCAAGCTCTGAACAAAGCCYCTCCAGACAGGCAGATGGCCACGGTCGTGCTACTAATCTGATCTAGTCTGTGCGCTCGATTCTGCAAAACACAAACTGGAGCCAAACAGCACAAATACAGAAACAATCAAAAACGCAGAGGGAGAAACACAAAGCTCATCAGTTCTATACTAAAAAGGGGAAATCACTCCAAAATTGTCAAGGAGAGAAAATCCCATTCTCAACCACAACAGTGCAGAGACTCAGCACGAATTCATCTTTATACTACACACATATCATCATAAGTAGCCAATATACTGTTCATTCCGTGGCAAGAGTAGCTCCATKTGGCCAGGATAACCACTGGAGTTACTATGCTGACAGCTCCCAGCTGAGATGATTCCCCTAGATCAACAGCAGGGATGCATTTGGTCAACAGACTTCAACAGCACTAACTGCCTGGGTGAACTGGAGCTGAGGAGAATCTGGATCACTGCTAYGTGCACAAAAACGAGCAGAGAAATCTACTCAAGTCTATCTGAACAAGACAGATGGGTACCCCATCCAAACAGTGCAATGTGTTACTACCCACACAACCCTGACAACAACAAAACAGTGGGGAGCCAGGTCTATGGTTTGGTTAAAGAAGTGGTGGGTTTCTACCTTACTTGTATTCCTGGTTCAACACAACTATTGCCTGCAACACAAACATGCTTTTTAACAGCTTCTCTCAGGAACAAAGACAAGCATCACATCAGCAATCCCAAAGAGACCAATTCTGCACTTTCTGAGACTACAAAGTCATGAATGTGCCACTCCAGCAAAGAATACCCATGCTACAGGTTCATGCTGCTTCTCTCCTACAGAACTTGCTGGGTAACCAGATGCACCTGCAGCAAGTCTCCAAAACTTCTGGAGAAATGTCCATATTAAAGACRACACAAGAAGGAAAAACTATAGGGCAGAAAGACAATTTTCGATCTACTTGCATCTGCCACGCTGTCTTTAAAAGGTGGRTTGCCTCCACCTATGCAGCTTTCACATACACGCAGCATTTCCAAGGCAACATACCTATGGTTTCTAGAGGAAGGCAGACACAAGTCATCAACACTTCCAATTAAGACTTTGTTGCCTTAGCTTCACACTCTCAGGGGAAGATGTCTTCAGGTCATTGAGAGGATCTCTGTCTGCTTTTATTTTCAGAAACGGAAGTTTTCTATTTCAGTAGGCAATTTCGGTCAATAGGACTACAACAATGTTGGAAGCTGCTCTGCTGCCGTTGTCTTCCTTCCTTCCTGTTATCCAGACCATCACAGATACTTTTTTTCTTTTTTTTTCTTTTTTTTTTTTTTTACCCTTCTTCAGTTCATTAGTTTAAAAAAAGTGATGGAAACATCAAGTGAAACCCCACAAATAATAACAATAATAAAGTATGCCAAGTGCAGTGAGAAAGAGAGACTGAGTGCCCATTAGTAAGGTTAGAGAGGGGCATGAATAAAAGAGAGATTTGTTAAACATGACTCATTCCTGTTCTTTCCTTTCATAAATCTTATTATTTCCTTGGAGAACAGCCATGCATTGAGTGCCTGGAACTGCATTTTTAAATGATGCTGTTGGTTTATCTACAACTTGCCTTAATTTACTAAAAAATCAAGTACACACATACACATAAGCACACAACCACACCACACCAAACCACCCACCATCAAGTCTTTAAAGTTAAAGCTTTTTTTTTTTTAATCCTCAAATCCTGCATATTGGCCACAAATGTGCAAGGAACACAGTGTAGCTCTTCACTTAAAGAAGAGAGTATCACATTTGCTTTTCCAATTCTAACATCTACAAAGTAATCAAAAGAAACTGATTTGTGTTATCTTCAAAAAGCCCAACATCACTCACAGATTCTTCTCCACCTCTACAAACATTAAATTTAATTCTATATATTAGAAATGATTGGAGTTCTGCACAAATGTGATTCTGTGAAATGAGTCAATGCTAGAACTATCACATGATTTTTCTGTCAAAATAAGCTTTCCTACCAGCTAGAAAACTCAAAAAGCACAAGCTTTACATAGGAAATGGTCACCAGTACATGAAACAGAGCACAGGGACAGACTTTAAAATCACTAATGTGCTGCTGGAATAGGGACATATTTTTCACATTTGAATGTAGTTTTGCCCATTTTAAACAAGAGTTTTACCTCCTCTTTCTACTATACGTTTGGATATTTTCTCCTTAATGTGGCTGAAAAGACAACGATTGTTTAAGATATTACATTATATTTTATAGGGTCAATCCAAATATCCACTCATCAAATCTTCTTTACTTTGGGGGAATAAAATCTTGGCCTTCCTGAAATCCCTGATTATGATTTATGGATGCTGTCAACTTTCATTGGGTGAAAACTTTGCCTTATACTAGGCTTTCTTTTTAGCTTCAAACACCCAACACGGCCAGCAGCTACAAACGCAATCTCCTGGGCTTCGCTTCACAGCCAAATAGTACAAGGTTAGAACCAGACTGCAGGAGCTGCAAATCAATGAACCTCTCCAGTTAAAGTCCTTGCAAACACTAGAGTGTTTTGCAGACCTAGCCCTTCCCTCAGTTACCTAAATCAAGATTAATGTGGCTAAAGGCAAATTCAAGTTGAGATCAGGCCTTTTGGCCTTCATCACTTGGCAATACAGAAGGTCAGGCCTGTAACAACATTCAGTTACCTCAGCATGAGCAACTGAGCCAGAACACGTGAGATCACTTGCTCCTGCTTTAGCCTGGCCCCAATTTGCCCCCCCTTAAARCCCCCAAGGTGAGATTAGATGAAGAAGTTTCTCATTAGTGTAAAGAAACCACATGGCAAAGAGCAGTCCTCGCAAGTGAGTTGTTGCTTTTTGGGAATTAATATAAACTAATGTTGTCAATGCATGTTAGCATCGCATCATAATCAAATTAAAAAAAATATAACATGAGAATCTGTATGTGGGTATGAAGAAGTGCTGTTTCATGAATGCAAGGCTGGCAGCTACACTGCATCCTCCCCCAGGCACACACGGCTTTACCTCTCCTTTCTGCAAAGGAATTGCTCTTCAGCTGAAAGCTGCCAACTCTAAAAGCTTCTTTTTGACAAATCTGATGTGGACATTCACATGATTCATTTGCAGCCTGTTCCCAACCCTTTTTCAATATGGAAATCTGGAATCATTTTCAAGCAGCCCCTAGCCTATGAAGAATAAACTGTCCTTTTAAAAATACTACTCTACCTTTTAAGTATGCAGATTGCCAGGCTGAATTTTAAATGCAATCACTTTGCTTCCAGTACACTCTAAAAATCAAGAGTAATAGGCTGTATGAATCAGTCCTTGCACCTAGGTCCCGCTATTTCCATCATTTTAAGCCTGTGTGCTGCAATTACATGAATTGTCCACTTTTTTCCCCCAGCCTTCTCCATGAAATGCATATGCAATATAAAATCCATTCATCAAAATGGAAATTGCTGTTGTATTTAATCTTCCCAAAGAGAGCAAAATCAAATTATGATGCGTAAAGAATGATAATCTGCCAAATTCAAGGGAATATTCCAAACGTATCTCTTCATATCTGCAGCAGAACAGGTCAAAGACGTCTAATATAGAAGACATGGGAAGGAAGACATGATGTGAGCATACATAATGAGAAAATGAATACTCTCTTAATCTTTGCAGATTGAATGAAATCTAATTACATGCCGTATTGATTGTTGTGTATTACTGGAAAGAGACAGTGAAAAGGGAAAAAAAAAAGGCAATTACAGTGAAATTGTAGTCTGACCCTTCAATTGGTTTTGGCATGAAAGGTTATGCTCTAGCTGGGGCATCAAAAATTCTTTATTCTCTATGGAAAATCATTAGCCATAGATTCAGATACAAAACTGATTATGGGGAAAAAAATGAGTCAGTTAGATATTGTTGATTTTTTTCCCTTTATTAAGGGAAAAAAAAGGAGAAAAAAAAAGGCAAAGGAACAAAATAGCAAGGCCTTTTGTTATGGCATTTCGTTTCATGAATTGCTACAAATTCTACCTGGTCGTACCTTCATGTTATCTGGTAATAAGAAATATTCATCAATAGTAAAATCGTAGCAAAAATGGAAAAATATTCCAGATATAGTTTATCAATATGTACAATTCATTTGTTCAAAATAAATGTTATAKTTGAAATCAAACAATGACAAGTTACATAGGGGCTTCACCACAGAAATTCCACAGCCATGTTTCATTCCTTTCCTTACCCTTTGTATGCTCAACCCACTCACATCCACTAAGTGCAGCTTGGTGCATAAAAAAAGCTTTCAAATATGTGTTTTTTCTAAGTTGATCAAAAAACAAAATATGAGCCAACGGAAAACTGTTGTTTGGGTGTATGTCTGCACATCCCTGTGCACATCTGTGGCAATTCTCCGTCATTCTGTTCTAAAAAATCTTGTTTTGGCAGTGATAATGGCAAGGATCAGCTTTCTACTGGCTTTCATATATAGTCTTCTGTGCTCTACACATACCTCCACAGGCACAGTATGCACTTTCTCTTTCGTTTATTGCAACTGAAAAGTTAATGAGGTCTCTAGTGATCTGTTTTAGGTTGTCTCCCGATACCCTTATAATATTACTGCTTGAACTTATATATCCTTACAAAAGGTATACTTTTTTTTGATTGCATGAAAATGAATAGGTGTGACAAACCAAAATCTGCATGGTTGTAGCTGCAGGACTCTCAGAAATCTATTATCCTGGATCTTTAATAAAGTCCCTGGAAAATGCAGGTGAAGTCTTTCCAGTTTAGGAATAATCTACATAGAAGAGAAAGATGTATTAAAAGAACTCTGAGATTTTATAACCAGCCCCATAAGGTACTTAACTGGTGGCTCTACATTTGCTGATCCTAAACTRTAAAGACCAAGAGCAGAAAATGAAAATACTGATCTGGACAGACCTGCTATAACAGTGCGTTGGACTCAACTTCTTTCAAGTGCCTGCAGGAGGTCTGAGTGTGCAAGGAATTCACATCCCCTAAGAACATAATCTGTCTGCCAATAACATTCTCATTCTCTTATTATTATTTGATAAGAGTAATAAAATAAAAAGTTAACATCCAATAAAAGACTAGATAGGATAATGTCTCAGAAACCTGCCAGACACTAGGCTGAAACAGCAGCTCTGAGGCTGGCTGAAGATTTACCTAACATCAGACTCTCCGTTAGACACTGCACTCATTGTCACAGTCAGGCTCCCTTGAATGCAAATGCTGCCAGAGCAGCATTATGCCCATTAAGTAATGAGTCATGATATTAAAACGGAATGCCATTGAGCTAAACCCAAACACAGATGCTTGATCCTGATTCACTTATAGTGATGCAGCTCCCATCACTTCAGTGGGGCTCCTCCTCCTCCTCATTTTTTTTTCCAAAGGACTCTTTGGTTTTGGTGTCATGGAATACATCAAAAATAAAATGTAGAAGAGAGGAGGAGAGAGGCAGAAAGTGTCTGATGGCAAAATAGTTAATTTGTGTGAATACACTACAATGTAAAAAAAATAAAATTATATCAGAGAGAAATTGAAAGGAAAATGAATAGGAAATTTGAATGGTTCAACTTGAAAAAGTTTCTGTATTTTCCCATTTAAGAACTTTCAAGAAGAAAAAAATATCCACGGTGCTTATTATTACCCTTGGGGGCAACACAGCACTTAAATAATAATGTCGTGAATTGCCGTACACCTAAAGCTAGTTTAAAGAAGAAAATAAAAAAATAAAAACAAACGAAAAAAGGAGATGGGCATTACAAAGAACTTGCTGTTTCTGTCAAGAYATCGTCAAACGGTCATTCCGCKCAATGGTGCCTGCCTAAGGACTCTYATGGACTTGTCCTCAGATGCTGTGCTGAGAGGAACCCAGAGCCTGTAAAATAACCCTACCCCAAGTCTCACCTACGAAYGCTGCCAAGGACAAATCAACTCGGGCCAACAAGATCCATCCAGTCCAGCTGCAATGGGCACAGCTTAGAGACTGAGCTATTTCACTCAGGGCACTCTATAGCTGCACGGAATTTGGGAGGCGGATTTCCCTCTGAAACCCCGCATTCTTCAAAACTTCTACAAAACATCATCAGGAAACACAGATGCAGACGCTTTTCCCCTAACTCACRCATATATATTTATCTGTCACCCACAACTCCCTCTCCTCTGTTCCTCATTTATACACCCACGTGTGCAAGTAATTGCGTGTACGATGTCTGTTCCATGGTACTTACCGGCACAGACTGCACGCACCATAACAGTCTAAGCTACTTGGATTTATACAGTYATTCAGAAAGTAGTAAGAGGGAATATACTTTATAGGAGCCCTCTGATCTGTCTGCGTTTTGAGTTTGCAGTAGTTTTTGTTAAATCAACATTATGAGTAAGAAGATTTTCACAGCCACCCTCAAAGCGTATTTGACACACGTAAACATACTTACATTTAAGTTTTATGTGGTACGAGATGTTACCTTTATATTACAACTTCATGTAAAAGTTCTCTTGTTTGATTTCTTCTTCTCCAAAACTCTGATATGTTTAATCATATACTTAAAGCCCTAATGATTTGCGTTCAGAACTTCATGAGTCCATTCAAATATAACCCACTTGTTTTGAAATTTGTGTTTCTACCTGAAAGGTTAGCTACCCTGTAGCAACTTCTATGGCTTAGCCTGTTCTGATTACCAAAGAAGGGACTCTGCTGACTTGCCAAGATTTTTSAAGGCTAGTAAATCACAATTGAAGGTGATAAAAAAAGCGATGGCTCCTTCCCCTCCTCAATGAAGACAATACCAAATTTACATGGCAAAGTCAYTGAAGAAACACGTGGGTGGTGTATTTAACTACACCATTAAAAGTATGCGGTGAAAGAACTGACTGCTTTTAAAGTAATTCTAAGACCCAGTATATGACTACCAACCATAAACTACCAATACATCTGCTCCATAAACACATACACACCCAGGTACTGTTAATCCATCCAGACAAAGTGTAAAACCTAGGTTCAGCCCACAGGGACCTCAATCAATGCTTACATCCTCCTCTGCAACTCCTCAGGCTCCCTAACTTTGTCTCTGTTCGGGAAGCCCTGACTTTGCACTGAGGTTAGGGGTGGAGGGGTCCCCCACAAGTCCTCCAGCAATATCCTGCCATTGCCCCTTTTCCGCTGTGGGGGACACAGGGCGCAGGCACCCACAGTGCGGGTGCTTCCCTCCCCAGTGTGCGCGCACCCCACATGCTCTTGTCCACCCAGGGCACCTCCCCAGGACACGGCAAGCGGCAGGACCGGCCAAGCGGGATGCTCTGTGCTCCCCCACGCCGCAGCGCTGAGCCCTCCGTACCATTGAGCTGGTTGTAGACCACTTCCTCCAGGTGGTCCAGGCGCTGCAGGATGGACTCCCTGTCGGCCAGGCTGCCCACCTTGGCGCCGCGGCTCCTGGCGCGGCGCTCCGCGCTCCGCACGATCTGCACCAGCTCCTGCGAGCGGTCCTGGATCCTGCAGTACACGGAGAAGAGGATGATGCCCACGAAGACCAAGATGTTCACCGTCAACAAAGTTTTGATTTTCCGTGCCACCGCCATGGGGCCGCCGCGGCGCCGCCGGGGACACTCAGGGCATGGTGGCGCGGAGCTGTCCCTTCAGCACCGCGGCCGCTGCCGCCCGCCGCCCGCGCGGGCCC
>NW_020455204.1:4799259-4986013 GCF_003342845.1 Nothoprocta perdicaria | reverse complement strand
GGCCCTGCGGCCGCCCTGCACCGCGCAGGGGACGCGACGGCCCCGCGGCGCCCCGCAGCAGGGCAGCGGGTCACAGCGCGGGCCCCTGATCCCCCTCCTGGCACTSACACCGCCAGGAGCTCCTCCAGCCRACAGGGAAGTTCTTGTCCAACACACGGAGCTGGAGAAAAGCAGCCTAGGTCCTTACGGTCAAACACACACCAAGCAACTGCTCAAGAGCAAGCAGGAGCCCTACGCTATTTACCTATAGACATGAGGTGCACTTAAGGTGGCCCTTCCTTCGCATACCACCTCCCTTTAGGTAGTTGCATACCAGACTATTATCCTGGATGTGGGATTTTAACCCGCTTTATCTCCCTTGGATCTCTGGAGCTGCTGAACTCAAAACCCAGGAAAAGTCAGAGCCTCCCTGAGTTTTCTCCATCCTAGAAAGGTCTACTCAGGGTGACCTGGGGACAGACCCCGACTGTCATCCTGCTTCTGCCCTGCCTGTTGTCCAGCCTCTGCAAAGCCCTCGAGGCTGCGGTTGGTGCTTCTGCCTTGGAAGAACACTGTCCTTGTCCTTGGGGGACCACCTTAGACCTTGGGCACTGTGGGGAGCAGCAGGGCAGCACAAGTCCAGATCACAATTTCATCATAATCTAACCTCATCTCTGTCAAGAGGGGCCACCGGTTTCTGCAGCTGCATCTCTCGCCCAGAAACACTTCTCTAACATCTGCATAAGATTTGGCCGCTTTCAGCAGTACCGTTTATTCTTAAATAGACTCAATTGTCAAATGATGCTTAAATGCAAGGTCAGATTTTCTTTCACTGAGGCAGGCAGTAGGAAAACTCAGCAGAAAATTTCAGCAGAAGCAGCTCTGAACCTGCAAATTTAAATTGTTTTGAGTGTTTCAGTACCATTCTTGCTGGAAATCTATCACAGTATTACATTTTCCTAGAAATATCAATTTAATTTAAGAAAATGTATTGAACTAATACTCAAGTGTAGATTATTAGATGTCTCCCTAGCATTTAATATATTATAGCAACACCTGCTGGTCTTGATATGGTTAAGAGCCTAGTAGACCAGAATTTCCATTGTAAACTCAAGTTTACAAGCTGGCTGCAAGAATTCAGTTTTGATTCTGACATGCTAGCTTGCAAATTATCCCAGGAGTTGAAAAAACACCATCAACTAGCACAGAATTTACCAAGGTTTGATGACTTTTTCATATCACCTCAGCTTTAACTGAGTTCTTTTAAAGATATCATTTCATCCATTATGTGAAACAGTTGAACAGTTGAAACAGGTGAAACAGTTATTTACTTTTGCTTAGCAAATGTTCTTAAGCACGTATGAGTAAGCTTAAGACATTCTACAATGTGTAGAGGAGACTGGAGAATAAGCTTATACGGCTACAACCTTACCACCCTAACTCCATTCAAGTAATGGATATCTCTTAAACATCACTCACTGAAAAATCTCAAAGCAATCCAGAAAGGACATAGCACTAGAGCTGACTGAAGGACGGCAAGAGTGTTTTAGGAGAACTTTCAAGGTCAGATCATGTATTTTCATTTTGTATTGGAACAAAACCAAAAAGCTTTGAATTATTTTCACACCAGGAGGATGGAGTTGAAACCACTGCTTCCTGCAGTAAAAGGGTCAGGTTCCAAATTTTTAGGTCTGTACAGCCAGAAGAAAACTAGACTAAAATCAATACATGCAACATTTGGATTCCAATGAATCTACTTCGTTGAAAAGGTATCAATGTGTTCTGCTGACCTGCCCAAATCAACTGAACAAGCTATAGACTGTTCCAAGATCCCATCCCAAAACTACTTTCTCTCTTTCTCTCTCTCTCTCACACACACACACTTYGTTGCAGTATCTCTATTAAGATTTTTACTCATACTCATCTAGCATTAAGGATGACTTTAACCTCAACTAGTACAGAGGAACTAGAACTTTTACCAAATAGTGGAAACTGTAGACTCTGTGGCAACTGAGTATGACCAAGATGTTCATCGTCAACCAGACACTTCCTAAGTTTAAGTTTTCCCCCAAAGTGGGTGGAGAATGTTATATATGATGACTGTGCCAAACTCTCCCTATCAAGTACCATCTCTGYTGAGGTACAGCAGTATCCTTGGAACCACTATAACCTCTGTTGTGCAAYCCCCAGTATGGTGGGAAGATACTATAGAATCAAGTTCTGTTTTTTTAAATGAGTTTTTCCTCTAGGATTTCATTTCTACAGTCCCTTTAAAGAGAAAAGGGACTTGTTGATGAAATAAAGTAAGATTTTACTGTTGGAGGGTGGCAAGAGAAATAGAGGTTGATTGTAAAGTTGTTTGAACATTTTTGAATCTTAATAAGTTGAAAACCAAGAMAATACTGAACTAAATAATCACTAAAATCATTCCCAACTACTTCTTTAAAAAGGATCAACAAGATTGATTTACCATATCTAAAGAGACATACCTTTCACATCACTCTGTTGCACAATATGAGACATTTGCATGAATGAATAAKGTGTAGAAGGGAAGACTTTGATGTTTAAAATATTTGACTACTGTTAAAGGGAAAAAATGCAGGGGATCTTTTGTAACTGCAGATTGCAGCTGTAGTTATTCATTTATATTAACATCACTTACTATTTCATAATGAAAACSTAACTGCATTTACTAGTGCACTGCTTAGAAGATTTAATACATTCTGATATTTTATGTTTTAAACGGCACTTACTTAGAAGAAAACAGCAACAAAAAGAGATCAAAGTCTAAGATCTCTCTTAAATCACCCAGATGTACAGAAATGAGGCCCTCATCCTGTAGCAACGAGGCACTGCAACCCATCAAGTAACTGCAGACTAGTATTTGTATAGCCCTTTGCTTGCCAGATTTCCAACAGACTTCCCAAGAAAAGATCTGAATAAATCCACTTGCAAAAGCTAGTGAGCTAAGACAGAAGTAAGGCAGTCTCAACTCTCTCACACTTGTGATGCTTCTAAGCAGCCTCTAATCTTTTCTGCTGCAGCTTTAGAGAAGACAGCATGATATAGTGTCATAAGAAAACCACGAGTCAACCAATTTGTCCTGGACACACCGATGAGTGCCTAGAGCTGCAAGTGCCCCTCTGTCCATGTTGGTGCACATACTTTGGAGCTCATCCCCAGTGTCCAAACGATTCTTAGAGTTACCACAAAAGTACTGCAGCCTGGTGCCTTGAAAGGCAAGGAGAGTAAGCCCTAACTTGCCACCTGTAAGAAGCCTGAAAGACCACRAGTCACAGAAGAGTGACGCATGGTGGTACCACGCAGGGAACACTCAGTGCTGGCTCAGGAGTAAAGGGGCACGGTGACTGAACAGCCCTCCCCAGAACATCCTTGGGGCTCTGCCGCTCACACAATAACGCAATCMGTCTGCTTCGCTTTCAGCAAAATGACAAGACAATGTGCCATGGTTTCAAGCAAGATAAACATATTTACTGAGACAACTTACCTGCCAAACTAATTACAGCTTTTATTATGGGGGTCACAATTGCAGTGTGCAAAGACTCTCATCCATAACCAGCGGCCCTACCCAAAGTATTATGCACAACTACAGGAATTAAATATTCACAAGACTAGCCTTAAGGTGCCAAATTTTAACTTCATCTTGAAAGCACCTCGGCATATCTTTCAGAAATTACTTAGATATATATATAAATCCTTTTAATTTTAGCAGTATTAAGTTTCATCGCTATTCCCATTCTCTTTCTGTAATGTATTATTAAGGTTACACAGAAGTTTCCAACCGAACTTTGGGACCCTTCCCATGCAGCAATTCTCACTTGTACATGAGGTCATTTCTTCAAACGCACAGATTGTGCAGAGCTCTAGTGCCTGTGGCTGTGGTAAAGATGCACTACCCACATATTCCTCACATTGTATTAGAACTACAGGCTAGCTCTGCAGAGAGGATTTATAATATACAGCACAATCACATACAGATCTKTTGCCTTCATGTTGGCGATACTGTGCTGATGACCACACTGTAGCAAAAACATGCAGATAAAACCCAACAGTTATGTGAAGATGCATTAAAAAAGACAATAAACCTGCCATTGTAAAAATGGAATATAAATAACTACCAAGACTAAAATATTCAACCCACATGCTTACACTTTACAAGACTCTAATTTATAAGCATTACAGCTCACACCAATTTTAATGAGTGCAGCACCTACCTATTTTAAATCCAGCAGCCTAGTCCTCTATCTRTTTTCTACTGTCAATTCCTACTGTATTTTCAAAAAGGTCTTTGTCTGCTGGGAGAGGATCATCAGCATTCACTATGCTCAGAGATCACTTCTGGGGGCTTACATCCATTTTTCCATATGTGATCCCCAAGAACTTGAACAGAAAAAATGCCTGAGGACTCTGACGTCCACAAACAGCAGAGCAAGCCCCGCTCGGCCCGTGCCACAGAAAGGGAAGCTGGTAAGGACCTGCCCGAGAAGGCTGCACCGAGATCATCGCATCTTTGATAACCATCATAACTTAACGGTAAAGCATTTCATGGAGATATTGTGATAAGGGAGAGATACTGCCAATAAATCTTGTAAGTTTTAAAGGCAGATTCTATGTTGATAAGAGTTCCAGCGAACAAAACAAATGTGCAAGAGTTATATAAAGATAATTCAACATGCAACTATTATAGAAACAGAAAATTACTTCATTATCTACCTTGAGATCCATTTTTACCCATGCCCATTGCCAGAAAGCTTACAGAAAGCTAAACAACAGCTAGGGCATTTGTATGCTCAAGCTTTTGCTTTCTGTACTGACCAGTATTCTCCCCTGGCTCCGTATGTTCTCTTTGCTGCTGCAGTTATTATCTCTGCTCTCCTACTTTGTGGAGCCTTTGAAGCAGAGACTATTATTTTAATGGCACTATTTCAGTTCCTGAATGGGGTTCCTAATCCCAGGAACAAATCAGTCTTCAGCTCTATTTGTCAACTGACATCTATGAGCTACAACTTCAAGCTCTTCTTTCAAATCCATTTGTCCTATTTCCATCTTTATTCTTGAGCAGAAAACCTTATGGTAACAGAACTTTCAGCTAGTTCTTACATTAAATGCTCTCTTAGGCAGAAGCTACTGCTCGCATCAAGTTTTATATTGAGGCGCATTTTTAATATAGCGGTTCTTTTTGGTAGGAGTCTATTTTCTGAAAGGACTGAGAAGAAAAAGTTGGTTTCCTCAGGTAAATGTTGAACAAAACCATTCTCCACTGGTGCTTGAATAACTAGCAGACTACTTTGCACCCCATGGAGGAGCAAATACAGTGGGAAGCTCTGAGTTTCAGCTCAAAGGCTATGGAAAAGCTGAATGTTATCAGTGGCCTAGAAAAGTTCAGAAGACTTGCTGCAGGAGATGGAACAGGAGTGACTTACCACTGAACGCAGTAGCATACACTCGTGTTCAGCTGTCATCACCACAGTCAGGTTCGGCGATGACGTCCAGGCTTATGAGCTTCTGCATCCATTCGCCCAAGCTGATCTACTTGTAGGTASAGAAACTCATACAATATTCATTTACTTACTTGTCTGTGGCTCAATGCACATTACTAAGAGATGCGTGGCCCTCTAGCAAAATCATCACAATAAAATTAAGAAACACAGCCCGTCATCATGTCAAAGTCATAAGAGATTAAATATTCTAAGGGCAGTAGCATGGGGTAAATTAGTATCGTTACCTTCTGACCCCAAAAGCTGCACCCAATGCTGGCTTTAAATAATAAAAATAATGAGATTTTTAGATTCTGTTTATTTTAAAACAACAACTGGCAGCTTGAAGAAGAAAACATGTTTCAGCAAATAATGTTGACATTGACATTTTTAGCAAAGACTAGCTATATGGTAGCTTGTTGCTGGGCAAACTTGAAGAATCACTGCTGCMTCTGATGTACAATGTTTTTCACAGGGACAGTACATGTATGAGTAATAAAAAACATTTAGTACAGCTTGTATCTGCCTTAAACAGAGTTGTTCAGAAAGTTTAAATAGAAACCAAAGCATTTTGGCTTTAATGCCATCTCCAGCATTAAAGACTTCAATGTTTCTTAAAAATATCATCGTTAAGAAGGGGAAAAAAAAAAAAGAAAAAAAAAAGAAAAAAGAGTGATGTATGGTGAAGTTCCATCCTGGAAACTATGCCAGTGAGAAGCCTTAACAGATGGAAGTAGGATGACTAAACTTAACTCATCTAGCAGAGTTGAGCTCCCAAATATTCCTAATAAAGGACAAAGTCAAAGAAAGTTTTAAGACTTTTTTTTTTTTTCTTTAAAGGGGCTTGAATATGAGCCGTTTGGTAGAAAAGRAACACTTAAGACTATATTGGACAATCCAAATGCTTAAAGAACTGCTATACTGTCTCCTCTTTGAGGCCACATGACTTCTCCATTGGAAAAATGGGGTCAGCTTGCCATGAAGGAAGCGGCAGAATTTGCTCTTAACTAACCTTCACATCMAATGATTTAGGAATTGCTTGCAGCCCAAAAACAACTGAAAAAACAAGCTAAAATGAGAAAAATATGGAAACCGTACAGATGTGAAATCAGGCACCAAGAGGACAGCACAGGCAAGATAATACAGGCAGGCAGGCCGTGCACACATAACTCAGAACCMTTTTAGCTGCTGATGCTGGGAAGACATTCTCTATTATTCATTAATTCCATGGYGAGCAGATAGAATGTGCATTTTTCCTTTTAATTAAGCTTGCTCTGGGCTATGATGTTGAAGAGCTACATTTGTTTATATATTTATTTATTTAAAAGGGAAAGCATTTCTCACAAAAACCACTATAGTTAAACTGCAGCCTCGCAGCCTCCGGCCAGGGTCACACACATTTCAGGATATGCCTTTGCTCACTATATTATGATATTTTATCCCTGATACTGATCACTTACTGTGCTTACGCTAAACACAGAGAGATATTTTATGTCCGTGGTCTGATTCTCCCAAGCACAGACATTAATATCAGTTGTAAAGGTCTGATCACATTCCACTGGTATAAAGACAGCATGAAATGCAAAGAATCARGCCTGTAGTTTTCTTTATACTAATCATTATTATATAGCACACTCAGCATGTGTCCAATTGCTCACAGCAATTTCATGACGCTAAATTCTTTAACATGCGTGAAGTTACTTCTGATTTACATAAACCCAAGATCAGCATCAAACACTGTGCAGGCTGCCCAGAGCACTGCAATGGTTTTGTTGGTGCTGGTTATTCCCTTCTGTCCTTTTCAGGTGCAGAAATGCTGACAGAGGATGGCATGTGACTATATTCCCTTAAAATACAGCAGCTTTGTTAGATATTTAACAGGACAAAGTTACACTAAGCAAGCATTACTGTGTGTTAGCATTCATTGTCCAATATAATTAGTATGATACCCTGCCAGAGTAAATACTAGCAGATACCTGGTAACAGACTGAGGTTATTAAACTTTTGACAAAAGGTTAGGGGAATTCTCTTGAAACAAYAGTTGTCTGTCACATGAAATACTGTAACTTCTTGAACAAAATACTGTAATTTCTTTAACGAACTAGAGGTGGACGGGATAATTTAGAGGAGTCTAGTGGACTTGATCCAGTCTACAGTGGACTGAATAGAAAATAAACAATAAAAGCAAGTGAATATCAATCTCTARTTAATCACTGATGTGTCTCTAGCTAAAATACCCAAGGCTGTCATCCTACAGGGACTTCTGAGGTACTCCAGAGATGAGTAAGTTTTGGTCGAGCAGGATTTGGGATGAAATGCTTCCCCTTGCGAACCAAAACAAATGACAGAATGGGGTAAAAGAATGTCACGTTGCTTCAGCAATACGACAGCAATGTAAAGCTTCACTGGCTTCAGYTGGTCATGGGCCCAGCTCCCAACTATTAGCAAATACTTTCTGTTGCTTTATTTTCAGCCTCTTCCTTCCTAGTCTCCCTTTTCCTCTGTGGCTCTTGTCCAAACCTTTTGTTCTCAACATTTCAAGGGAACATTTAGCTAGAGTGGGACCCTGATCCTGACTGGGACAATGAAATATTTCCATATGACGTATAAGACATAGTCAAGACAAATAATAATGAGGAGCAGTGATAAGAATATTGCATCTGTATAACATTCTCTCCATGTATGACATAAGGGAATCCATCAGATAACTCTTAAAATAGCCTACTCTAAAATTAGATAAGTGAATACTGCCGTGAAAAACTGTAATACTAATGTAATTGGAAAAGCTGGATAGAAAGACCAGATTTAGTGCTCAGAAAATCCTCTGCATTGAAAATGTAAATGGAGGTAATTGCCACTGATTGTGCACAGCACTAATATAAATTCAAACATGAAAACTGAGCAAGTAGTGCTGAGTYCGACCTAATTCATAAACCCTTCATTTTAGGAAAGATCTTTAGGAAAGATTCAGTGAACCTATTCTATTTTACTCCTACCCTTACATGCTTTCCAACATATACTGTAGACATCTGTGATGATAATTCTAAGACAGACGTATCCCAAAAGCATCTCGAACAAAGCACAATTTCACTGGCAAACACAACATGCATCACGTCTTCCATCACTTTGCTCCCCAGCTGCACACTTGTCTGAACGTGCAGTTTAGGGGCCACAAGAAGATTATTCTTTAATTGCAGCTGACAAAAGAGCAACCCATGTGGTGGGTGCTTCTCGTGGCAGGCATTAGTGAAAGCAGTGGATACTTCCAGAGAATACAGCTGGATAAAATTATTTAATTTGGAGTACTGACAGTCCCGTATTTCTGTGGGCAAAACTGAAATGCTGCATAATGAGCTTTCAATTAGGAAACGCCTGGCCTCTTGACCAGGATGATTAAGCAGCATCCACAACATACCTGGGCTCCTGCTGCTGAAGAGGAAAAGCCAGGTTAGACGTGGCCTGGGAGAGCTTCTTATTTTTGCAGGCTTAGAAAAGATGGGGGTGCAGGAAGACAAAAATTAATTGGACATCACATGCCTGTGCTGCTGCCTGTGGATTTTAGGTTATTTCTGCAAAGCCTCTAAAACATGATTTGTGGTCATTTCCCCCCACATCTATTTCCTCTTTGATATTTACCACAAAAAATAATCTCACTTGCCCACTACCGTGGGCAATTTGTTTGAGCAGGAAGGTCTTGGCTGAGTCAATCATTTACACAAAAAAAAAAAAAAAAAAAAAAGAAAGAGATATTATCAAAAATTGTATAGCAGTAGCTGTTAAGGCCTTAATGCTCTGCAGCTTTTGAAACATCACCCTCAGGTCAGAAGGAAAGGCAGGGTGTTGTTAATATGCCATCTGCTTCTAGCCGTATATCCTAAGCCACCGGAGAACCATGCACTGCAAGAACGATGCCGGAGGTACACTGCAATATCAGCATTAAATCTCAGCCCGAGAACCAGCGGTGTTATTGAACACCACCCAAAGGCCACAGCCCCACCTCGGGAAATCTCCTTGGCAAAGGAAGTATTAAAGTCCCATAGCTATAGGATAAGCAGGTCTTAAGAACTTGCAGCAAGCTACAATTGGCAAGAGCAAACCTTTTATCCACTCTTTGTCCTTCAAAATCTCCGAGTTGTGAAACACGGTAGCAAATCTGATACTGTCTTAAAGTGATAAGAGAAGTAACTGAATGCCTGTCTATCCTCTCCACTCAGTCACAGTAAATCCTACAATAGATAATCCAGCATTATATCAATTCTTTACTGAATGGGAATTTGGGGGTTTGGGGCCRCAGCACAGAGAAAAGGAAAGACAAAACTCCTTTGTTTTTARGGGRAAAAAAAAATCTACACTAATAGCTAAGACACTAAATACTGTCATGATGGACATACTCCGGTATGTTAGAGGAAAATTGCATATTCTTTTGGGAATATATTGTCACAAGCCAGCTGCTTATAGTGGATTAGAAAAGGGAATTAGAAAATACACAACCCAATTAAAAAGTAATGTTTTGTTTGTTTCTTGCAGTTCTTTTGCTCTTTCATGCTAATTTCCCCACTTTTTCATTTTCACTTAATTTAATATTAATATTGATATTCACAAATAACTCCCAAGGTGAATGTCTTTCTAAAATGCCTCTAGCATTTGTTTTCATACWATGGCCCGATCCTACAACTGTAAATGGAGCTGTGCCAGTCCCCCACAGCTCAGGAGACAGCCCTAAGCTCTCTGTTGCTGACTTCAGTGGGAGAAGACCAGTCTCTGGATGCAGTAAATTTTCCATATCATCACAGCAAAATAAAAAGATGTTCCAGTCTTTCCTGCAAGGAGACCCAAAGGAGTCTACATCTCTTTTAYGTAGATTTAGAGAAAATTTACAGAAAATTTGAAAGAAAGATCATGCTGGAGGTATGATAGATCAGGAATCTTTCTCTTGCTATGGGTTCTACTTCCAACCCTGGGTAGCAGTGGAACTAGCACATTACTGAATACCTGTAAGTAAATTTACTGGAGTATCAAATGGACCATCAAAATGACAAAGACGACATTGCATGATATCTCAAAGCAGCASTGGAATGACAGAAGACATGTAGTAAATCTGGGTGCAAAACACCTACACAGACTTCACAAAATACTTGCCATATTTGAGAGCAAATCTCCATTTTATGCAGTAAAATTTAAAAAAAAAAGAACAATTGCACAACTTCTGACAAACCTCTAGACCTCTGAATCTTCTATCGCTGTTGGAAATAGTAAGGGTTTTCAAAATGCAAAGCCGCAACTCTTCCTTGTTGAAGAAATAAATACAGTACACATTTATTAGGTTCCTCTAACAACTGTGAAAAATTTTCAGACAAAAAGCTTGAGGCACTCCATTTATTCTTCCTTTCATGAAGCAACTCATATGATTAGAAGAGAAACAAAAATACCTGAATCTGATTGAAAGAAAGGACTACAATCAAAGGAGGAGGAAGTGGAAGGCAAGGAAGAAAAAAAAGACCCTAGCATATCTAGTAAATCTACTGAATATCTTGCAYATCTAGTAAATTCCTTTAGTCTTCAGATATAATAGTAAGCGTGYCCCATTGTCACATCTATGGTTCCCAGAATAGCTGCATCCAGTTAACTTCTCATCTTCAGAAGCACAACTAGTGAGGAACAAGGTAGCATTTAGCCCTTCCAGGTCTGTTTTTGTTGCTCTTTGCTGGTCACTGTCCCCCAGCCAACACAGCCCTACAGCCCTTGGTGGCTACYGGCCTCACCCAATGGGCTCTTGGCGTATTGGGTGCCAAGATGACCCTGGGTGACAGCCCTGTGAACTGTGTGAGTGCAAACCATCTGCATTTTAGATCACAGCACTCCCACCACGTACTGCAGTTGTGGATAGTTTGGTTCAAAACAAACTTTTTTAAAGTTGCAGTATTTTGTTTCAATACTTCATGTGTCGACTCCTTTGATTTTACATTTCTAAACAACACACTCGTGTGAAGTTCATCCAGTTCTGCCATTAAAAATCTTGCAATGCTTTTCATTTTAGGGAAAAAGTTAACAGAATTCCTTTTGAGTCAGGATGCTTCTCCTTGCAGTTGCTTTAGTTTGGTCAACAAACCAAAAGGATCTGTTGCTTATATATCTCTAGTCTCCTTATTGAAGTCTTTTTTTTATCAAGAGAACAGGACCCAGAAAATTCTGAAATAAGGCACTCTGATTTTTTACGGCCTAATAAGAAAGAAGCTTAGTTCATATAAATCAATCTTCAGTGAAGGACATGAAGCTGTGTGCTTTCATGCCAGGCTAGGAATTGACCCATTTTTATTAGCTCATTATAAAGACAGCTTCTTTTACTGCATATGTAATGTATGTAAGCGCCTCTCCTTACTCCAAAATACTTAGAACAAAATAGGGTGATCAAAGAAAACATTAATGTAGTAGTTCCCTAAAAAAGGTGTACTGAAATGTGGAAAAATATCAGAAAACAGGGACATGATGCGGTATAAAAATAGGAATCCTTGACAAAAGCGGAATGCTTTGAAGAGATAAAGGGAAGATCAATATGTTCCATCTTTATAGACTCTCATCTTGCATTCTCCTACAGTCTCAAGTCAAAGCCGACTTTTGTCTGTAGTCTAACAAAGGGTATCAGAGTGACAAAATGTACAGTAGTTTCTGCTTTATGCTCCCTGATAACTTGTCATTTGTAATCAGCTTGAAGTTCCAAACAGCTTTTTCTTTACCTGCCCAAGTCTCGTTGCAGAGCAGCTCACAAGTGGCCATAGGAGGGGTCCAACGCTTCCCTGCGTCTAAAAGGTTCCTTCTTTGCTCCGTTCCTCCCTGAGTAGCTGCCAGCAATGACTTGGTGAGGGATCCATCCGCCTGTTTAGCTGATGTGCCAGCTAAATACCAGCCATATTTCACTGCACAGTAAATTTAAAAGTTGCATTACACCTTGCACAGAAATATACAGCTCAAACATACTCAAAAGATCAAGTAGAATGTGGCAAATCAGTCTGCACTTCCCTTCTCTCAATATTTCACTTAGTTCTCCTGTCTTTTCAAAAAAAAATATTTTGAAAAGGTAGTTTAGCACATCTAGAATCTGATTTTCTGAAAGACAATAAAAATCAGTGTTGAACTTAGCTTCAGCATCTGATATTTATCAAAACTTTTTGCTAGATCAAGTTTAGAGCGAATGCAGAGTAAGGGGAGTGTGAAATTCACATAGAAGTTCTCATTAAATTTCTGAGCCCCCAAATCCATCATCCTAACACCTGGGATTTCCAAGAATCAAGAAATCCCTTTCCACGCTGGCTCTGAAATAATTGCATCTACTTGCGTGTGTGATGGCAGATAAAGAAGCTGCTTCAGAACCACAGAGTTGACACCCACAACCAGTCTTCAACTTTCAACACATACATAAAAAAGAACATTTGCTTTGGAAACCTAAAAATCTACTAAAGTAAATCTTAAGTTCTTGATAAGAAGGCAGATATATGCTTGGAGAAAAAAAAAAATGTTACCAAGACCAAATCCTTTTGCCACAGAAAATCAACTGCTACGGGGCCTGGGGCCCATTTCTTATCTTCCAGTGAGTTTCTGCCCGGGTGCTCTTAGCACAGCAGTCCTCGCATCATTTGTAAACGTCGTGTAAAATCCTTGCACAAGTGTCTGSCGCTGACTGTAGCAGAGGGTCTTGCAGTCCTTCCTTCAGAGGGCAGAGCACGCTCTGTGTTGAAGGATGCTGCCTCTTGTGTTTCCACAGTTTGTGCTTCAGTGACTATGACCCACACAGCACTACAAGGGACCAGAAACTGCACAAATTCCAATATATTGCTGAGCATGGGCTATGTCAAACGCAGAGGATCACAGTATTGCATTTGGTTTCAAAACCTGCACTTTTTTTTTTTTTTAACTTTCTGAAAGTCACTACTATGGTTGGATTGGCAACAAGCACTGACCTGACGTGAGACCCAGATACATGAGCTCCTTATAACTTGGTCAAAGCAATGCAGAACAAACAGGCTCATGACAGATTCTGCATCAGGGGCTGGCACAGGCTTCCTGCATCCTTGTTCCTCCTTAAAATTCATCTGTCCAAATGAGAAACAACACAGGATGATCTTACTTCTTTGTACGAAAACTCCGACTAGAAGCACCATTTGTTGTATGTTTATTTCTACCTGGAGTCTTAAAATGCATCTGTTTCTAGATATTTTAGAAGGTAACGTCCACTTCTAAAAAACCACTTCCTTTTTTTAATAATTTCTAAGGACAACCCAGAACTCTCTGTAGAATTAATTAATTTCCTTCAATTCATGCAACACATCTTCACAGCTTGTGATCAAAGAATGTCTTCAATAAAGTTAAAAATGCTTTAGATTTTACATTGTGCTATCTGCTAGATTGCTTTTCACCTCCTTAGAGTGAAACTTTTTTTTTTTTTTTTTTTTTAAATAATCATATCTCACCAGGTATGTAGCATGAAAAGCGAGAAGAAACCGAGTCCAATACAGAAAGTGGACAAACCTCACTTATTATTGCCAGGCCTTAAGTGAAACAACAGGTAATGTCCTGGAAACTCCCTGTGACAGCCTCCTCTTCACAACGCAGACGTGAACCAAACAATTCCAGGGCTGGCACCAATCCTTTCTTTTGCCAGGGTGCTCAATTCAACCGCAGCAGCAGGAGCTGGCCCTGCATTCGCAGGGCTTCATGCACTGTGTGCAGCTCCTGCCAGCCACACATGCACTACAGCAGCCCAACCCATTGCAGCCTCCCCGTTACCAACCTGCGCTCTTGGTGCGGCCAGCTCTGCCTCAAAGCAGACAATCACGCCACGTTTGCCAAAATATTAATGTGCATTATTATGTTCTGGTGTTAACTCAAAACATTTCTTGAGCTATTGCCTCATCCAAGCAAACAAATTAGTATAATTGGGGAGTGCTGTTTATGAATACAAAGCAGGGGGAGAGGCAGCACATACTGTCTTGTTGTCATTCCTATCAGGCAGCAACGTTCTCGTAGCGCTGCTCCTTGCAGGCTGAGCGTACCGCTGTAATTGATGGCAACATTTATCATAACAGCAGTGCAAAAGCATCAATTGCTTGATGAATTTATTTGCTCCTGCCCAGAAGAGAAGCTTTGATTGGACCCCTTTATAAACATCAAACCGCTGCAGACCTGTTTTGCTGCTGTTTAAAAAAAAAAGGACATGGAGAAGCATGATTGGGAGGCTGCAAGTTGAGTGAAAAGACAAATTGTTTTGATTAGAGGACAACCACCATTACTTTATCTATTAAAGAATTCAGATGTTCCCAAGATATCCCTTATCAACAGCTGCAGTATAATCTGTTTCGTTCTGTCCTTTCCCTGGCAATATTTTTTTTCTTTCCCAAACCACAAAATTCCTGGAGGGAGAGAGCATTAAAGAAAGCATCAATCTCCCAACCCAACATGACAAGATCTTTAGGTTTAGCAAAAGCAAAAACACRAATCACATCAAACTCCTTCCTCGTCTTCCGTAGAGAGACATGGAGCCATATTAYCTTCTCTCTGTCCAAACAAAGTCATTTAAAGCTTTACAAAACTCTTCCTGGGCGGATTCTGCATTTTTTTTTCTCACAGATGTGAGCAAATCAGGCCCAAGGGCTCCATATGCGGTAGTTTCCAAACTCAGAGTAGCTTTGAACAGGTCTGAAAAATCACTGCTTGAGACAGAAATGGTCTACGTGCTATCACAGCGTGGTTGTTTTTCAAATATCAGCAACCAAAGAAGAAATACATATATATATATATATATATATATATATATATATATATATATATTTGGTTGCTGATATTTGAAAAATAACCATGCTGGTTGTTTTCCCTGGCTCGGTCCTACTACTGCCCTCTGAGGAGGGCAGGGTCCAGCAAGGACAGGAAATGCAACTTTGGAATAGCTAGTTGCTATTTGGAGCAGTTTCTGCCCAGTTTACATCAAAGCCAGCACTAACATCACTGTGTGATTCACAGGCTGGCTGAGAAACAACATGAATGTCATTATGGGCTTCAGAGGGATTAGGAGTTCATCCTTAATGAGATCTTCTTAAAGCATCGTAACCCACCAGACAGTATATCATAGACTAGATTTTAAGAAATGAAAGTCTGCAGTCAGATCTGATATAGCCAAGTTCTTAACGCCATAGTTATGGTTCCTAAATAAACATTTCCAAGCTGCTGAGCACCTAATAGCTCCTATYGAGCTGTTCCCATAGTCCAGCAACTTGAAGTGACTGACATCCCAAAATGAGGACACTCGACAACAATGCCTTTTAGGCGGGGATTGTACTCAGGGTGGAATATGGGAGAGCAACATACTCAGACTCTTAGTTCCACCACCTCAGAGCAGCTCCACCAACTCAGATGTGGCTCACCAATCTAATGCATCAAGTTTATCTAGTCAGGGGCCCACGGAAGTCTAAGGTTGCAACAGGGAGAAGCCTCGAAGGCACCGTGTGGTTTGTGCAAGAGGCAGGGGCTGCTGCAGCTGTGCTCCCACGCAAGCTGAAATGAGAGGGCAGAGCAGCGACCAACGTGCACTAGAACAACAGCGAGTGACCCCGAGCAGAGATAAGGGGGATTTCAGAAGCATGCGCTGGCCTCGAGAGCACAAAASGCACCAAATTTCCTTGGTATTAACACTCCTTAAAGACCCAAGGGCTTTAGAAAATTCCTGCTGAAACCTTTTAAATCCCCTCCTAATTACGCTCTATCTTCCTTCAAAGGGCCATATCCACRGCATTTTCTTACAGAAAATTAGTGCACACAATGTTGACTCCTGAGAACAACCTGCAAAGGTGAAAGGGAACAAGCACAGCACCGCCCAAGTGCCTGTAGGATCACAATCATTATAATCTAAAGCCTGTTTCTGTAAGCGGGACCTGTGTCTATTCATGCAGCCCTTTGAAATCATGTTCAGTGTCACACAAATACAGAACAATAAGAAAGCCACAGTAACAAAAACCTATTCTATCCTATTAACCTGAGCCTGGAAAATAGCAGYGGAGCTGTAATAAAAATGAAGGGAGGCCTGAGAAAAGGGCAAATTAGACAGATTTTCAGTACAAGGAAACAACGCACCAAATCCTGCTGCATCCAGTTACCAACGTTACCCACTCCATGGAAAATTGGATGACAGCAGCAAGTACTGCTCATGGCACAGTTTCCATCCTGTTAGTCTGCTGAGCACACAAATTAAGTGAGTCAACAATGATTAGCCCATCAGCCCAGCCAGGGAAAGGGATGGCTATTAATGGGGAAGAAAAGCCGGCAAAAGCAGGACTAAGCAATTTTTACAATTCTCACTGCTCTTCAATGAAAGGCTCAGCTGCACCTTTCTCCGAGTTATTAAGGATTATTTCAAATGCCTGCAGAATGCCTTTCCCAGCCAGATACATCCCATCCTGTCCCCGTTGCTCTGTTCTTCAAAGCTGTGGCACATGATACTCTCCCTTTAGCACAAGCCTTGGCCAAAAACACTGCTCTCCAGACCCAACTGCTGCTCACAGATACCCYGCTGCTGCTGCGACCTCAGTGACGTCTGTCCCACGGATGCTGTGGTCCTCTGCCAGCGAGATGAAGGGAAAAGGCTCTTCCTGCAGCTGCAGCTCAGACTTGCAAGAGAAATCTAAAAATTGTGGTGAATGCCATGGTGGGGAAGGCAGGACAGACCCTGTTTGCCAGCAGGTGCCACTGAGCTGGGCTCTGTGTGTCTGGGTCKTGACCACAGAGCAGCTGCTCTCAACATGGGGACAGGCACAGGACAAGGCTCCACGGTCTCAAGTGACTTTCCAAACTCAAAGGCTCTCAATTGAGAGGAACAATTTTCTATCAAAAATATTTGCATTGTTTTTAGTGTAAACAGGCAAGACTACACTAGTTGAAGMCTTGGCTCCCCCACACTACCAGCAACCTCACTTTATCGTCTTTACTTTCCTTCCCTTTTGCAACAGGGTTCAGTGGCAGAAAGAGCTATCCCTTCGTGGAGATCTGAGCAGCGCTTCAAAGCCCCAGGGAGGCTGGTTGCAAAGGCAAGGCCAGGGGCAAGGGAGCTGAGCCGCGCAGATGGCCAGCTGGCCAGCCACGCTCAGCACAAGGGTACGGAGCCAGATGGCTGATGTTAGAAAGAGCAGGAAAGATCAGCTTGATTGAACACTCTGGCATCATTTACAGTCGTTTCAGGACAGGCACGAGGGCACCATCGTGAGCGTCGCTGTGAGCTGTTCCATTATACGTGCACACTCTTGCATAGCAAACAAAATCTCATTTACAACAAGTCCCGAAAGCCATCAAAGCAAACCCTTGCTTATTATACCAAAATCCTTTTTGGAGATACTTCACTGCAGCCCTCGCCACCTTGTAACAAATACTACTTAATTATTCCACAAGCATGCTGCAAGAGCCTAGCTAATTGGCAGGAAATGCTCAGTATACTACTAATTGCAGAAATAGCTCTCAGATATGCCTTGGGCTCCAGTAAGGTTGCTCACGTGAGTGTGACTGAGAACTTCACCTCAGACCCMGGGGTCAGGACCACTCAAGAGAGGCAGTACTAAAGCTCAGAACTGCCCCTTGCAACTCCTGGGCCTGTTTCTGCTGAGCAGGACTAGGAAAACCAAGGTTCAGTTCCTCCTTCCCCTGCAAGGAGGGAAGTTTTCCCTGAAACACAAATTATAGACTATAAGAGCAAAGTTCAGCTGTTGTTTTTCTACTAATTTCCCTTCTTTGCCATCTCCTCCTAAATGATATTCTCCTTTAGAGATGAAAAATTGAACCAGGAGTCATTCACACTCCAGTCTGAGCAGAGAAAGGTTAGAAATGAGTAGGCAGATAAGTGCAGAAATGAGGAGGCAGCGCTATCACACAGTGCCCGAGGAGAGTCACCTTKGGTACCAGGCCTCACCTGGCCAGTTCTGCACTGGTGTCTGGTGGGAGAGAAGCTCCTCAGGCCTCACCTTGCTCTTCGGGTAAGTTTTGCATCTCACCTTGAGCTCCAGGTTGATGGAGCTGAACCACAACCTGGAGGGAATTCAAAACAAGGCTGAAGATGCTAGGAGCCAAATCAGCACCAACATCAAGGCAGATTTACACTAGATGAGCATCTCCAGTCTCCTCATCAAGAACAAGGCAGTTCTCTCTCCAGGGGTTCAGCAGGGTTTGCCAGGCTCCATCTCTGCCTCCAGACCCGGCCCTGCCTCCTGAGGASTGAGTCAGTCTCACCCGGGTTGTTTGGTCTTTTAATTCAATTTCCTTAAACCAACAGCACTGCCTAGGCTCTTTTCCTTTCCGTTCTGATTAGCAGACCAAATATGTTCTACATGAATTGCATAATTACATCAGCAAATCCATTTTCTTTTGCCTTTTTTTTTTCTTCCAGTTTTCCAAAACATAGGGCCTTTTCCCCTGCAGAACTCCCCAAAGAGGCACCACAAAGCAAAGCAATCATGCAAAAAGATTTATGACAGTCATTTGTATACATGAGTATGCTCACAGACATTCCAGTTCTCTCTTCTGTCTTCTCATTTTATTTAGTGTGAAAGCGCAAGCTGTTCCCAAGTCACATTTATACATTTTTCATAAATCAGATACTACTGATACCATTTTAGAGAGGGACAGAGTTTTTTTTGTTGTTTTGTTCTTTTTTTCCAGGATTCCAGTATATTTCATGTTTTGCCTGAAGTCTTTAGCAAGCATCAGGTTTAACAAAAAGGGACACTCCCCTCGTGGTTAATCCTGACCTGGACTGAGACTTTACACTCAGTTCCCCACTTAAGGAGTGGCATTAACTCAGGTGTCTGGGGACTTGGTTCCAGCTCTTGCCTTGCAACTCTGTCCTTCCCTGCTGCAGCTCTTCCCTAGGTACAGCCTGCCGGTGCCTAGTAAGCATCTCCCTGCATTCGCCCTGCTATGTATCTGCTCAGGAAAGGGAAGCAGTAACGCACCAACAYAAACAGCACAACAGGCTGTTCTGCAGGCTTCAGTCACAGCCTGGCTATTCATGAGCATTAAAACAGCAAGAGCAGCTTAAAACACGTGATTCAGGAAAATTAACACTGGTCTCTGCATCTGCCACTGTCTTGCTGAATGATCATGGATGCCTCAGAGTTTCCCCCAACTCCRTTTCCTCTTTGCAAATGCCTTATTTTACAACAGCACATAGCAAATTTAAAACAACRCGTTTCTACTAGAAATGACAACTTTGTCCCCAGGTCCTTGTCTTCAACTGCTCTTATTCCCCTGAAGAATAATGAACACTGCCCAGGCTGGCAACAAATCTACATTTCTGGCCTAAAGAAGCTGGTAAAACACACAGAGCATCCTTCCATCCCCYGGCAAAGAGCTGAGCTCCACGAGCTACAGACCTGCCCAGCCACAGGCAGGTCTCCAGCTCGTCGCCTGCTCRTCACGTGCCTGTCTCTTGCAGCCCTCTATTTCAGCCTGTGCAAGGTATTCACCTTGCAATATAGAAATATAGAAAGGCTCAAACTCAAGAAAAGAACAGGCTCAGGAACCCAGGGCGCTGTAACGGAGGCCCTATGTGATACCTGGGGGGCTTGGGGGCTCTCCCAGAGCCAGGAAGGTCCATGGTTGCAAGGTGAAGCCTACAACATGTGCAAGCCTGAAAGCAGCAGGCACTCGCCTTGCCTCGGCTGGGGAAATTCTCCCTTCTCCCTATAGCCCTCTATACAAAACCAGGGCCATGGGCTGAATCTCTCTACACCCCCTTACGCCCACTGCACATAACCCCCACCTGCGGTGCGCAGCAGAGGAGAAGCAAACCACAGAGCAGCATTTGTCCTCAATATCGGGCTGGCARCTCCTTTCATTATTGCACGAACTCGAAACACAAAAGCAGAATAAATGAGTTCCCGAGTAGAATATCTACCTTATTACTCAGCTGAATGCTTCCAAAGTTAGCAGAAGCGATTAATCTTCTGTGTTCTTGGGGACATGCCGATGCATCACGGAGTTAAGGGCCAGAGAAGAGTTCGGCCTCCCAAAAGTATTGCAGCAGCAGCAGGAGCTTAGCTGCTCTGCTCAACTGATGTCAAACCAGGCCCAGCCTTCACTCCAGAGAGAGCTGCTGTAAAGGGGGTTGCACTTTGTAGAATAAATTTTGGGATAAAAAAAAAAAATTCATCTGCATTTCCTACCCCATAAAAGACAAAACATCACTAGACAGAACAGGATATATTATGAAAGTATTTCATTTAACTTAATAGAGCTAATTGTTACGGTGATGATGTTTACCCAACAGACAGGGATATCAAAGCTCCATTCAGAAGGGCTTTGAAAATCATACTGAAAGATGCCATTTCTCTACAGCAGCAGTATCAAAGTGCTCTAAATATTAGCAGTGTAGGGCAGTGAAAGTCTTCATCACTGGATGGTGGGAAAGGGAAGAGGTATCCAGCTCATATATAACAACATAGTGAAGCAGATCCTCCTTAACCTTCCAGTCACTTCTTGGCTTACGGCAGCTCTTAGCCCTTAAAACTACCACAACTGCTCCTCTTTGTTGAGGTACTGCCTTGCTGTTAGGTGTAGAGAGGACCAAAGACGTGCCCATAGGAGCCTCCAGGCCTCACCACAGAGGTGCTGCAACTCTAGTGCCTCACACCAACTTAAGCCAGGTTTAGGGGCCCTATGTGTCAACTGGTGCATTCTCTCTCAGAGCCTGTATGTCCTTTATATCCTTGATTTTCTCACTTAAAGCTGTGGCCTTGGAGCAGAGGGAAGCAGATGCTGACTGAGAGATGGAGCCTTCAGAGAAAAAGTTTTTGTTACGGAAAATAAATGATTTCATGTGACTGAGTTAACAGCTAAAAGAGCAAATGCCAATACGTACTGAAATACAAGGCAGCTGGTCCCAAAGTTGATCAGTCACTGAGCACTCCACAGCTCTCTGGCAAAGCCTGTATTTGTATATGGATTGTTTAACATGAAGACATTATGAAATTCATTACTTTTAATTTAAATACGAGATTCCACATTCAAGCAGGAAGGATGATATGCTCATCCAGCACCTTCTGTCCCAAAGGATTGCAGATCAACAGGAAATCAGTTCCCATTTACAGGGCTTTTCCTGCCAAATACTCAGCTAAAGGGTCTGTGGGCTTGCATATGGGCACTTGGAAAGTCAGGAAGATTTTTTCCCCTAAAAGGGGACATGATCCAGTTCTTCTCAGAGGGCAGCTGAAAGCTACACTGAGCACTGCTCATCTGGCACACAGCTTTCCCTGCTCCAGGGAATCCCCTTTTCAGCTACCAAAAATTGAGCAGCCTGGCCAAAGGCACGCAGGTTAAATGTGGAGTCTCCAAGGGAGCTATTCCTGTGCTCAAAGCTAATGTTTGCTTAAATGTTTTGCTGAATTGCTGTTGGCATACTCAGCATCTTCAAGAATCAAGCTGTTGCTAGCACTTTAAATACCACAACAGGGGATGCAGGAGAGCCAAGCTCAGAAAGAGACTATGGTCTCTCAGAAGCCACATACTTTCTAAGTATTTTCTAAGTTCCTCTGTCCTATGAGGAGTGAGAACAAGGTGTACCTCAGGCTCTTCTCCTTTGCAAGACACCACAAGGTGTCCTTGACTGAATGACTCAGCCACGACTCACCTTGCAGGACTTCCTTTTGTAGGTAGAACCCACTGGCAGAGAGAGGGGTTTGACTGCTTTGCATTACTTGGGACCAAAAAAAATCCTATCCAAGTAAGAGCTGGATAAGGGGTAAGACAGAAATGAAAATGAGGAACAGAAAGGCTGAGAGAACTGYAATAAACTTATCTCATGCTCTTCACATATTTTCTCCCTTTCAATTATTTGCAATCACTGCTAACCTTGAAGAAAGGAATCTGAAATCTCAGTCTCACTTTGGACTCAGAAAGCTAGAAGAGAGATGATGCCCTGCTCAGAGGATGACAGCCTTTTTTTGGCATGCTCATCATGGCAGGGTGAAATTTCCCCCTTTTCCAAAACTAAATCTATTGGCTCAGGCAGACAGAATGGGAAATTGTATTTCAGTCAACCAAGATCGATGAGCAGACTACTGACCGGTAAAAGGAGTCAAGAATTAGCAAAGCAAAGGCCTTTTTAATGGAACTTTATATTGTCGATCTCCATCTGCCATCAAGAGTCTTCAGTCACAGCATGAAATTTATTCAGACATTATAACCACCTAGCCTTACTCTGACATTGGGACTTAACATGCCTCCTCTTGTTAATATCATTCAGCAACAGCTGCATTACATTACCTGTCAAAAATTATTAATCCAATTCTGTTTTCATGTATATTTATCATTTCACTGCCAACCACACTCAAATGATTCTGTAAGACACATTGATTTCCTGAATGAATTAAATGAAAAGTATCTGTCATAAGTTTTACAGACAGTAGAATGATTTTCAGGAACTCTTAGGATTTGCTCTCTTTCACCCCCAACAACTTGCAGATAACACTCAGTGAATGGCAATGTACAACTAACTATGGGGATTTTTTGTTTGCTTCCTTCTGTTTTATTTGCTTATTAGAATTGTGGCATGGGGCCAAATACCCCGACCTTTCTCATTCACTGATTCTGTTTAATTTTATGAGAGCTTCTTGAACAAAACGCCACTTCTCCAGAATCACTGACCTCAGCCAGTTGCTAATCAGAGCTAATCAAATTCTTTCTAACAAAACCATTACATGCTCATTCCATACCACTCCCATCATCAGACCTAACGTGCAGCAAGTTACTTCTCTAGCACCTGGCTCTTCTCCCATCAAATCTGATGGAAAATTTTCACCAACTTCCAACAAGGGATCTGAGCTTCTTACCAGGTCATGCAATGACCTGCCACGTCGTGCAATGGGCCATACACTGAATGAACCCTGCACTCCACTTGCCACAACTACGTCTCTACCTGGTGAGAGATGCAAAACAGCTCCCCTGAGTTAACAAACTTTTACCATTCAAATATAGTATCCACAAAGGGAATTCAGTACATGGCAAGCATCTAGAAGGGCTTGTTCAAGGACAACTGGAGATCTCAGTGATGGGAGATAACAGTTCTGAGGAAGCATGACATATCTCAGGCAAGCCCTTTTCTTCATTTTCTTCCAATGTAATGATAATGAAATTCAACCAAGCCTAAAGCAAAAATCAAAGTTCACAGAAACTTCAAAAGTGACAAAAGGACAAGAGATATGTTAATACGAATATAGAGCCACCTTCAATCCACTGTGGGAAGTGCCAGTCACCCGGAGATAAAAGACAGTTCCTTTCACTGACATTCAAGGGGAAGCTGAAAAAAAGTAATGTCCCAAACTACCAATCTCTTTTTCTTCCCAACTCCTTTTAATGCTTCCCTGTTCCTCCTCTAGCCCATCTCTGAGGGCGCCAGTGTTTGCAAAATGCTGCATTACAGAGGTTTGTACGGAAGCACCCCTGAATGGAGAAGCAGAGTGAGTCTGATCAGTCTCTATTTGATAATGCCAGGGAGAACGCCCAAATGACCCCGGAGTTGTTCATCTCTCAAGCTCATTGCCTGCGTCCCATTTGCTAGGATGCAAGTTCACCTATCATCATTATTTGCAGGTTGTAAATCTTACCCATCTTCCAAAGGCCAGAAATACAAAACGAAGCTTGTTTTCAAAGATCACACTGCCAGCAGCTAAGACAGATGCTTTTCAGAACAATACCAAATGAGCTGTGGAACGCGGGCCGTTATGAGATGGACCTTGAATGCAATACATCAAGCTTTAATAGTCAAGATGCAGTGCTGCTCAGGTGAGGTTTATTACATGGTTTGTAGAACAGGTGTGAGATGTTGCTGTGCTGGGTAAAACAACAGCTGAGCAAAGCAATTGCTGCAGCCACCTTGGGCTGAGCTCACAAAAAGCCCAGCAGCTGCCCCCGACTCACAAGGATCCTATCCAGCAAAAGACACATTTTCCAATCAAGTGCTACTACACCAGATATTTTCTTACCATCAGCCTCGTTACCAAAATTGCTTGTCCAGCTCATCTATTCACACTTTCAAAATCAATATCTAGGGGGAATTTTTCTGCTGTTACTTACTCAYGCTTCCAGTGGAGATGGAGGGTCAGGCCTGACAGAGCTCCCAGAACAGGCAGGATGAGGGTCGTGAGAGATGATTTCAGCATTTGTAACTGGGTCTGGACCAGGGAGATTCATGTGGATTTTAGGAACAGCAAGAGAGAGAAGACTACTGTGTTTTTGATTCCAAGTCTAGACAGGAAGTCTGACTGGGGACACAAGAAGCCATTTCTTAGAAATGTTAAGAGAAAATATATCCTACCTACTGACTGAAGGAGAAAACAGAATTTGTGGTCACACAGAGATGAGATGGTACCTAGGTAACTGGCCTGTATCAAAACTGAGTGTATTTCCTATATCCTGACACTGATGCTTTCCTACTAAGGTAAGAAGCAATGATCTATCATTTTATTTCAGGTAGTGCACAGCGTTAATTTCTGTAAAAATCGTCTTGCTTTTACTGTCCTTTTTGAACTTCAGTTCTCTGCATTTGATATTTCCTCAGCAAATTTTTTGCTACCACTGTGAATAACAAAATGATGCCACTTCTGCTCTCGGTATTCCCAGTTCTGCTGKTGCTATTTGCTCTAGAACCTGATCTCTTTGCTTTGGCCATATTGACTCAGGGCTCCCCCAGCCCAAGACCATACAACAGTTGTGCTTTATAAAACTGAAGAGTTGCTGAAATACTCCCTTTCTCACACACAAGGCACACCCTACAGTCAACCTCTCTGTGAAACAACTAGCAAACACTCCTGAGGAAAGCAGCAATATGAGCTTTTCTTGTTCTTTTAGTTTCTCCCCTCAAAGACTAAATGGGTGACAGGAACTCCCTGTGTGGAAAGAGCAGCCCTTAACTCAGGCTCAACTCCAGCCTTTCAAAAGTTTCCTCCTTTTGCCAGCCTACAGGACAAAAAAGGTCTTTAAAAGTACATGGAAAAAAAGGCACAAGCCTCTCCTCACTTTAAATGCACTGTAACAAGTCCATGCACATGATAACCTCAGTTCTTGTTACCTCGTTGGCTCCCTGGAGGTGCAGGGCTCACACCCTGGCACGGAGGAGGAGGTCGGACACCAGCTCCCAGACAGCTCCCACTTTCAGCCCAGTGCCCAGGTCAGCTTGGCTGCCCCGGGCAGCATCTCTGACTGATACCAACTGGTAGCAAATTGCTCCTCCAGGCCCTTCCCTGGAGCTGCAGTGACCGCAGCGTGGTGGGATCATGAGCGACCTCCCCGGTGCCACCACCATCCCCAAGAACCTCTCCAGGGAGCACGGGCGTTTGCTGGGGCCTTTGTCCCCAAATACCTATCTGAAGCTTCAGCTGGAAGATGAAGCCACACAGAAACTGTACATATTAAAACAGCCACAGCAGAGGAGGAAATCGCCTTTCATTAATTTTCCATAAGTGGATTACACCAAGCAGAGTGTAAACAGTCCCATGGGCACCAATTACCAGGCTTATTCTATAAGTGAATTGTCCTAAACAAGCACCATTTTAATTTGAATATCAAATACTTTAMACAGCAGGGAAGAGAAGGAATAAACCAACTTAACAATGCATTTGTTACGGATTTCTACAAAATTGCTGTGGAAATCTCGGTGTCCCTAGTGGATCGTGTCTATTCTCTTCACATATGCTCATGCTGAACACTCCACTCAATCAGATGAGAGACAGTATGGTTCCACGCCAGCTATCATACCAGTAACAAAAATGCTCCAAAATTTAAGGAGAGGTCAACCTGAAAAACAATCAATCAGAAAAAAATCCAAAAAACAAACAACAACAAAAAACCCACAACGCATTTAATTAGATTCAGCATGATCTTCTTCTGTTTTGAAGAGGCTTAAGAGACTAACCTGCTAGGTCCCTTTCTGCTTCTAGACATCTTGATGAAACTGGTATTATTTTTCTTTAACAAACTGGAATGAGTAACTTCCTTGTACCTTCAGGGATGAGGTGCTAGATATAGAGATGCTTGCTTGACGTTCTGCAGGAGGAATGAAAAATTCAGCACAAATACAGACCACAATGATGACACCAGGTCCATTGAGAAGCTATGTAATGGAGAATCCCACTTCTCACCAGTGGAAGAATAGTTCAGCCTTTGTAGGAAGCTCTTGCCTTCCATAAGCCCTGAGCCAAAACGAAAGGAAGCCCAGACAAACAAAAAGGATAACCCATGATACGACCTTTCAGTACAGCTTAGTCTTAATTAGTCTGCAGGCATTTTTGGCATGATTTGGTGAGTTCAGTCACAGCTACCAGCTTCAGCTAACAGTCACAGATTAAATAGATTAAAGAAGAAACAGAATAATCAAATCTTCTACTATGTTCAATTGTAAGTGCAGCACTTTAGGGTACACCCTACAACCTTTATAATCCCAGAAAAATGCGAAGTCTTATCCTCATATAAGTATGCAATGCAGCTGTGACTGTTATAGCACTGAAAGACATTAATGCCACATAATTCCTGCCTGAGCAGCCAAGAATCCCCAACACATTCAGGCTGGAGAATGGGTCTGAGAGAGGCAGGGGGGTTAGTCCAATTTCCAGAGTGAATATTGAGGCAGGCATCACATGGATTCCTCACTGAAGTTCACCTATAAAGTCTGAAACACAGCTTAAATCAAAGGGCTCTTAGCTCTTAATCTTCTTTCTCATATAATATCCATCCTCTTGAAACAATAACAATGCTGGGAAAAGGCATCAGCGAGCATGCCTCCTGATTTAAATCTCCATCACATCAACTGACAAAGTAGATGCACAAGGCGACACTTAGAGCCTTTGCTGGTAAAAATTCAGCATTCCTACCACAAGATTCTCACCACGGCAATATGTTCTAACAGGCCATGCTGTAAATTGAAAGCAAAGTGTTCTCTGTACAGTTCTTGAAGAAATAATTTGGTTCCTAGGTGAAGACAATGTTGTTAAATGTCTTTGAAGCTCTGAATACTAAACAGTGCTTTTTCCCTGCCAGCATATTTTGGTTTTCTTTTACACAGCACATAGATGAATGGGCAGGAAAACGCAGCCTTCTGGAAACTCAGCTTGGTCTCTGCCCAAAGCCATTATTCATTTCCATGTGGCAACAGCAAGCACTGCATGTTCTCCACCTATAGTTCCAACATTAAAAGGAAAGATCCCCAAGGAGAAATGTGTGTGAGGGGGAAATGATTACGTGTAAAGCAGAAACTGAATTTTCTTCTATTTCATTAAGCAGAAGAAACCTTAGCAATTGTATAGAGTGTATCCAACCATCTTATTCAATATCCAGTCTCCAAAAAGGCCAAGCCTTGCTGCTTCTGTTAATGGTTACTTTTAGAGGGTAGACTCAAGCCAAGTAAAGCAAACAGGAGTAATTCTGTAGATGTTCTTTGGTCTAAAAAAAAAAATCTCATTAGAACTGACCATCTCCATAAGCTAGCTCCAAACAGTGTCAATGCCAGGCTCCACCATTTAACACTGTCAACACTAGGCCGTGTATTTTAAAAACCAGGGCATGTTGCTGTTCTTGAAAAATACAGCTTGTGCATCACTGCATTAGGTTCCAAGCCACACGCACGAGTCTCTAGTTGAACCCGTGTGATGAGACACACTGGATGAAAAATAGGAGCAACGGATTTCAGGCTCAGTGGAGAGCCTTCCTGTATATTTATGAGCCTAAGTCCAACCTTTAAAAACTCTTCTCCCCAGTCAGTTTTGTCCATCAGGAAGTAGTGGATAAAACACGGAGAAGCTGCTAGTAATAAAATGGTGAGGCAGACAGGATAACTTTGGATTTTTTTCACAGCACTTCTAGGAGTGTGAAATAGCAAGAAACGCCAATATTTTATTTACAGTCCTTCAGTACTTCACGCTCTGCTATTTTTCTACCCCCAAACAAGACCCTGTGGGTTTAATTAAGTTTTCAGGGGAGGCTTGGGAGATACGATTTCACTCACTCTGTATCATTTATTCCATGTTTTCTAGAGATGCATGGGGAAAAAGCCACAGTGTACAATAAATCAAATATGGTGCTGGTGAGGAATACACTAAATAGGACAAAAACCCTTGCTCTAATCCTGCATGGGGTAGAAAGCTCCCCTCCAAGTGAGAGATCCAGGAGAGCTCTCCTGCACACAGCAGGGCAGCTTTCAAGAATTCAATTGTCATGGGTCTCATCCTTCACCAGGAAATGGAAGCTGTGAATGGGTCTSTGCATATTCTCTTTCTTCCTTACCCTCCTGATAATGCCATGATCTGGGCAGATCACTTGGAAACAGGTCTAAAGCAGTATTTAGATTTTTAAGGAAGTTCTCAAGCCCTCTTTCCTGTTCTGGGACACAGAGCTGGCCTGCATGCTCTGCTATGTTTGGATTTTCAATATCACTGTAACAAAAAGGGATCTTCACACTTCTGTTTCACCAAATGTTGTGTCCATATAGAGCATGAAGTGTCTCACATTAAGTCAAGCTTTTAAGGTCACCTCTGCCAAAACTGGTGTTAATGTAATTTAAACCTTCTAGCTCCACTATTTTCTCTGCCACAGCGAACACTGTCCCCATGATCTGCATGCTGAAATACATTTTATGTTCTTCCAATGGGATCACCTAATCCCTAACTCATCCAGTCTGCCATCAGGCAAAGAGTGGGCCTAGGGCCCAGACTTCTCCAGATCCTTCTGGGACAGATAACCCGGGAGGAAGTTTGTTGCACTCCAGCTTATCTAACCCAAAAGCCACCACTCAAGCTCATCCTCCAAAAAGTCACTATTTACACTCAGAGCATCTGAATTCTAAAGTGCTTTTGCTTTTTAAATGTCCACATGTGAATAACCACTGTCTGCAAGCTACCTCAAATGAAGGCCACAGACTTAACCCAGTCTCTGCAATACCCTAGCAGAAGGCTACAAAAACACCAAGGGTTTCAGTCATGATCCTTTCTGACAGATAAACATCAAAACATATTTGAGTAACATGACTAAAGCTCCAGAATAATGGTTATCTGCCCTAGGCGCTCTCTCTGCTTCTGCAGGSAAAAAAAAACACTTAAGCTTGGAGGCCACTGTCAGTGGATTTTACATGATTTTAAAAAATGACGGCTTTACTTTTGCTCCCTGTTGTTTTTAAGCCAACGCCTTGGAAGCCTCAAAGGGAAATAAATATCTTTATTCAACTCCCTGCCTTTCTCCCCCTCTGCCACCCATGCACAGTGGTTTGCTTATTGAGGTTCATTCATGTGTAGGGGCTGCTGGCATTGATGTATTCTGTTAGCAGGGCAGAAGGCTTTTTGCCTTTTATTATTTATCTTGGAGCAGACTGGCGTATTCATGTAGGCCGGTAGAAGCAGCAGATGAAGATGATGCCGATTTTGCAAGCAGAAATAATCAGGGATAGAAATGTCAGGCTTCCCATATCTGAAACATGATAGGTGACCACTCAGACAAGCTCAGCACTTCCAGACTGTAACCTCAGCCAGCCTTACTCTGACTCCATTGTAACTAGGGTCCCATAGGCAAAAGGTTTCACTCCCTTACAAGTGAAGGGACTTCTATCACCCTGATAAGAAGGCTTCCTTTTTTTTTTTTTTTTTTTTTTTTTTTTTTTTCCCCTTCAGTTGTTTCTATTCTTAGACAAACATTAGATCTTGACATGGTGTACAAGGAGAGAATTCTTCCTCTTACCGCATTCAAAAGCATTCCTGCAATTTGCTTGCCACCACTTTCAACTTGCTGTCCAACTCTGAACCTTACCACGTCCCACAACTTATGTCCTTATAGAAATGTGAGAAAGTTCTCTGCAATGACATTGTGGTCTCTCGCAGACAGGGAACATCAGAAATACTCTGTGAGTACCCCTTCCAGCAAAGAGACATCTGACAGGCTTAATCAAATCAGTACAAATATTCCCTCCCAACCATGTCTGAAATTTAGGCAATCACCAAATACACTAATTAAGGACGAATTTCGACACAAGTTACACAGTTACACAGTTGCAACTCTTTTACATCTGCACGATTCTTCTGCTGTTTCCAACCTAAACTCAAACGTGAAATTTATGCACACAGTAAAGAACATAGCTGCAGTCTGGCACATTTGAAGGTGGCTCTTCTCCACCTTCTTTATAACCATCTATATGAAGAACAGATTAGGAAGTACACTATAATTACTGATATTTTCACCAGTTRGGCATAATCCTTCAGTCAGGAGCTTAACTGCTCTAAGGGCAGAGAAATAACAGATGGACAACACGCATTTCAGCAGACAGAAGGCAAACTGTGCCATATGTACAAGTGCATGTTACAACCTCCTTTTGAACTGTCTTGTCTCCTAGGGCCCAGAAGAGACAGAAGACTAAGAATTCAACTCCATCTTCCAAGTTCCTTGCTGGGCTGGACTCACTGACATCCTCAGTTCCCAATGGGAAGCACTTAACAATCCTACAGAATGGATTGTGAGCCTGCATTGCCTTGCTTTATAACAGCCAAGGTCAATGGGCATCCAAATTGCAGCTGGTCAAATCCACTTTTTCTTTTTGCTATAGCGTTCAGTTCAAACAGTGATTCTGTGCCGTGCAACGCCAAGCCAGCAAGTCATTTGCCATACGACTCTCATTGCTGCAGCTGCATCTGTCTCGCCAGGCTCCCTAAAAAATATCTGTGATTTGTTCTTTTTTGAGGGTTTCTGCCCACTCCAGAGAGATGAAAAGCTCTTCACGCTGTAGACAGATGGGGTTCTGCTCCAGCAGTAGTAGGCTGGATTTATCATCCTCGGCACCCAGCTGGAAGCGAACTCCCAAACACAAATTTGAACAGAAATGAAAGCTGCTCAGAAGATGAACCTCTCATGAGTGGTAATTTTCGTCATATCACTCATCCACCAAATACTGCCTTAATAAATATCAACATTAATGATGGACTTGAACTAGAAAGTTAAGCAATCGGAGGCACAGATGGGATAGTTACAAACCTAAAGCACTTGCTCTTCAACAGGTTTTACTGTAGGATAGTTTTTACAGACAAGTCACTCTGACATAAAAAGCAGACACCTAAACAGCAGAGACAAGCTCCGAGTTCTGCCAGGAGCTGGACAAACACCAGTTCACCTGCTCCCTTTTCAGCAACTTATCAATTCACAACACTACTTACAGCATCACTCAAAGCACTATTGATAAATAATATTTTCTTTTTTTCTCTTTTAAAGAAAAAAATAGTAATTTGTTTATGAATATTTCTGCAATGACATCATTTCACAGGCGCAATAACCTCCAAGTGAACTGGGACTGCCTTCGTGAGCTGCAGGAACATGCAGCCCAAACGTGCCTATAGGCCAAGGTTCCACCTGCAAATTCTCTCTCCTGAATAAAACCAGCTCTTGGGACCCCCTTGCTGGTAACAGCATCTCCCAAACCTTTGGCCTAAGATCACTCATAGTATCACATCTGTAATGGATACATCTCCCTTTGACTTATATCTTGTTTTTTTTTTACAGAGGGAAAAAATGTAATGATCTAATAGGTCTCTTACATCACTATCATTACTGAGTGAGATGGAATAATTCAGAAAAAAAAGTTGATTGTGATAAGAATCAGTCTATTTAATTAGATGCCAGCTTTCTGAAGAGAAGGAAGGGGGCTTGTTTTCATTTAAAAAAAAATAATACTAAAAACCCTGTAATGTTTACCTCSGGAGCTGCCATGCACCACAGATGGTGCAGCAGAAGCTCAAGGCAAAGCAAGTCAGCGCGAGTCAGAACGAGCAAGGCAAACCCGGGAGATCTGAGGTCAGTCCTGGTTCCATCACCTCCTGCAGCCCAACTCCACAACACCAGAACCATGCAGAGTCCTCTGCGGAGCACTGGGATCTATCTGTTCATTCTGGGATACCCCCTGGCAAGCTCAGCCAGCCCATGCATGTCCGCAGGAGCGCTTCTGCTTGTGCACTGAACTGCATGGCACTACCTGGTGGCTTTTACACAAAGTAGGTGTTGCAGACCACCTCCCATGCCACACACGCTTGCACCTCAGCAAACTTTGCACGTGTGAAATCTACTGTCTGCCTGCGAAAGGGGCAGCGYGTTGAACATGCTGCACTCAGATGGAGCCCGTCTGCAAACGCTCAGYAGCTGCTGAGGATTTGCTTAGGCATACGCCAGTACTTCCACCGAACAAAAATACGTCCCCAACAAGAATAATAAAACAGAAGAAATCAGAGAATGCAGAGAATTTCAGGCATTGCTTACGGTCTCTTGTAATATCACAGATTACTATCCCTCCATATTTGTTAGGCGAGTTTGGAGGAAAGAAAAAGGATTGCTGAAAATTGGCTTTTAAATCTGGCTTCCCCAGAGAAAGATGGTCATGCTCTGAGGTTTGTGGTATAACTTGATAAGCAGTGATTAAAGCAGTAATCCCGAATTGTAATCAAAAAGCAGTCAAGGCTCTGAAATTACTTTTCACTAAGCTTTTTCCCCTTTCAAAGACAGCCCTGTATGGCAAAAGATAATACAACCACAGATGCTGTTCCAATTTCATTTAGAAATATTTGATCCATTAATTTATAGTTTGGAAAGGTTTTCCTCTTTTATTTGTCTTTAAATCCACATTAAAAGTGGTCTAGGAGGGTGGAAGAAATTATTTTTGGCTGTAGTTGTTCTCTCTGGAAGAATACTCGATATATTTATATGTCAGCATAGCCTGAGTAGTGAAAAGGTTTCCCTTACCTGATGAAGTGTTAGCTCAAGCCAGACTTACTCGTGCAATGAAACGGCAGCCTGGCCAATGGCAATGTTGGCAGTATTCCTTTCCTAATAGGAAACAGTCTGCAGGTTTGGGAGTAATGAAGCTCATTGTGGTTTGATTTCCTGCTGTGTCTTTAAGGTGATTTCTGTGTCTTTTGAGGCRATTTCTGCTGGACCACTGGACAGAGACACTGTACAGCGTGGCCATACAGCGTGTTCAGTGACTTCTACAGCAGCCCCTTCAGCCACACCAACTGGTGTGAATCCGTATCTCCCTCATCCAAGGAAAGGCACAGGCAACAGCCCATGACAGTTTCATTTTCCACACCACAAGTGGCCAAACTACCAATCAGTTTGTTCCCCATGTTGTTTCTGGATAAAAATGATTAGCAACAGGATGTCCAAAATGCATATGCATTTTAAGATTTTGCAGAGGCAAATATAAAACTGTCATTAGGTATAAATGTTTTTCCCTAGTTYTGGACAATGATTTGTATTTTCTCCCTTTATGCTGATTTGGCAAAAAAAAAACAGAAAGATTCATTAAACCGTAAAATCAGTAAGTTTTGTCCTGCATAACAGAAAAAATATATAAGTTTCTCGAGCTGAATTGCAGAAAGACGTATCATGATATTGGGCCATGGTGAAGGGCTCAAACCACTGTTTGCTAGTTATGACCTAGCTCCACACCCAAGTTTTGTCTTTGTTAATGACACTATAAGCTGCCTTTCCCCCGCACTTACTCTTACAGCTGTAGAATTAAAATTGCTTTGATTATGGACAATGCAGAGTAAATCATCCTCCTGGCCTGCCCTGAAAAGCCAGTCACACACTGCCACCTACTCGTGCCATTCCAACTCTCAAATTTCCTCGAAAGCTCAATTACCCACACTTCTGATCACAGGTATTTCCAGTGTGGCAGCTCCACGGTTAAGGTTTTGTAGGGCTGGTGCCACAGCTGTTAGAGACACGATGGGAACACACATCACACGCAGCCCAAGGAGCTGCAGGAAAATGGAAAAGCCTCCATAAGGCATCTCCACATACTGAAACCCCTTGGGAACACCAGTCTTCAGGATAAAGATGGAGAGTGAGCAAATAAAGCTTCATTTATGTGTTGATTAACCAGGCACATCGGTCAAAAGGTCCATTAATGAAGCTGATATATCCTTGATTTACTTGATGAAAGCAAAGCTATTACAGGAACTGATTTTCCCAGTGATAAATGATTCCCTTCTGTTCCACTTAGCAGCTGGGTAGCAAAGATCAGGACAAAACACATGTTTTACCCATAAACTGAACTTTGGATTACAGATTGTAATTGGGCATAATTATTCTAACTGTTCAAAAATTCAAGGTTGTCCTCATGAGACAGAATTTACCCCATAGAATAGCATTAATATGATCAAAATGCTTATATGCTACTAAATACACATTTGGGCAGCTAAAAAAAAAATCATCTTCAATTTCTTGTAGAGRAACAAAAACCCCAAGATACTTTCAGGTTTTCTGCTAGTCTATAAAAGTAGAAAATGGTAAACTCTACAAAATGGCTTTTAATCTAGCACAAGTTTACTTTGTATTGCATGATACAATCACCTAGGATAAGTAATGTGGGTTAAATTTGGAAAACAAAAGATGAAACTTAAGAAAATTGTCTCATGTACAGAGAACAAACTCCATAATCAAAAATTTTGGTTTTATTTGAACAGATTATTTGAAATGCAGGTCAGGTTAATATTTTTCCCTAGAGAAAGAAAATTCCTACTATTCTTTGTTCATGAGTGCTTACTACTCACATCAGTACGGAAAACAAGATTTGACTTACAGAAAAATTCTCATATACAGGATCTGTGATAAACACAAAATCCTTATTTATTGCTTTATAACTCAATCTTTATACTTACATAGTTTCATTGAAATATAGSGGAAAAAAATGAAAAACAAAGTGATGAATTGGATTCAAAGATAGAAATAATGAAAAATTGGGACTGTAGCAACAACAAAGAAATTTACTTTTGAGCATCAAGTTCATGTCCTTTAGAGACAAAAACGTATTCTGGACAACAGAGAAAAGTTGCTAAGCAGACTTCACATGTACTATGAGGACAACAAACTCCCTGATCTTGTCTGAAGCTCCCAAAATATGGAAAACGGTCATCGAGCAACATGAACCAAAAGGGATGGCTGCAACAGACCCAAGAAATAGCACAAAATCTACCTCCTAGACCACGTGGCACTGATAAAGAACGTCCCAGGCTTCCACCACCTTTTTTGTTTGCAGAATTTTGGGCATTATYCCCACGAATATTATTTGGTTTCCAATTCAATAAATACAATACGCACAACATGTTCCTCCCCGACACAGGCACTTCCAGATACGGACAGAGCCCATGTGCACACACGTACACACACCCTACCAAAGGTTGGATTATGCCATTTAGCCCTGCCTAGCATCCTTCATTGCACACCAGAATCCTGTTGCTCTTGAGGCTTGCAAATATGACATGAGAGCCCTGCTCCACACGCAGCAGATGATAGATAGACAGCACCTCACAAGGAACAGGCAAGAAACGCTGCCTGACCAAAGCCAATACTGTGGGCTAAGCACATATGCAACCCAGTACTACAGCCAAGGACAGTTTTAAAAATACAATTTGAAAGAAACTTATGGTAAAGCTTTATGTAAGTTTAATAGAGAGCTTCTCTGATTTATCTCAGAAACCCCAGGTCCTACTTGCCTCTCTGGACGCTACAGCAGCCCTGTGTACAAGGCAGAACGCTGCTGTGCGCCCAGCTCGGTCCCTCCCTGTAAACAAGGGAATTGGGGTCATGCTGCACAAAGCCCGGGAATTCGCACTCTCCATTCAAAAGGTAAATAATGAATGTGACCTCCTGTTGTGACCCCAGCCGGCGCAGACCATCCCTTATCCATCACTCGCGCGGCACACAGAGCGGCAGAAACCACAGAGTAAATTAATCATGTTCCCATTCTGCCGCGTGCAGAAAGTGGACTGCTCTAGTGAGTGACTGCTTCTTTATAAGATAAGGTTAATCAATAAAGATAATTAGACACTTCTGGTTAATATGTTTATGTCATTGAAAAAGAAGGCAGGTAAATCCTGCCATTSCCTACTGAAACATAAATCGAAGTGGTGTAAAACGAGCACAGCTGCTTGCAAACTGTTAACATCTCAAATCACAAATATTTTATAATTCCCTTCAATCTGAACAATCCTAAATCCCAGAGACAAGCACACACTAGCTGAGCTCCCACAGTCCGAGGAAGGCAGTTAAACCTTGGTGTTCACCTGGAGCTGTCTTGATTTTAGCAGATAGTCCAATAATCTGGCAGTGTATCATTAAAAAGAGCCTATTTGTCAAAGCCCTAAAACCAGCAAGTGGGCTCTTCACAAAACCAGCCAAGATAACAACCAACTCTGTCTCGGGCATGAGGGCTCAGCCACCAACCATCTCTTGTGAGACAGGAGCCCTCTGCTCTTTGGGCCACCCAGTTACAGAACTGGAGGTTCATTAGTCCTCACCTTTCCCCAGTATCTGTCTGCTCAGGTTCCCTTTGATGCCCATGCAGGCTGAGGCAGGACCAGTTTATTCAGAGCATTGACAGGTTCAAAGATCCCCACAGGCTCCATCTTTCCTCGTGCACCTATTTTATTGGTAATTCCTGTGAGCTGCACTGTTCATCTGAGATCACTTCTCAGCTCTGAGCGGGGAGGGCAGGATAAACCTCTCCAGCTAACAACAAGAAATCTAYAGTGATGGACAACAGGCTGATCATCTGGCTAATCTCCACTTGTCCCACTTTAACCGAAGCTTTTTGCAAACACGTATCGATCCACTGTTCCACRGTCACAAATCCTCAAGTAATTCTCTGTGGAAAAAAAAAAATAAAAGAATAAAAAAGCACTTCTTTCTATGAGGGGAAGAAAGCTTTCTTTTTAACCAGGAGCAAAAATAAATAAATAAATCTCCACCATCAGCAGCCACGTTCWTGAAGTCACTCACATGTGGCCGGTTTCCACTTTCCCCCTTAACCTGTGGTCCCAAAAAGGGTTTTGGATGCACCAAAGCTTTCTTATGGACTCTGAATATTGGTTTTTGCTTTTCTTACAGCTGAGYTACTGAGAACTTGACTGTATTCTGCCTTCCTTGTACAGCAACCTTTTCTCTATAACTTTACCATAAACCTTTTCCAACGTCCTTCCACTTCTGTATAAAATTTCTCTCTCGATGTCAAAAGGAAGGTAGGAGTCAGGGCTGATGACTCCATTTGGGTTGTCAGCCACTTATTTTTGCAAGTTCAAATATGCAGGTGCACGCAGCAATGGCTGGTCAGTGTTGCAAGGATGATTCATCACTGCCTAGTAAAATAACTAGTTTGAGTTTTTCATAAATCAGAGACAGAAAGAAAAAAAAAAGAAAGAAAAAACACACAACCAAAACCCAGTGGGAACCCTTGTAAAGCAAATCTTTTACAGGGAACAAGTATTTTGCTTTCCCTTTACCCCTTGAGCCACAATATTTTTTTCCTCCCTCTCATCACATCTCAGCATGTCCAGGCTTTTATTTTCACAAAAATTACTGAACTCTATAACCAAAAAATCACCTGCTAAAAAACCATTAAGTGCTCAGGTTGGGCGTGAAGTTGTACAACACTGTGAGATGCCATCATTGCCCAGAGAGCCCCCAAAATGCTTAGTTTTATAATAAGCATTATGATTAGATATATTTAGCTAAGAGAGGTCTTGGACTAGCTTAGCAAAACATAATCAGTATAAACAACTGAGAATATCCAGTACATCACTCACTTGGCCTTCCTATCTCCCAGCACAGCCTCTTCAGAACAGAAGGGGTCCTGATTTACTTTTTCCAGACATGATGTTCTTTGTCCCCCAGAAACATGGTTTAATTGCTTTCATTATCTTAGGAGTCTTATTGCTCCAATTATCTGTGACATTTTATTAGCCAAAATATCTGTCTTTCCTTCTAATGAAAGCAATAACTAATGTAAGTAGAGACTGAGTCTGTCTGTAATCAATAGCAAGAAAGAAAAGTAAAAAGCAAACTAAACTCTTAGTGCCATGGAGGGACAAAGAATGGAATATTTGGAAAACATCTTCTGAATTTTATTTCAGCACCTCAGAATTAATTTTATTTTAGTGGTAATTTCCACTCACAACATTGACAATTGACTGACATACCTAGCTGGCTTGAGAGGTTTTTCAAGGGAAGAGACATCTTATTCTACACCCGAGCTCAACTTTGCACAACGCTCCTGACCCAGGACTTGACATTTGTGCTGCTGCAGTGCAAAAAATGAGCGCATAYATTACTGAATCTTCTGGGTCTTTCTGCATTCTTCTCCTTCAGTGCTGAAGAAACTCTCATGGTGTTCACTTTATTTGAAAAATCCATTTTGCATGCTGTTTTCTTCTGCAGATTCCATATTCTTGCTTGCATTTCACAACATTTCACACATAGTAGGTGTTTGTAGTAAAGCAAAAACACTTATAGTAGTAAATACCAATCAAAGGCACCTACTAGAGTTGTCTTTCTGTTCAAATTTGGTCTTGTTCCTGCTGAGGCAAGACCTTCTTTTTGATGCCAAATACTAATGGAAGTGATGCTGAACTCCTGGGCTTCACTGTATATTATAACGCTTTAGAAAAAGAGGTGGGGAGGAAAGAGGGAACATATAAACATAGAATATTAATACCTAATACGGCAAATGCATGATCAGCTCCACAAAAAGGTCACCATTAAATCGTTCTGTGACCCAAAAGCATAAAAAGATAAAGGTTATGATGCAGAGATAGCAATTAGGCTTTCTTAAATTCCTGAACTAAATAAATCACAGGTTCATGAATTTTGAAATTTTTCTCCTTCGTGTAAATATTTGAAGTTATTTTCAAAGATGACATCTGGCTTCCAGCATATTGTTTGGAAAGGGAACATGCAGAACTTAAGGCAGAATTCAAGATAATGATCCTTATCCTCGAGTGGGCAGAGGTATGCTAGGAACAGTTTAAACCAACATACAAGCTCCAGTCTCACCTTCTAAGGGACATCTGTGGTTTGGGATGATGCTGGATGAGCCAGCAGCAGAAAGGAGATGTACTATCCAAGCATTTGCCATCCTGGGAGTGGGAGACAAAAAGAGATTTCTTCTGTAGCCATTGTAGTCATCATCACTGGTGAAGTGAGGCATCGCACAAAAAAAAAAAAAACAAGGCCATTTGTACAGACAGCTGAACCTGGCAATTATTTTAATCAATGCTCTTCCTCCTTTCTGATCAGTAAGCAGCAGCACTGCTGCAATTTCTGTAGCAGGAAGGCTTTTGCTGCCTTCTATGAGATACCTTTGGTGTTGCACAATGTTGCTGAGAGCAGGATGTGCTGCAAAGTCCAATTAATGATATAGTAGACCAATTTTCAGACAGTTCCAAAGGCTTCATTCCTAATGCATGCAAAATCCCCTAGGCAGAGATGGGGATGCATGCAGGATTAAGCTGAGTTCTGGTAACAAAACATTATCATGGTATCTGAAGAACTACAACTGGTCATTTCATTTCTGAACAGGTATATTCCCAAGCAGCTCTGCAAAGGCTAATGAGATTTCAGAGCTAAATTCTGGGGCTCCTCTCAGAGAAAGGTGTCTTGGCCAGACACTGCACTCTTGGCATCTTCCAGGGCCCATTAAGATGCACTTGACTGCATCTTAACTGGGAAATTCAAAGGCGTCTTGTGCATTATAACTGCTTTATCAACCGCTTCAGCAGCTCAATGCAGCCCCTCTGACCTGACTGGCAATTCACTTCTAGGTTTGATCCTAAAAGCAAGTGTCCAAGTCAAAAATTCCCCCATCACATCTGGAGATGCCATGTGATGTGTTGCTGTTCCACTATGATGCACTCAGTTCTTTCCTCCAAGCCCTACTGAATCTCAAGATGAAAAGGACTTGTTGATGGAGGACACTCACATTTGCCTTTCATTCTGCCAAGAAAAACGGGATGAAAAGGTAACAGACGCTCATTCTGAAGAACCACGTAAAACTGAGAGGCATACGGAGCGCTTAAAAAAAGAAATCCAGGCAAATAAGTATAGCTGAATGGATGAATCACCCCAAGGATGATAACCAGTGCGTTCCTCTATTTTTCATTAAGCAGCCTGCAATGCCTACTCCTTCCTGTGGCCATCTGCGCACAACGATGACTTTCCAGAAAGGAGATGAGCCACTCTGGTTTACTTGCCATTCTGGTTTCCTTCTTCAGTTCTGCTTTGCATCAGAGTTGGGCAAGTAAATGAAAGCAGCATATCAAAATGTTCTACCCATGCAGCTAAATAAAGCACTCAACCTTTAGAATCGGCTTTGGATTATGAAATCAGAGTGTTCATGTGGAAAAGTCATGAGTATGTTTTCAAGCACAGCGATTTGATAAAACATGATGTGGATGTGAAACAATTACTWTAGCTGACGCAGAAAACCCTTGTGAACCAAGGTACAAAGTCCTCTAAGAGGAAAAAAAAATCCAGAGGGCATGGTAACCCTTGATACTTTGCCACTCACGAGATTAAGAAGGATCGTAGCCACTTTTATTCTACGGCCACACACATCACTGTGGTAAGCAGATGCCTCACACTAATTCTGGACTCTAGTGTCTATATCAAGCGCCTATTGTCACTAAATAGCCATCAAGAAGAGTCAGAAGAGCCCTTCCAGAGCAGAGAAGGTGGGAGGCCTTTTGGAGAAGGCTCTAAATCAAAATCCTGGAGACCACAAGTCAATTAGCAGCACCAGCATGGAGTTATGGTGTGATAATACAGGCTTCTCCCYGCATCACACTCCTCCCTTCACCCATTCCTGACTTATCCCACCTGTCAGGACTCCAAGTTTTCAGGGAGGAGACTATGTTACAAGGGGTTATATGGTCCCAAAATATAAAGGGAAGTTGCAACTACTACTGAAAAATAAATAAGAGGAACTATTAAAATGATCATGAGTGAACAGCAAGCAAAAGAACATTACTAAGATAACTTAAAGCTGTGATAGCAATAAGTAACAGTAATAATAATAACATAGATCTTCATATTGGCCAAATTTTACTGTAGATAAAGATGTCAAGATAGGAGCAGCACACTTAGACCTTTCTGTTATGGCATGTGGCAAGTTCCACATCTGATAGAACATGTGCAAGGCCTCTGAAATTATTCCAGACTAGATGAGTATAAACACATTTGTCAACAGCACTAAGCTTTTCATATGGACAAATGGTCATAACCTGACAGGGCTTCCCAGATAGTGAAATGAAGTCTTAATAACAAACCTAAGTGAAAAGAGCACTGAGAAACCGAAGGATAACATAAAAGCCAAACTGCTGCTGTCAAAAGTGCTCTGCTTAAAAAAATCTCCAGGGCTAAAGCACAGGTCATGTAGGCTTCCACATTACAATAAAAAGTATTCAGTGTGATTCAGAAACAGCTAAAATAAACAATCACCTTTTTGCATGGTGCTGCTTCAAACAAGGMGCATCTCCTACATTATTTCAAAAGTGACAAAAAAAAAAAAAAAGTGATCCTATTTTGAGGGGAAAATGAGCTCTGCCAGCTGGTTCCTGCTAATATCTAGAAGCCACATTTCCTGTAAGCTAATTCCACACAGGTTAGCAGGTCACAACAGCATCAAGCATACAAAATAGGCCTCTTTCTCTTGGATTATTCCCCTAACATGCTGAAAGGGGAAACACTAGTTGGGAACACTAGTTACTAATCAGCACAGAGCTTGCTGATGACAAGAAATTGGCACTTTGTTAGCCTGGACACCCAAACACACATCAAAGACTCAACAAGCAGCTCCAATTGCAGCATGATTAATGCCACTTGGTTGCTCTTTGCCAATCCTTCAACATCTTTATGCCAAGCCTGGCATTTTTCCACTCTGGCATCCATAATATAGTTAATACTATGTGGCTACAAGACAGAAGCAWAAATGAAAGAACACATGCATAATGCCAGATGGAAATGGAAGAATGGAAGCTATAAGTTGCCTATGAAAAGGAGATAATTATAGGCACTGCAATTAGCAAGCTGCATATCTGYGGTACTATGACTCCCCGGGTCAGAACACACTCATATTCCCGAGTGCTGAAGAAAGCATTTCTTGTGTTATTGCAGGAAATGAAGAAAAAAATAAATAAAATCTTAAAAATACAGACAATCCTTCCTCAAAAACAGCCATCAGTTAATGACAAAGCACAGGAGGACCCCACCGCAGCGTAGGTGCTTTTGTAAGAYAGGCAACAGCTAGAAAACTGCCCCCGGTACCTACATAAAATACAAATATTTTTCCCTGCATATTTATAGATGTATGAAGGCCTGCTCACCTGCGGTGAAAGAGACTCCCTTCATTCAAAGCCAAGGCAAGGAGCTATAACACAGCCCATCTGCTCCACTTCTTTGCTCAGTTAAGTCCATTCCCACCATTCTGCTTGTGGCCAGTAGCTTCTCTCTGCAAACCACCCTACTGAAATCAATAGGCAGATTCTCTCACCATTACAAATGCTTCAGGATACCTGAACCAAAAGGACTGCACAAACAAAGGGCTGATTCTCAGGACTGATAAATCGAGGTGATTTTCACACCACTCACCAGCTTAAGCCTGATTTTTTGTGAAGACCTTAGTCCAGCAAGTCCATAGCCAAAAGCTTTAATAATATGGGATTACTGACACCTCTGAATTCGAGCAAGTGCATTTCTGAAATAGCAAAAAACACACACAAGAAAAGCACTGGGGCAAGCAGGACAGGAGAGGCAATAAGATCCTCTATTATCTTCAGTGCTTTCTTCTTTTCCATCTTCAGGTTTTAAACATACACACACAGACAAAAACCTCCCAGGAATGCTATTCATGAAGTCTATTCCTTCCAAAAGTGGCAGTATGTTTCTTTTTTTTAAAAAAAAAAAAAAAGAAAGAAAGAAAATTGATATATTCTTAACATGAAACATTTAATGCCTGTTGCACAAATGTGTAATAAAATTCAGCCCTGTGGCTCTTTTACTGTCAAGCTAAATAGGATCCATTTGAAACAAATGCGGAGCTTGAAAATTTCTTCATCTGAATGTTCCTGTCTTTGAAGGGAGCAATTCTCTTCTCCTGTCCCCCACAGATGAACAGGGATTTAGAAGAACAGTAGGAGGGAGGGCATATTTCAGCTTTAGTTTTGTTTTGCTAACCCAGGGCTTTGGATGGCAAAGCTGCACCATACTACATAGAAGAAAACAAACCCTCTCTCAAAGGCATTGATTTTAAAAGGTTTAGAAGTATACACAAAAAGAAGCAGCCACAGCCATTTTCAAAGGAAGGAAACAAAAGAAGCTGAGGAATTGTACCAGGGATAACTACTGCTAAGAAAAGTCTATTCCTAACCCAGATCACATGTGACTGGAAGCCAGTTCATTGTCATTTACAGAGCTAAAGGAATTAGTTGTGGCTGAAGAGGCTGCTCAACGCTCTAAAATCTTAGTTTTCTTTCTATGAGACACAGCCTTTTGGGTGGCCAAACCATGTTTCTAAGGTTAAGTAATAGAGGTGCACCTGAATTGCTCAGTGGAAGGGAATCCACGCTACAAGGCTAAGCATGAGACACTTTCTGTGTCTCAAAAGATCCATTCATGTAAGAGCTTCAGTTTCACTCTTATGACATTGAGTTTGCAAATAAAACATGTATCTTATTGATTTTAGAACATTACTGAACAGAGAGAGACAAAACCACAGCCAGAATATATGTTCTTTAAAAGCATTCACGACAGAAAAGCACTAATTTGTGCTTTAACTAAAATAATCAAATTTCAGATGCCAGTATGTATGAGCTGTCTCATTCTTACGCAGTATAAAAATAAAAGCCAAAAGGCAAAAGGTCAGAAAGACCAAAAAGCTCTCAGTGTAGCAAAACACAGTGAAAAGTAACTTTCCAGTGATGTGTGAAGCCCTACAGCCTTTGGGGTTTGAATTAGGTAGCATCAAGGATTTCTACGATACCAGTTATCATCAGCTGGGCTAGGTACTCACGTCCATCCTTTATCCGTGGCCTCTTCTGCGCCGTTTCTGCCCAGTGAGTTTGTTTCCAAGCTCCTGGTGATGGGTTTGTTCTACCTCTGGTGAGGTCACAGCAGGAACCTGGCAACTCCACGCAGTTCCGATACACATTCCACTGCAGGAAAAGTCTTTGCTCAGATAAGACGTAAAAGGTAACATAATAAATCCATATTACTAATCCAAGGTACCTCCAGTACACATACCCAGCATATTTGTACTATAAGAAAAGTTTTAAAGCTCTGGGCAAAATTATTCCATGGAGCAACAGAGCTGTTGCAATGGTTCACAGCCTTACCTCCCCTCATTCACAAATTCTTCAAACGGACTCCAAGTACGCTGCAGTGCTATTCATGTGCGTTTCTCTGCATCTGAGACCAGGTGTCTTGGATGAGGTCCTAGTAAAGAAGAATGGAAGAAGCTACAGCCTTCTGAAAAAAGCTCACAAGAAAGGTGCAATACAGTACTAACAGTCTCATATCAGAGACCCAAACTCAAACGCTAATAGGCCTCAGTAATGGAGAAACCTCTTTTCATCTCTGTTAATGCACTCTGCAAAAGCCTCATAAGCCCGGTATGATTCAGGCCACTGCAGAAGAGTTACCTATAGCACTTCCAGCATCAGCATGTTTAGTTTTTCCTTCGTTAYTTGGCTTAGGTGTCATTACAGAATAATTTGCTCAAAACCAGTATTTCAAAATGTCCCACGTTAGCCAGGGAGCACAAGCACCTGTGTTTAATATTGAGATCACATTTTGTCTATTTAACATTCTGAAGTTTTGTCTACCCACACTTTTYTTCTGTTCTCTCTTTTAGGTAGGAAACTGTTTAAATAGCTTTTGCATGTATTGATTAGGCCAGTACTAGAAGAAGCAAGGATGTGATTGATGGATCTACCTGTTCATTTAAAATAGGTCTGAGGCAGCAGTGAAGTTAGTTGCTGACTTAAGTTATTTAGTCCCAAAATTATGCTCATGTAAGTAGCAAAGAGTGCATTTCTGCTGCACAGCCAGAAACACAACTTTCCGTGCTTTCCGTCCAAAAAAATAAAAGGAAGAAATTCTGCTTGTGACTTGCCACAGCAAATTGGACAGTTCAATGGCTGTCTGGCAGATTTTTATGTGGAAAGCCTATAGAACTAAGAGTTGGAAAACCACTGCTTTTTAGCCAGTGATAAATCATCCCATGTAGAATTTTTGAAGCACTTACGTATAGACTGTGGAAATTACGCTTTTTCCACTTCAAGTGTACACTGCTCCTAGAAAGATTTACRGTGCCATATATACCCAGCGAGACCTGCTTAGAGCACCTTGACACATTGATAAGACAGAAACTGCCTTTGAAGGACCCATAAAATCTGTGACTTGCTTGTGCCAAGGTCACAGCGGCGTTGAGGCAGAAGTGTCCTCGTGGCTTTGGTGACAGTTTTGGGCAGCAGCTGCTTAAACAAACCCAGGTGTCTCAAAGGGACCGGAAAGTGGGGGTGGACAGGAACAAAATAACCAATGCTCATAACCTGCACACTACTTCTCTGCTTCCTTATCACTTAGTGTTTGGGGTCCATTTTCCCCATGCCAGAAGCAAGCAGGGACACATCTAGATTACTTAGGCCACCAATGCAAACCAAATACCCCTCTTATTTTTACCTTATCTTATTAACCTCCAGCACTGCCACCAGGTCTGATGGCCATGGAGAGCTGACAAAGCCTGACAAGGGAGGCACCTACCTTCAGAAAAACATGGGGAAAGAAAGGAGCCAACACCATTGAGAGCAGATGATTACTCAGAACTTTTGATCATTACATCAAACCTGCCGTTTCTCCTTACACTGTGAGTGTCCATCTGCACCAGTTTGCTCGAGGAACGAGCCAGGTAMCAAGAGTCCACCAAATTCCTGATCACAGTCACACTGGAATCACAGGAAAGAACAAACACGGCCCATTCAAAGACAGTCCTAAGTTGGGTTTTTTTGGTTGTTGCTCTGTTTTGTGGGTTTTTTTTCCAGTTTTTCTTGCTTCAGGCTGATATTCTCGTGTTCATTCAAACCACTGAAGTCTTATCAGGGACTGCACAGCAGAGAACTTGAAACAGAAAAACACCAGAAAAACAGTCTGAGTTTCCTTAGAAAACACTAGGAAGCAAACTTTGAAATGCCTTCATTTTAAACTGCTTTCTCTTCACAATTATCTCTCCCTAAAAGCAAGGAGATGACAGAGAAATGACCAAAGAAAAGACAGAAAAAAAGGGGGAGCGAGAAGAAACTGAGAAAAAAAACGGTGAAAAGATCATCTCTCCAGGGTTTCTACTTTGCTTTTTCCCATATATCATCTTCCAGCCATAGCACAGGAAAATGATCTATTAATCACATTAATCTTAACCATCCATTAAAAAGTATCTTACTACTACCTGTCTCATGCAAAAGAAAAATCTCCAAGACAGCTGTATTCCTTCCTGATTCACCTACCTTCCTTGATGGAAGGTGCTTTACAGCACCGGAAAACCTTGGAATCAACAAGGCTTTGTATCACTCTACCACCAAACTTCAGCAGCTTGGATCTGCTCATGACAGAACAAAAGTCTCCACCAGAGCAATCCGATTTTTTGTTTGTTGGTTTTTTTTTTTTTTCATTCCCTCTGTCCATAGGGGTCAGATTCTCTGCGGCAAGAAGCAGAGCTCACGAAGGGTCCGAGGTGACGGTCAAGGACCCCTCCTGGGGCTGGGGACCTGTCTGCTCTGCTGGGTGAATTCACAGATGTYCTCGCTGGCTAGAACAGCTCTACGGAGCAAGTGCCCCTGCAGGTTTGTCTGCCACCCAGCAGAACTCATCACACATCACAGCCCAGCACGAGACTAATTCAACAGCCTGGAAGAGAAGGAGAAATCCAAGTGCCCCTCATTATTTAATAAGCTTTGAGGTGCAAAATCATCAGACCGACTTGCCAGAAGAAACTCATCTTTTAAACTCTTATTTTGAACCCATTTGGATTTTCAGGTAACCAAGAAACTCATCTTTATTCTTAAGCAATTTCTTTTACAGCTGCCTGTAATCTCCCAACTTCCAGACTGAAAATCATTTAAAAACAAATGAGCTTCCTCGCAGATAAAACTCAAAATCTCGCTGAGCTTTCAAGATAATAAGCCTAAAAGGCAATGTTAAGTTGAAAGGGGAGATGAAAAACAGAGGAAACCAGAAAGTCCTATAACTTTCATAATTTAACCTTAAGGGTAAAAGAAAAGGGAAGAGAGTAAATCCTTCATTTCCATATGCCATTTTATGGAGTTGGGACAAGAATAGCAGCCGAACACAATATCTATATCTTGTTAGCACTGTTCATATCCTCATGTGTTTTTATATGTGTGCGTGTTCGTATTCCAGCTGGGCCTGGTGCCATCACACATTATATATTCACAGCTTCAGACTTTACAGCCAAGATTCTCAAAAAGCTCTGGAAGCTCCAAGTGCCTCCAACACTGAAACATCCTAAGGCGAGCAGCTTGGCAGCATTTTCGGTAACGGAGGCCTTTTTAAGGTTGTTCAATTTGGATGCTCAAATCGAGCTGTGCTCCATAATCACCCAATAATCGTCAATTTGTGACAAAACCTGGCAGTAGCGTGAGGCACGTTTCCATATATATAAACGGCTGACAGAGCTGGTAGGCAGTTTTGGATGGACATTTCAATCAAAATGTCTGATATCAAGTGGATTATTGCAATCCTTGCCTCTCTTCTCGCCAGTATTTCAGCATTTAACGAGCTTATCGTGGGCTGTCCCGGATGAAACGCTAACGTCAAGGGCTAGTAACCAAACCCTTGCTRCACAATGGGGATGGAACCTCCACGACCACCTGCAACATGGCAGCTAGCTGGTACCTGGGATATACTTCCTTACTGTGAGGGTGACAGACCTGGAACTGCCCAGGGAGGCTGTGGAGTCTCCTTCTCTTGAGGTCTTCAAAACTCACCTGGATGTCGCCCTGTGCCATGTGCTCTGGGTATCCCTGCTGGAGCAGCGGGTTGGACTAGATGGTCTCTAGAGGTCCCTTCCAACCTTAACATTCTGTGATCTACCAGAGTTTCTCTTCGGCCCCAACCTGTGAGCCAGTTTGGAGATATAATGTAGGAAACCAKGGCAAGGGTCTAGGATCAAACTCCTCTCACAACAGCCAATCTTGTCCATTGCAAATGGGACCCCATTCTTGGCCCACGAAGTACCCATTGCCTGTGCCCCTCTCTACGACCATCCATTGCACTGCCCAGCACCCTGGGAGGGAAGGAGCAGTGGAGCCCACGGGGCAACCGCTCGCTCTCGCATTCTGCAACTCATAACAGAGACTTGTGTCACCTCTTCTGACAGATATACTGGATAACAAACTGYCCCTGCCAAGGAAAAGCAGCTCTTTTATCAGAGAAATGAAAGGTGCTTTCAACAAAGTAAACAGGGAGGACAGGAGAGGGGAAGAGTGTTAGGCTAGCAAATGAAAGGGACTTGCCCAAGGAGAGATTGCTCCTCTCGGCACATTTGGTAAGGCTGGGGTTATACAAAAAAGACCTCCTATAGTTTTGCCCAGGAGCATGATGTGAAAGATGAGTTTATAAGGAAGGGGAAGAAAAAAAGAAGTCTGGCAAAAGAACTAACACGCACACAACCTCTCCAAAGAGATTAGAAGAAAAATGCAGGAGAAAGCGGGCTCAACAATCATTCACCTGGGCTCATTGCAGAATCTCCTACCCTGGTGTCTCAGACAAGGAGCCTGGGGAAGCCAGGGGCACAAAGAGCAGCAGTGCTGGAGGCCGATACGGCTGCTGCTGGAGGAGCTCATGGAAGAGAAGGGACACCGGCTTCTCGCAACAAAACCTGTCCTGTCTCCAACATCCTACTCCTATGAGAGGTGAAAGACAAACACCAACAGTGCACTCAGACACTAAAGAGAGTGGCACCATTCCTCTCTACATCTACATCTACATCATCTATGCAACGCGAATGGGGTTGCTTCTCTTTTGCCTCCCCAAACGGGACACCGCRCTGGTGGTCCTGCTTCAAATACCTTTCCTCAGAACCCACAGTCTCTCCACCGCTCCACCTCTTGCTGCTGCAGCCTCATAAAAATAATTTTCACAGTCAAAGATGTTGCTAAAGCAGAGAGAAGCAGGAATTTTCTCTTAAGCAGTGCTTTTCAACTCTTTCCAGGACAGATTATAAGCCTGTTCTTTCTTCTGGAGGTCCAAAGCATGGCATGGACAGCTGGTGTAACTTGAAGATTTCTATCTAAAATKATTTGCCCATAATTAGCCTAAAAAATCTAGTTCCGCAGTTGGGAAAATGCCAGTTCTGTGACACACAGGCTTTTGATACCTCCCTTTACACAGATGTTTGATTGGAATAATTCCACACGAAACCCGGCGAGATAAATCGGAAGGGCACCACACCAGACTAGCAAGCTGCCCAGGGCCGACACCTGCAAGGCAGCTTCCTGCACCAAGCCAGACCAGGCCAGGCCAGGCCTGGCTCCCAAGCAGCTCTCCACGTCACAGATGTTTCTGCCACAGGCCACCTCTGCTTCACATCAGTCCCAGAACAAAACGGTTAAAAAGAAATGTGGATGCATAGCAAAGCAATAGATATAATCATGATTTTCGGCCTCACTGCGAATATTTCATATAACTCTAAACTGTTTCCTTTCAAACACCATTTCTAATAACATTTGCTGAAATAACTTGCACTTCAATAACTCCTACACAACATACTCCACAAAAAACAAGAATAGATATCCGAAGACATGCTCCGATATAGAAATGCAGCTTTACATGCATGGCATTTCTATTAAAGTACTGAAAATTCACAGAAGGGGAGGGAATATCATAGGATATGACCAATACAATTAACAGCGGAAAAAACTATTAAAATAACCGATTTCAGCTCCAGCCAGAGCAGCCACCAGTCTCCCAGTTGGCCAGAGTCACAAGAAACCTGTTCCTCTGTTTYCCATGTTGTCCGAGCCAGGCTCAGGGCCTGCACAAATAACTCTGCCCCCAAGCTGSACGTGGGTTCTCTTTCCTCCTCGTGTCTCCAAGCAATAGGGAGCCGGTAGCCAGGAATTCTGGATACTGCAGCATGGAGAGGGGCCAGGACGCGGATCTCGACCCCGCAGCCGTTTCCTTACCCGGCTCCTGCTCCTGAAAGCGCCCTGGGAACCGGCTCCTTTCCTCTCTGCCAACGGCAGCAGCAACTCAGCCTCTGAACAGTAATAATCCAAGGGAGTTTAGAACAATCATGGAAATAAAGAGCCTGAGATCAGTCAAGGGGCAAATACGTTCTTGCACACTGCCCGGCCGCTGTTTTTAAGCGTTTATGCAGGGACACAAATTCATGCCAAACAATTTCTGCGCTCCAGCGGGTGAGCAACGGCTTCAATGGCACAGGTTGCAAAGGTGTTAACCCGCAAAGCACACAAATCCCTGCAGCAGCTCAACACTAAAACATGAAATAAGCATTAAGTGTTTTCTTTTGGAGGGGAAGGAACAAATATCGCTCTATCCCCGATGCTTTGTARCCCTTTCTGCATCTGCCACAATCCCAAGACTGAAAAATACAACCCCCTTCTCAGAAGGGGGGAGAAAAAAAATAATACCTAGAAAATTGACCGATCAAATGAATGGGTACCGACATGTACATGAATGCCGGGTATATGATCTGATTTGCCACAGCGGTGCAAGGGTGAAGCTTCACCAGAAAGACTCCACTGAATTTATTTTGTAGCAGAACCTCAAAGCTGCCCCAAAGGCCCCACACAGCCACATACACAGATTTCTTAGCAAGTACCAGGCATTTTTTTCCCTCTTGTTTAAAAGGTATCACCACTGGCAAGCCACGAACTTCCAAGATGAGCTTTTATTTTTCCATTTTTAACTGAACGAAAGAAAACAAAAAAGCTGAATTAAATTATCCTTAGTTCAGTGATCCACATCAGCAGATGTCTGGCTCTCACCCTCACCCCATTCCTGTCCAAAAGAATTCACAGCATGATGCCTCAGGATGGTTCTCAGGATGGGTCTGATAAACCCATATTGTTTCATTGCAAAATATAAGGCTTCACACGTGTATTTTGAGCCTCATAAACATTTAACATAAGCAACTATATTTAAAAGATGAAAACCTTCAGTTTTTTAATTAAATGCATCTTCTCGTAGCATGATAATGACATCTTTTTCTGTTGGATCAGACAATTCATCTCACTAGTACTGAGTTACCTATCTTTCTTACCAAAACAAATAAAGAAATCAGAAGAAAATAACWGAGCAGAAATTCCAACTGGGGACCAAGTGCAACTGGAGCAAGGAGGGGTGGAGAAAGCCCAAGGRTAAAGGGCTGCCACCTCATCCAGGAGAGCAGCATGCAGGATTTACCACCTCTACCCGCTTGCTGCACTGACCAGGCTTTAATACTTAAATCTGAAAACTGCACCCCAAGCAGTCTGTGGCTATGCTTGGTGGAGCCCAGCATCATCTCATCTCGCTGCAGAAAATGCAGGAGTTTTCAATTCAGGCATGTCAGCTGGAGTTTAATTTCTTTCTCCCCTGGGGATTCCAAGTGCCTTTTGAAAGCTTTTTGGTATCAAAAAACAGCGCCAGAAAAAGCAGAACTTACAGGTCTTCTGTATCTCCCATACACTTTTGTGCCAATAAATATATATATATATATATATGATCAAAAAAAGAAGAAAAAAGTGAATGTTCCAAGAAGGTCATCCCCCTCTAACATGCACATCACCTCAACCCAAAGGCTTGGTCAGTCTGCTAGCAAGAAACTAGAAGTGATAAACCAGTTCTTCTTTAGCAGTGGACATTATGTAGACAAATCCATTGCAATACCCTTTCAGAGATCACTATTCTGTTATTTATTCATGCACCAAACTCCCATTTTATAAAAATATGAATCTTAACTCATCAGTGCTTATGTCCTTTAAATCCCTCTAATAAAAAAAAAAAAAAAGAAAAGAAAAAGAAAGAAAAAACAACTTCATGAAAGCACAAAGAAACTCAATTAATATCTTCTTTTAAAATTAACTTCCACCCTGGCTAATAATTCACATTACAGCACACAGGCCGTGCTCAAGCAATTAAGCGTTGACACGGAGGTGACGARCAAGGTTTTACTTCTATCCCCAACACTGAAGGCACACTCCTAATTCACTATGAATCCACCTTAAAGCCGTATTTGTGACCCTCGTATTGCCACATTTCTGGTGCTGCTGCTGCACCACCAAGAAATGTAAACAGCATTTCATTTCCATCAGATCAAGTTGCACTGAGTTTCTTGCTTTGCTGAGCATGGATGGAATTGCAGTCCCCAAATTTCCTTTTGCACTTGCTGTGTTTCCTCTCACCTTCTGACAGCTGTTGATTAGTTCAGAGAGCAGGCAGTGGAAGTAAAAGATGCTGAAAGAGAGCAGGCTAAGCCAAGCGCTTGGAGCTAGGAGATACAGCAGATGTTCTGAAGATGGGGCGTCAACTCCCTAATGCATATCATGTGGGTAATACAGATTTACTAGAGTATTAAAGGAAATTACAGTTTAAGATAAATAATTGCTCAAGGAGATGGCACTGGGGCATCCCCACCGCACAGGTGCCACCTTCTCGGCCACCACCAGCTTGGAGYGGAGTAAGCCGAGCCCTGCCAGGCAGCTCAGTGCTACTGCTGCTGCCTTTTCACACCACAGGCACCGTGGACATGGTTCCAGATAGGTAGCAACACRTCCTAGTCCTTACGAGTTTTGAGTAAATACCTTTCTCTTTATTCTCCTGTGCATCAGGAAACTTCAGTTAACCCGATTTCATCACTGCAGACAAACGATTTCGAGAGTTCCTCCCCATTAGGCTTGCTGAGGTCTAACTCAGATAAACTCAGGTTGGCTGTTCCAAAGTCACATATTAACTCCAAGTTTCCTTTAATCTGCAGTCCCTGGCACTTTATTTATCAGGGCGAAGCGAGGCCATTTCCACGTTTCCCTCTAATAAAGCTACGGTGGAGCATGGAGCCCGGCTGCGACCTGCTCCGATGCATCCGCAGGCCGAGGCTCCAGGAACGGGCAGGCTCTAACCCCGGCACGTATCCCCACGGCAGAGCCGCTGCTGGCCTYGGAGACCCTAATCACGGGGAAATTTTCCTAGACTAATGGAAAACGACCGCACCGCCTCCCAGAAAGCGTGAGCTAATTTAAATGTAAACCCGTGTAACACAGTGTTTCATTTCTTGGGCCTGACTCGCACTGATAAGCTCTTAGTCCAAATAAGGGAAAAATYGGGTTCGGAACATGAAATCAGCTATTGAGCATCCTGCTTGTTTGCTCGCTGCCTGATCTGAGCTTTTGCAGCCCATGACAAGGAAAACAGCAGGAGCAAAGAGGAGCTGCCTACGTGCAGGACCGTCCACCTTCTTCCAAGAGCTCACCTGGTTCAGCAAATCCCAAGCATGATCCGCATTCTTCCCAGTGGGAGAGAGCAGAGGCTTCCGATGCATCTTTACCAACAGTGGTCCACTAGCAGACTTGAACAGAGTGTGGGCAGTTACCCTGGACTTGCAGTACCCTTGGACTTTAACCATGGGGAAAAACAAAAACTTAGTTAAAAGATCGGGGAAAAAAAGTCAATATTGAAAGCTGATCTCTTTTTTGAATATTATCCTAAAAAGATACCTGAGGCCGAAAGTGAAGATGAGCAAAGGTAACAACCAAAAGTTTGGGCTAGTGTTTTTCTAATACGCTTTTCTGCTAGGACTGCAGCTGTCCCTCAGATAAATTAATTAAGCCCAAACAATACAAAACAAAATCCTGTGTCATGTGCAAGGAACCTGCTGGGACCTATTTGAGCTATAAGATCATTTAATGAGTTCTCATTAAATTAACATCTTCCCCAACAGCAAGTTCCACAGTAAAAGATATAAGCAGAAGAGCTTTAAATGGCTTTTCCTGCTCTCCAGGCTCCCGCTGTCTCATTTGGTTCAGGCAGCTTGAAATCTGTGCATGCCCAGGAAGCTGCAGAACAGGCTCACCCAGCTTCATTTTTACTGCAAATTTCCAGCAGTAAGAGGGAAAGGGGATGACTTTGCTGCAGACACAGCTGCTCCTGGAATCAGGAAAGATCCCTAATTCTCCACGAGGTGCTGSTGCCTCCGAACGGCAGCACGGCGCTGGCACCGCATCCCTTCAGCTTGAGGCCTTGGGCGTTAGGATCCATCACCCCTGGGGCTCCATCACCCTCGGGGCTCCTTCCCTCTGACACCTTCAGGGAGGTGGGGTGGTGCCTGCGCAGCTCTGCAAGCTTCAGGTGTCCCTTTTAATCCCTAATTTTCTCAARAGCAGGAGGTTGCTGGAAAAGCTCTGGCTTGAGCATTGTCCTTGTTGGCTTGTGAGCATTCCCTTGCAAGGTAACTTCATCCCTCACAGAGTTTGACTGTATTTAAAGAGATGCATAAGGGACAGAGATGCAGTTGAACCTTTCAACATGCTTCAAATGCCAGTCCAGTAATTAAAAAAAGTTCTTTATTATGCAGGTGATTTAGATGTACTAGTAGAGTGCTGTGGAGACCAATATGAACATATAACTCAATGCAAGACTGAGATGAGCACAAAGAATTCTCATTTAGGCTTCATGCTGACTCATATGCCCAGGGTAAAACAGGGATTCTTTGATTTGAACTCAGAATTTCCTTTTAAAGAGCCTACCACACTGCCTGGAGAGCACGCTTGGCTCAAGAGGCATCAAAATGCACCCAGCTCATGGCAATCTTGCTGAGATATTTTTAATACTAAAGTATTGCAAAATAAGTTACTATGTGCCCAGAATCAGCCAGATAGCATATACTATCAGCAGGGCATGTAAGGAAAATCATGGCACATTAGGACAGCCCATCACGATGGTGTATTACAAACAGCATTTTTACTTGGCTTACAAAACAATTTATAATATATCCTCTGAGCTTTAACAGACCCCAGCACCCATTACAGCTGCATCAAGATCAAATTTTTTTCATGTGTGCAATGCTTTTGTATAATGTGGAACTGTCCACAGAAATTTCATTTGTCAAACATAAGCCCTGAACATGAAGAGAAAGGGAGAACTGACTGATGGGTGGAAAGCAGAGGCAAAATTTTCCTGTGAGATGTGGAGACAGGAGCAGTTGGAAGAATCTTGTTTAATCTTTCCTTGTGCTTGAAAACAAGTCAAGGGACTGCACAGGTGAGCTGCAAGGGATTAATTACCAAGAACTAGACCCACATCTGTGGGGCTTTCACCAGTTTTGTGCATCCAAAATGCAACAGTTCCAAGCCATCCTTTCCAAGGACGTGCTCCGGCCTCTCAGGGAACCCCCTTGAGGAAAAGGAAGCATTTTGGAGCCATGTTCACTTAAGGGACCTTTGAGGTCAAGCACCTCACAGAGCCAGGATCTGCAGCCCTTCCTCAAAGACTTTTTCCAAAGCTCTGTTGGAAACATTTTGGAAATAACACCTGGGGCAATCTAGCTAAGAACAAACAGATCCTCYGAGCACAACTGGGACACAACAAACTGGCACAGAGAAATCAAGAACAAAGATCTGAAGTTGTGTRGACGTTGCTTATTGAAGTCCTGACAGCACTTAGTCCTACTGCAAACAGCAGGCAACAACAACAACTTCCTGAGTGATTCTGCTAAAGAACAGAGACTAAGGAATCTTACCCTGTCTCGGGGTAGAGTTTCCTCCAGATGTTAAAGAATACTATATTTTCTGTACAGGTTCAAGAAGAAAAATAGCCACAGGCACATATGGCAGCAGAGTAGCAAGGAGTTGCATACAGAACCTTTATAGGCTGAAGTTTTTGCTCCCCACAATATTTGTTGTTGTTTTTATCCTCTAATCCTATGTTTGTCTTTGGGTCATTTTTTCACTGGTAGCCTCCTGGCAAAGCAGGTAAAATAAAATGAGTTTTGCATGGACGAACTGCTTTGTACAATGGAAAAGGAGGTAGCAAAGGCAAATGGATTTGTTACGACTGGGATTACTAGGRGAATGATCTCTAGTAGAATCAACAGTAAAAGACTTCCATCTGCCTGGAGTGTTGTTTTGGTTTGTTTTTCCCTTTGGATATTTTACCGTATTTTAAGGAAGGAAGAATTAATGGTTATTAACACGCACATTCACATCCCGTCTGCTCTTCCCATCTTTCTCTCCGGCTGCAGCTGAACCGTAGTAATGAAACTTCCTCCTGTTCTGCAAGCTGACTGCTGGGAGTGATGGAGGAGCACAGGGGTCAGCAGAGAGACCAACTAATGCAGAGAAGACTGAATGCACAAATTCTTTTTCCAGATAAGCCGTACCTTATCTGGAAAAAAAAAAATCATGTAGCATAAAGCCTGAACTGAGGTTCTGCATTTTGCGGAGCCCTGCAGATTATCTTCTGTTATCACCATTAAATYACTGTTAAAGCACATTTGCATCTCAGCCAAATTTGGAGCCACTCTGCACTTACCCTGGTGCCTTGCGAGCTGCTGTCTAGCCGCACTTCTTCAGAGCTGTTGAGGCAATCACTTGGCAGCCGTGTCGCTTTGCAAAAATGCTGCAGCCACTRAGTCTAGGTCCCTGCTACTGCTAAATCTGCTTTCAGGGGTGGGCCATAAAGTTTGATGTGGTGGAACAGAATTCAACCCTGTGGCCTGCAGTAGTGCCTGTAAGTCTGCAAGGGAAGAAATGGAAACCATGCCCTCAAGCACAGCTTACAGTAAAAAGCAAGCCACAGAGCTTAAATAAAACTTACTGTGATTTGGAGACACTTTTCTGCGACTGATCCTTCCCAACTACCTTTTGTTCTAGAAAGCCAAATTACTCGAGCCCTTGGGGAGGCTTATTTTATTGATTTCTTCCTGACTGCTAGTTTTACCAAAGCTCCCCTGTTTCATACCCTACCTCCTCAACTACCCATCATAAAATCTATTTTACGTGACAGATCTTCTGAGAAGCCCCAAATATTTTCAGTCCCAGATTTAATATAGTAAGAAAACCCCAAAAGGCATCAAATAACCTAGCCTAAATGCTCCTTTGAAACCTTGAAGCTTTTTGAAAATACAGAATAATAGATTAGATGCTCTTAACCCATGTTCTCACAGCTTCTACTAAGGTGTCCTGAAAACTCTGCCTAAAGGTTGTCCCAGAACAAGTTCTCATCTACCTTATCCTAACCCGGCTGTCCCAACTGACCCTGGCATTCCAAACCCAAGGCCAATGTCAGCAATATCTGGCAGCTCCAGGATAAAACCTGCCCATATCACCACATCAGTCAGCTTCAGTCAACCACCGGCACCCCATGCCTTCCGGTACTACATATTTCACACCAAGGTCTGGGGCATTTTTGGCACCTTCTGACCTTTACACCAAATCCTAACYTCTACCTACCAACTCTTCCCAGCCCTAAACCCAAAACTTGTCAAGTTCTAGCAATAACTCTAGCTCAAATCAACATCTGCAAACCCCATCTTTAATCATTTCCCCAGCTCTTCCTGGAAACAAACAAATCCCACCTGCCCAACACCAACACCAAGCTGTTTGCCCATGCACTAGTCTTCCAGCAGTTGCATTGGTGCCAACTCTATCTCGGTATTTCTCTTCCTGCCTCAGGACAGCTGTGACACAGAGTTGTTCACTGCCATTAACATCTCGAGGGAACATGAATTAGTTCTGAAAAAGGAAAAGGCATGGGAGGAAAAGTAAGGAAGCATCCAGTACCGTAACAGTTATTCCCATTCAACTGCTGAGTCAGGGAACAGTTTCAGATTAGTGCTCTCACTGTTCAGAGAACATACCTTAAAGGCTATTGATTTTTAAGATGATGAATTAATTTATGCAATCCTTTGCCATATACAGTCTTTTGGATTCCTAGGGTGTTTGGAAAACCACCTTCTGGAGAAGGAAGTTCTCCAGGAATGTGTGAACAAGACCTCTCCTCCCCTTTCTTGTGACCATTTTTTAGCCACAGCTAAGGAGCATTTAGTCATTAATTCCTATCATTTCCTACTGCGCTATAGTCAGAGGGAATCTCTCGCGTACCATCTGTGAGGTGCTTAATGTAACACCCAGCACACATCACCTGTAGAGGTCTCCAGAAGCTGCAGACCAGGGAGGATCCATCCCCTCGTCTTGTGAGCGAGGAAGCTGAAGCAGACACAGTGCCCTTGGTCAAGGCAAGCACCACTTGTTTGCCTTGCAGAGCAATGCAACCAGGCCCTCCTGCCCCATAGGATGGAGACGATTGTAGACCTGAACTGCGGTAAATCCTAAAACACACAGCATGAAGTTAAATGCAGTTAGCTTTTCTGCACAGCAAACTCATGCCTGATAAATACACCAGCATAAAATTAGGAAAAACCTACTGCAACGCAATGCTATCTCATCAGCAAATGTATTTCACAACTCTAGGGATTTCGACATTTCTACTTGGCCTAGGTAACAGGAGATGGATTAAAAGATGTCCAAGTCGCACTGGATTAAGAACGATAGTTCTACTGCAGCCCTGACTAAAATGTGGGGTATTAACCTCCCAGACCCGATCTGTATTTTAACATGAATAACTGCTCTGAGAGCTGAGCTAAAGTAAGATACAATTACAAGGCCAGTAGCAGTCTTAACCACAGCAGTTCCTGACATGGCTTGATGGACACAGTGCTGTAATTCCAGTTGTTTTGTACTGCTTCCTGAATAAGGAATGGAGCCAAAGCCCCAGCATGTGCTCAAGCTTSGGGACAAGTCCAGCAGGAGGAATTGCTTTGTAACATAACCTGCCACTTAAGCTGAGCTCTGCTTACTCTGAGCCAGGTTATTTTTTTTAATTAGCCACTCAAGACATTGATATGCCCAAAGCAATATAGCTGCTCTTGGCAGCAYGTATCAGCAGATCTATTATTTTAACCTACTTGAACAGGTGGAAGAGTCTGACAAGGAACTGCGCCTCCAAAGAAATAACCCATACGGCAGCTGCCTCTCTAGGCTTTGGGTAGGAAGATAGTTGGAGCAGGAGAARCTTGTTAGGAAACAATTATCTCCAAGTGACTGATGATGAAAACCTAATCACTTCTCCGATCAAGGCACCATCAGAGTATGCAGGGCAGTTTGCAGCACAGATAGAGCTTTCCAGCTAGACAGATCTAAAGCTCCTGTGGTGGTAAGCTTTATACAGCCCGACTAAAAGGTTTGGCTGGCAGAATTTGATTGGAAGTGTGCTCAGACATGATTCTTCTTCATGTAGCATAGATAAACTCTACCCCAGTATGAAGGAATTACAGAGAACCAGAAGCCATTTCTTTCTTTATATATGCATAGAGACACACAAGCACACACTGGTTATGTTCTCATGCACATTGCTGCACAAAACACTCTCCCCGGGCCCAAACTGAAAGATTAGTTCAGGTTTTCTTTAACACAGCACTGGCTCCTGACATCTCCCTTGTATGTTCTTACCATACACTCAGGATTTGCTGCTAGCAGGAGCTGCCAAAACCCTTACTCACAAACCCTCTACCTTATTCTCTTAGGCAATTGCTGCCAATCCCTCTTTCACAGGGCATCTGAACACTTTCCCCTAGACCCACCACAGGACCTCTCCAGTCACCTCCTCAACCACCAAGCAAAGAGCCAAGATGAAAGGATCTTGCAGGAACGGCAACAGATCAAACAGGGAAGAATGAATTCYACATCTAAGTTACTTCCACAGGGAATATTCTGCCACCAGCTAGCTCCCTCTTTCAGTAAGAAATATCTTGCATGCGTCAGCTTGGAAAGAGATGATCAGACTGGTATCTAGATTGCACACTGTGCTGAACTCCTGGATGCTTAGCTTTCTGAAAGCATCTCTTTCAGAGCATACTTGATTTATGGCTTCATTGACACTGCACTGCAGCATTTTAATAGCGTGTGACAACACAGCAGAACCACCACTAGGTCCCTGCGGCAGGATGAGGTGCAGGCAAATTGCAAAAGCAAGCAAGGGTCCCATGAGCAATGGTGTTAGGAGTGAGCAATGGTGTTAGGAGACCCTGCAACCCAGTAGCTGCATCAGGGGTTTGGAGCACTTGCATCAAAAGATGCAGGGGCACTTGCATCAAAAAGATGCAGAAAAAGATGCAGAGAAAAATATAACCAGGGTAACTCTCACCCAATTAGCCCTACCTTCAACTCCAGGCTTGCTAAAATACTCAAACTGCCAATACCAAAGTTACTTGCTGAAATGGTACCAATATTAAGCGCTATACTATATTCACATGTAAATGATAACTCCAGTTATAAATACCCAATTACACCCTGCCTGACTAGATTTGATGTGCACCAGCAATAACTAGGATCTGAAATCAAAGGACCTGGCTCAGCCTTCAACATAACTCGGAATCATCAAAAAATTCTAGTATTCCACTAATTCTAATATTCTAAAATTCCACTCTTTTGGCCTAAAGTCTGCAACAGCCCATGAATTCTCTCACTGCAGTAGACATTTCCCCTAACACTCTCGGCTATAGTCGGCCAACACGAGCTATTACTAATCTGTACTTATCTCATTCCGGTTATTGCAAATATCAGGTCCTTTAGAAACAGTGTCATCTTCAGCCTGCAATATGAAATTAAACTTAAACCATTAGGCCTAATCACATTACTTTGAATGGAGTATTGATTGAGGTTAATTTTATTGTATGTTTTGAGAGGCTGACTTGCTTGCTTGGTGGCTGGCTGTCATTTTGATAAATGGGAGCCTGTGGATATCTAAAGAGGGACTGATATTTCTATTTAAGCAAGCACCATCAATAAACTCACCGAGAGGAAGAATTCATCCTCTACTAAATAAGCAGAGGTGCCRGGATGGACACAATCCTGTTGTGTCCTCAAGTGAACGGTCAGTTCAGAGACGGTCACAAGCTTTGCTCTTCCTTCTTGTATACCTGGTTCCTATCACATCACCCGAGATCTGGWCATCCTGGGAATCTTAAGCATCACAAAACCTTCATTCACCTTAAGTATTTTAGCTTTCACATTAAGTATTTCAGTTTTTGCCTCATGATGACTTTACTTCCACTGAAGATGAGAAAGGAGTGAAAAGTGTTTATCTTGCATTAAGTGCAAATTAACATATGACAATATTATTAACACATGATGATATTTAAAGCAAAAGATACAAGGAGTTTTGCTTATTCAAATCCATCCAGTTATGAATTCACCATCTAAACAGTTCTCTCTGTTTAGTTAGTTAGTTAAGAATAGACCAAATAGATTTTAAAGGACTGAATGGCCAATATTTTAGGCAGCTGCCTAAAAATCAAGATATCTTTGAAACTAAATTAGAGGGGGGGAAAAAAGCTTATCAGGGATTTTTTTAAACCAAGTCTAGTCTCATCAAACATCTGTCACTCTGGATTACAGAAACAGTTCATTGTCTACTTGTTTAATATGTCACAGTCAGTTATCCAATTCAGATTCTTCTTCAGATGGAGATGAGCCAAAACACCTGCATGCATTGATATAAAACTGCTGTATTTGGTAACATGCAGCAGATTGCAGTCCACCCAGATACAAAAAAAATCTGTTTACAAAATATATGACCTTGATTATTCCTTGGACATTTCTCAGATGTTCTGTCCCTGGTAGTACTATCCAGTATTACAGTTTATTTTTCAATCCCAGTTACTGGCTCATGGTTTCCTTCTGAAGTAGGMATCTCATTGCTCATTAAAGCATGTTCTTATCTTCACAAGTTCAAAGGAACAAATCCTTTTCTTTTTTTCCCCCTTTCCTCTCTCTGCTCTTCCCCTCCACTCCCCACTGCACATCAAAAACTCTAACGAGATCTTATTTATTTAGGTTTTGGAAACAGAATTGAAACAACATAATCCTTCTTGGCTGAGTGACATCAGCCCACAGAGGGCAGTCGCCTTTGTGAGGCTGCTGAGACTAGAGCCCTTTCCCATGACTCTTTCCCCTAATGTCCATTACCTTACTATTGTTACTACGAAATAAGGGCTACTCACTTGTCCACACTTGTCACTCCTGTGTAGAGTCAATCTAAAAGGCATCACTCAGGTACGTCCATGAAAACCCCTGAAAAGATCTGCAGTCCTGTTGACTGGTGTTAGATCAGATCAACCACCTGCCTTCTCTGCTTTAACCAGCATGACAAGGACTATCCCAAGCTGCACATACATGTATTATATTGGCTATAGCACATAGGCATAATTATTCTAGGAAAAAAAAAAGAAAAGCAACAACCTGATTATTAGCAATTGAAAAATGCACTGAAACTGCAACCATTGCCATGGCAAATATGACAAGAATAACGACTCTTTTCTTGAGTTTTATCTTAATCAAAAGAAGAGGCTGAAGACACAGAGCATCAAAGGAGTCTGATTTCAACCATCTCCTCTGATGTTCTGATCCCAGCAAGCTGACTGAGCAACCTCTTTTTCTGCAACTGCCCTTACAGCAGCTTTGTAACATAGGAGCAATGTCAGTAATAAACTTTGACTGCAAAGAGTTACTTCTGAACTAAAAGCAGAGTTCTGCAGCTAGTTAAAAGAGCAAGAATTCCTAGGAACAGGCCAGCTACATTCCTATGCATTCCCAAGCTACTTTAACTGGAACAKCTCTTGACTGTAAACCTTTCTCAGCCCTCAGATGGGGAGAAGTAGCAGCTCCACAACCCACCACCAATCTGCCTCCAGGGCCACCACGATCAGGGACAGAGGTGACAGCAAAGGCACGGGGCTACAACAGAGAATATGAAGCAGAACAGAGGCTTGGAGGAGGGAGAGAGGAGGAAAACAGTCAGGAGATTCAAAGGAATGAGGGAGAAGTGGGGAAAGCATTCACTAAATGCAGAGAGTTGAAATKCAGGGGAAGAAAAAGTGAAAATAGAGGAAAACGGAGTAGGGAAATGAATATCAGAAAAGAGAAAAAAAACAGAGAAGAAATGAGTAAAAGAGACTTAAGGGGCTTAGTGTGATAGCTTTATTATTCTCTGAAAGCCCCTTTAGCACTAATAACAGCAGAGATTAAAGAGATTTCTTTCAGCCATCGAATTTTTACAGATATTATTTCCTCCTACTGTATCTCATTCAGAATGCAATTTCTGCTAACATTAAATCAGAACCAGGGGAGGCTTTCACATGGGACTAAAGCTGGGATAAGGTCTAGAACAGGCACCAGAAAACTGCACAACGAACTCGGTATCGTAGCATGTCAGAAAGTTTTGTATTCTTATTTCCTTTTTAATATCAGAAAGACTTTGAGTAAAGAAAAATATGGTATATCCCACTTCCATAGCACTTCTTTCCAAGAACAGTAATAAATGCTCATTTCTATGATGTACAGAATTCTGACACGGAAATATAATTCACATTATAAGGATTTTTGGAATAACAATAGGGAAGAAAAAAGAGACTACTGTGCAATAAAATACAGTTTCTGCTTAAACATTTGCAAAGGAAATGGAGCCTCAAGAGACCCAAACATGAAGTGCTGAATCAGCTGAAGTTSCTGGAACTTCAGGGTACTCTGTGGGCTTGAAAAGTATCTTGAGAAGTGTCACAGTATCCCAACACAAATCTTGGGGAGGGTTCTCAGGACTTCTAGGGCTTCACACGGAGCTTCCAAGAACCAGGCACGACCCAGCCCCAGCACCCTTCCCAATTCTGGCGAGAGCCCTAATATGGAACCAAAATCTAGACCTGCAGCTTGTGCCTTTCAAAAACGTGTTTTTCCCTTCAGCGCCCTAATTCACATCCTTGCGTTTCGGGGTCACTGCCCAACTCAGCGAGTTCATCGTGCAGTGCTGAGAAGSGGTTACGGCTCTGCCAGGGAAAGGCCACTCGCGTGAGGAGGAGCTCCCGGCCTCCACGCAGCGCTGCCCTGCTGCCACTTCCTACGGGCTTTGCACCCATCCTTCTCCCATGTCAACCACTCTAATCCTGCCTTAAACCCCCTGGAGGTGTAAGGGTCACCAGGCCAGGTTCTTATTTTAAAGCTTTTATCTAAACTGATCTGTGCAGTAAGCAAGCTAAGTTCTTGGCTGCTATTAARTCTCTTGTCTAAAACCCCTGGGTTTCAGGCAGCCTCAAAACTTCCAAAAAAGCACTGCCTAATAACAGCAAAGAGGACTGGAGTGGGGAATGTTGAACTGAAGGACCACAGAGGGAAACCRCAGCTCTCTGTTTGCAAGAGTCCAGTGCCAAAAATGGTCATTGCACAACGTGAATGTCCACACAGCCTGAAGACACAGGACTTCAGGGAGGGACAGCCCAGAGCATCAGTAACACACCAGGGAGCACCGCAATTTGATCCAGTCTTTTTTGAGATTGCTACACGGCTTAGAATCATTTGGAAGACAAATTCCTTTGAGCACTATAAAGTATTTCTATAGCTAAAGCATATAGGCTGGTCAGTAAAACATTTGATTATTTACACAAATGCCAGGCCCTCTCGTGCCTTGYGCATGACCATGCCCAAATTCATTAACAGAAACGAGTCGATTCTCTAACGCAGATGCTGAGATGAAGCCCAAATGCACTTGTACTGACAGTCCCTGGTAAATGGGGAATCAATGCCCCAGTGCTCATTAGTTAGCAACTGCAGGAGACCCTTTTAATTGGCAGCTGATACTTGATTCAAACAAATAAAGTGACATTCAGTCTTCCATTAGCAACCTACCTTTTTCCTATTAATTCTACTGCAACTCCCGAAGAATATTTCGGAAGACTGGACTAAATTACCAGCTCCCTGCCACTATCTAGGTTGACACTCTGAAGTATTTTATCATGATTTCAGTGCTGATGTTGCATTGAAACACTGCATATGCTCTACTGATTGCTCAATATGGTTTGTATTAATACAAGTTGTTGGCTGTCACTGTGCTGAGAGCAGGTAGTTACACTGGTTACTTTAGAACTGGAATAATTTATTATTGAACAAGCAAGTTCAACAAGCACTATAAAATCAATTTGTAATTTTTATGCACTTCATCTGGGCTGAAAAATGGTTTTGTTCTCCACTATTTTCTGACTAGACCTCTTCAACAGAAAAGGGGGGAATAAAGCTTTTAAAATTGCATTTTGGTCAGCAAGGCACTCTGGAAATCAAGATTAAAGATGACAGCTTTTAGAWGCACAAGTTATGCTTACTTTGTTTTATGGACCTAAGGCCGCCATGGTGTCAGGCATTCTATCGTGGAAAAAAAATCCAAAGGTTAAAGAAACAAATACACTTTGATAGAGTCAGCCAAAAACTTGGCTCATTTGCAGTAGCTGAAAAGCTAGTCCAGTTTTGTTTACTCCTTCAGATCATTGCTTTACAAAGGCACATAGCTGCTAGTTGTTCAAAGTTTTAAGAGGAATGGCAGTTTSAGAAGAAAAATAAAATAAGCAGTGCTAAAATCTTCAATGGCTGCACCTGTAATTACTATGCAAGACAAAACGCACACCTTCCCAGTAGCATGAAATCCAATTAATACAATTCTGGGAAGACTCAGCGCTCTAATTCTGACGAAGATTTAAAGGTGCAATGATGGACGGTGGGAGTTAGCTCAGTCTAACGACCCTAAAAGCTTTAATACCAGCGAGATTTACCTAACGTGTCCAGCTGGTCAAGCTAAAGGCACAGTCCATCATCGCTACCACAGCAGCRCCTGGGCTTTGCATCATCTTACCAGATCAATAGGAGAAGGCAGCTCTGGAGACGCGTCAAGGCAGCCCCTTCCAGTAAAGCTCAGCATGCTGGTGCCATGCACTGAATCATCCCAGTGCTGGATCCCACCCCGCGCCTCCGTGAGCCACTAAGGCACTAGCAGCATCGCCAGCCGGCCCCTTGTTAACAGGAGCCAAGAGGACTGCAGGGTATTGAACAGTGTTTGCAGAGCTGGGGCTGAACGTGGGAGTTGTGTTAGAAAGAGCAGGGGTACAAGATATTGCATCTCAAATTGCAAGTGATTTCTTTTGCTTCTAAGAAAATTGGACCCTGAAGTACCGCAGCTAAAAGCAGCTCTTCTGACACAGGCCAGCACTGCTCCGACACCAAGACGTTCCTGCTTTGTAACATACCACTGTACTTTACATTTTAGGCTCAAAAGTGTGCAGAAAACGGGAAACGGAGGACCCAGGAGAGCAATACTGTGTATGCAAGGGGTTGTCTGTCATGGAATTAGGGTATGTATAATTTAAACTCATGCATACTTACAGTACATAGCATTTGTTGCTGTGCTTTCAAAGGGCTTTTACAATGGCTCAGCGGAACATTCGTAGGGTGAAAAATGTCCCCAGACCTGGAATTCTCAAGGTATTTCAGCATTAATAAATAGCAGAATTACCATGGGAGAGMTAGAAATCATTCCTTAAATAGTCCCAAAAGTATTAAAATAAAATCCATGGAAGGACAAACAGGAATACCAAGACCTGAATATTTCTATTTTCTACTTTAATCAGCTTCCAGAGAAATCTGGAGCCACTAATGCTGATGAGCAATAAACAGTAATAGCACTTCCATGGATCTATTCAGTTCTGAGATGTCATAGGCACTAATTTATGAGTGCATAGGAGACCAGTGAGACAGCAACTATTCTTCAGTATCCCCAAAACCATCAAAAGTTGTAATTTCTGCTCCATGAGAAATGTTCACAAATGGAGTTCCTGTCACAAATTACAATTGCTTTTTTACAAAAACTTTACTTCACAAGTCATTTTTAAAAATAGGTTGCTTTGTTTTAAATAACAAACCAAGAAAATAATTTATTTCAATGTCAGGACTCCTGCAAGCTTTCAAAGTTATCTTTTTCAAATATCTCAACTCCATTGTTCTTTCAAAACCTATTTTCATCAYACTAACCTGCACTGTAAAGTTACATTTTGATACAACTGCTTTTTCTAGAAGAAAGGTTTGTGGGTCTGAAAGCAGCCTCTATAACAGCAAGGCCTAGAATCATGCAAAACTACTTTTTTAGCTCCTACTAATTAAAAAAATTGCTCCTCATGCTCTTAATGTTACGTTTTTAAGTACAGTACATTGAAATGTTATTCAGCTGCATTCATACCAAAAATGGAAAATTCTGACAGGCTGCAGTAATTAGCAAGCGTGAAAAAAGCCCTAGTGAAGTAGAAACGCAGGCAGCAGTGACATGATAATTGCCAATAAACAGAGCTGCCACAGGAATAAGTTTAATTTCAGCCATCCAGCTAAGCTAAAGGGCACTTCTCTGCAAGCCTTTTCTTGGGGAATTCCTTTTCTCCAAGCACTTCTCTGAGCTAGGATGGTTTTGCAGTGATTAGCAATAGGAACCATTCCGTTCTCAGACGTAGAATTAAAAGTTATTAAACACTTAAGAAAAAAGACTTAATGATGTCTTTATCAAAGGCAATCACAGAGACTTAAACTTCCAAGCTCATCCACTTGGTGCATCAAAGCAAGTGCAATCCTTCAGGCAAAATGTTTACCATGCTGAATAACCCTGACCGGTAGGAAACCACTGTCACATGAAAAATGAAGAGCCTGATGCTTCTAAAACCCTTCCCAACAGTGGGGGAAAAAGCAATCAAAATGCACTAGCAGAGAGGGGTACTCTCACCTCATCTCGCCCCTTTTTGTGCTGTAAAAGCAAACGCCATATGAGTAAAGGCAGATAAAGCTTGACAGGATTAATTAGAAAACGAAATAGTAATGAGAATAGTTACTATGCCTTTCCCCCCACCCCACATTTTCCAGTTCTGTATGTAGCCGCTTATAAAACCAAGCAAAACACTCTCAATATCCTAGCCTGGGATGACACCTCCTTGTCTGTCTTTGAGTRATGAACCTATTTTCTTGTTCCTTGAAGATAAGGCAACTTCTGACTAAGAGAAATATAGGAGAAAGTTTTCTATTATGGGTATAGGTCAGCTAGAGAATAGAGGCAGAAAATCGCTGTACAGCAGTGGCACAAAGTTGTGAAAGAAAGTTATTTTCCAGATGCCCTCCCTCCCCTCCTTTCTCTCCAATTTCTTGGATTTCAAGGGCAGGTTCTGTGAGACAGGTTAGTCTCTAATGGAAGTTCATTCATTTCATGAATGCAGGGACTGGACAACAACATGGAACTGAACCTTCTGTTGCAGCTGAGAGGTGGGAGCAGCCTGGTCGGGAGCTCGGGAACTCTCTGTCTGGCTTGGTTAGCGTTAGGACCTGAAACCTCCATTCGTGAGACTTAATGTTCTTCTAAAACCTGTGAATCCAGCGGGGTTTGGGGGGGTTTTGTTGTTGTTGATGCTGTTTTTTTGAACAGCTCTAATCCCCAAGCTCTCTATTTAACAGGAGCCCGGTGCATCACCATTCATTTTGCCCAGGAACAAACCAAGCAAGAAACCCTATACCATCTCTTTAAAATCTTGGAATTTCACTTGAGATGTTAATTAAAAAACTCAAAAATATTCAGTTTTTGCATGCTTAAAAAAAACCTCTCAGGAACCACATACCCAAGACAACAAAAAGCAAAAAAAAAAAACAAATAAAAACCAAACCAAAAACCACTCTGAAATATTTGCAGCTTCCTCCTGTTTCAGATGGCTACATCACAGGTTGGGTTCTGTTTGTTTGTGTTTTTAAGCAGATGGTTGCGATGCTGTTTAGGCGCATTCTGCCGTCAATAATCCTCAAACAGAAGCCATCCACGCAAGGACAGAGAAACTTTCCCCAAGTCAGACAACTTTAAATAAGGACAATTGGTGACTTGCTGCATTCTGTTCCACGGCTCTCACATTTGACAATGACATTTCCCTGCCAGATAACCGACCTCTGGTCATCCAAAGTACCATACTAGGCAAATTCACCCTCTTGAGGCTAGGTGGTACTTGCTGACAAGATGCAGGCTTAGTTAAACTCACCTCACCCCTTTCTTCTGATGCAAATAAACACAATTAGTTCTCAATAATATATTTGCAAATCAAACAGCAGGAGGATTTAGTGAGGTTTTGTTCCTACTGAGTGATTAGATACAGCAGAGACARCCCTCCCATCCCTGCACATGTAATTTGCAGTACAGCTCCTAGGACGTTAGGTGCTGACATTTTCATAAGGCCTGTAAGGTTATTCCCTTGTTTTAGAGGAGGAAGGACTTTCATTGCTGTTGTCAGGGTAATGACCACCACGTTTACTCAYGTTGATTATGTTACTCTGTGAGTTGCTCCACTCAAGTCAACATTAAGCACTGAAAATGCGGCCCTACCAACAGACAGGTGAGGAGGGGCAGAATCTTCCCCTCGGATATGGGCCTGTGTTTCCAATCCTGCTAGAAGGACTGAAAAAAAAAAAAGTATTAAATCACTAAGCTCTTTAAGTAACATATAAATCAAGGATTTTACAGCACAGAGAGCAAGACTGTGTGACACCAAGCCAGAATGATAATAAGCAAAGGCTTATTAGCACTGYGCTGTGCTACAGCATCTCCGCAACACAAACATCATCCCAACGTGACGGGTGACATGAGAGATGGGGAAGGATTCTTCAAAGGTGGCGAGAAAAGCAAGAAAATTGAATTCCCTGTCACTCATCTGGAAGTGGTCTGACAAAGCGACAAGCAGATCTCCCAAAATCAAGGGAGAAATGCACGCCTCTGTCTGAATAAAGGCCATTAGGCTGAAACCTGGGAAAGGATCCTGAGCACAAATGCCAGACTGGAATAATCACCTTCTCTAAGCCAGGAGCRTGGTCCGCTCAGCAGCAGGGCCCCGCTAGCCTGAGGGCAGGCGCAGGGCTAGCACAGGCCCATCTTTGMGGAGCACAAAGGGCATGGGCTGCTCGAGGGCAACCCCGAACTGCAGCTGTGAGCTCCCTGTCGCGGTGAAAGAGGCTCCTCTTTGCCAACACAGAGCTTTTCCCTTGGGGAGAAGCGCCAGTCGGGCTGTTCTGAATCGCTTCCCAAGGCAGGGGAGTCAGCACCAAGTCCAGCACGTCCACAGCAYGGGTTCACTTCCAGCACTCAGTCAAACAGATCCAGCCCTCTAAGCTTAATGAAATTGCAAGGAAAAAGCTAGTGGTTTGTTTCTACACTGAAGTCCCTAGCCCAGGATTTTGCTTCAAAAGGACCCAGCCAAAAAAACACAGACATTCGAATGATCTCCTCTTATTCATCCCTAGCCAGATCTCAGAGGCAGCAAGTCACAGAACTCAGTGGGATGGGGAAACAGAGGCTGAAGCGACATGCCAGTGCCTGGAGGGCCCCTCCAAGCTGCCACCTGGCACAGACTGGGCAGAGAACACGTTAGCACCAGGGATACCCTGCCCCAGAGCCGCTCATAGCATCACTAAACACCCATATCCTGCACCAGAAGGTACCTCTGGAGAGGAAAGTGGGYTGGAAGCAAAGGAAAAAGCAAGAAACGCTGACAGCAATGGGTTAAGAGCACCCACTTGAGGTATAACCATATGTGCCTTATCCCTTAAGGCATGTCATATATGACTTTTAGTTTTCCATGATTCCCAGAAAAGGCACTTGTAGCTTTCTTGATGTGTAATTTATCCCCTCTTTCCTCCCTGAGTTGGGGGAAATTAATTTTAGCATCCAGAAAAAATGTCTCCTTATTACTTTTCTGCATGAAGCCTGSTCATACATCAGAATCTCATGCTCTTTACAGATGAAAGCAAACCAACACTTCTCACCCAGAACACTTCAGTTCGATTTCAGGTAAGCAATGAACACTATGAGTTTATTTACAATGGCAGATATTTCAGATGTTTATGGCTCTCCAAGGTATTTTGCATGGCAACTGCCCTTTTATATTAGAAGAAGAAGAAAAAAGCAGCTAACAAAGCAAGAAGTATCACTGTGGGCCACTTCCAGTGCAGTGAATTATCCAAATCAGAATTAAGCTAGACCATACCCCATAAGGGCACATTAATTCTTGGCTCTCCAAATCCAGCAGTGTCGCACAGATTTATCAGGAACAGACAGTTCAGTCCATGGCACCACCTTAAGTCCCTCTGCCCCATAAGGGCCCAGGTGCTCAGCCTCTCCTTAGCCGGACTTCCCCACTGCCTTTCCCAGCTATGACTGACTTGGTCATATTTCTTTACTGTGGAAGCACAGCTTGGAGGTGGTATGTCCAAAGGAGAATATCCATTCCTGGGTTTCTGCTAGAAAAAAAGCTCTACAGTTTTCCTTACAGTGCAAGCTGATTTCTTGTACTAATTTTTAAGTAGGTCTTGCCCACATCACCACCTTGATATTCACAGAAATKAATATTTTTTTGAAGCTTGAGGCTAGTAAAAGGCACCAACAATAGCTTCCCTAAGAGGCATCAATCTTCCTGATCTTGTTTCAGTGCTTACATAACACCCGAAAGACCTGGACTCCGGCAAATCCAGAAGCCTTGAGAAAAAAAAAAATATGTGTTTCTGGATGTCATCTATGTAGATAGCTCCAGGGCAGCACTGTCAACACGGCTAAATGCCTCTCAATCACCTTCACCACAAGCCCTTGGGCACCACAAGCCTTCACTACAAGCCCTTTGATCTCATCTATTATCACAGTCTTGTTTACATTTGACCTCAGCATTTGCCCTTTATTTTAACTGAGATAGGTTACAAAGAAGAGATTCTCCTTACTGATCACAACATTTATTGATCTGAGGAGGTTATTATAATAACCTGCAGGTCCACAGGGTCACTTGCACTCTGGCTGTAGTCTCCACAAAACTATGGATTTTGCGGTTACAGAGGTTCTGGATAGGTGAATCTAGCCACTAGCTGCAACAAGCTATGCAGCTCAGCCCAGATGAAAAAAAGRAGTCCACTCTGAACTCCTACATAGCATTTCACTCATACAAACATACAGCTTGTGACTGTATGTATGGGTAGAACCTAAATCCAATTAGCTACCTAGCATCATCCAGCAGCAAAACTGTGTGTGGTCTTTACCATAAAGATGTAGCCCAAGTGGTATAACTTTCATTTCTGGCTCACAGAGTTCATTGCTGCTAGAAAGCTAGACAAGTAAAAAAGGGATTGGCCTTCCTTCCTTTTCCAACTCTACCTTCATCCTGCTTAGTCAGTAAAGCTCCTTGGCAACAGGCAGGCAGAGCAGGGCAGGAAACAATGTGGTGCTCAGTGCTGGTCAAGCCATTTTCATGAGTGCAACTTTAAAGCAAGAAACACTTCAATCTAAGCAATATTGTAGCAAGGAAAATACTGAAAAGTGTCACACTCAGTCATCTTCCTTTGAACAGGGGTATCAACCAGGACTGCAACAGCTTGAGCTGACAAAGAATGAAGACCATGGCCCAATTCTCATTCCAAATAGAACTGTAGCTGTCTCAGTGACTGAAACTGCCCAGTTTTAACATCTTTACCTCCATTAGCCAGTCTAAAATACAGCCTTGCACACAAGAGCATTCAAGGTCCCATTTCGATTCACATGATAATCCTTTACTCCACAAGTGGCTTATATTTCAGCACCAAAGAAGTGCTTGCACACCCAAAAAACATATTATTCCTTCTCTACTTTAATGATAGCTGTGGGTCCAGTAAGAGATATTATCCCCACCTTACAGTACTGCCCAGATTTTCTTAGATATAGTTACTTGGATAGATCTCCATCCCCAAAAGACTAAAGCTCTCACAGGATGAAATATTAACCTCTACCATGGTTGCTCTTTGCAGCAATATAACTTGCACCTCGCATGATATTTTTATTAGCTTGCACGGAATGCTATAAAACTAGACTGAGTTTTCCTGAAAATCACGCCAACCAGAGTATCATTGTGGAGCACTTTTCCTGTGATGATCAACCTACCCTGGAAGATTTTAAGGTTTCCAGTCATAAGACTTTTTACAAACCACGAACTAGCCTCAGAGGAAAGATGCTAATCTTCGCTTTTATTTGCTAACTTGATTGGTGTTTTATTTTTCCTCCAAGATCATGCTGACTCTGCTTGGCTCATAGCCAAGTGATGCATTTTGCTTCTCTCCTAGTATCAAGTAAGAACGACCGTATTCAAGTTGATRGGGAAAACGCTGGTGCAGAAGCTGACTATTAAATTAGCCCATTCCTTTAGCAACATTCCCTTTTCCTCCAGCACTTTTAAAACCGATTTGTAGTATCACTCCATGCTGACACAAACATTCTGTCTCTTGACCTTAAGCAGGCCAGAGCTGTGTCAACACTAAGTGTCAAATTCAAATGGCTTAATTTGCTCCAAACCTTGCATTCGTTATCGGCTGCCCTTAAGATGCTYGTGCTTTGTATTGCAGCAAAGATCACTGCACAAAGGGACCTTGGCATTTAAYGTGCATGAACCTGGCCCCAAAGGACACCTGGTCATCCTATCAACCTACTACCCTATTGGTTATTCAGCTCAGAACATCTGTAATTAACAGCAGGTGAAAGCTTAGTCTTGAAGGTGTCTGTTTTTCATTAAAAAAAATGGAGATAATTGTCTTATCTGGATGGGATACAAAGGCTCCTGTGCTTAATATAAAGTCTTTGGTAGAAATGAAGACAATATCTCTTCCCTCCTTAGGCAACTAATTAGTTCTGAGAGCACCTTTGCCCAATGCCACAAAATTGAACTATTGCTTCATACTGAACTTCCGATAAACCTRTAATCTGCAATTGCTGTTCTATAACTTAACAGGGCAAAAGCCAAATTCTTTCTTAGACAGAAAATAAGAGTGGCCCTAATACAAGAGGATTTATTTAAGAAATGACTAGTATTGCCAGGAACACAGTAACCCCAACAAGGATTCCCAGTAACAAGTGACTTGCAGATGAGAGGACCTACCCTCCTGCAGATTCACCGCGCTGTTCTCCTCATGATTGCMCAAGAGCTGCTCCAGACAAACAGCATCCAGTCGCATCAGAAAGAACAAAGAAATTTGTCATCATTTGACTTAGACACGGCAGAAGACATGCACAGACACAAGAACTCATAGGCATGTCTTTTGATTTGAGTCTATTTTGGATCAGACTCAATTTGGGACCTGAATGCACATGCTTTTATCTCGATAGGGCTGCAAGTAGCCAATTTACACAACTCTGGGCAACTCCCTTAATGACTGCAGCCCAAAGAATGAGACTAACGTGGTCCAGATCCAAAGCCACAATCTCCACACCCACTAGGCTAATTCCAGCACCATTATCCTGGCAGGACAGCATATTTCTTACAACTTGGGAAAAGCTGCTTGCATACACAAACTCATGCACACATGCAAGTGTAGACAAACCTACATAACACAGAAAAATGAGCAACAYTTGCATCAAACAGCAACTCTCACATTTGCTTCCAGAAACCACCTTAACACAGGTGTTGTGCTGGGCTTCCCTACGGGATATGCAACTCACTAATTACTAGATTTGTCTCAGGACTACTGGGACTAATTGACACTGGCAGTCTAATTAATCAGAAATTTAAATTCCACTAAACAGCTTTTATTCAACTGTTTCCACTAAGCACAATGGAGGGGTTTGGCTTTCCAGTTAGGTTGTTTTGTTACAGTGTAGTAGCAAGATTAATAGTTTTGATTCGGGTAGAATTGATGGCTTCCTATCGAACAGYTTTTTGTCCTTTTGTATTTACTTTTGAAACTAACATTGCTCTTACCAAACTCAAACCCACATCCTTCCCTTTGCCTTCCATTAATTCTCAAAATACACTGCTTTCTTTCCACGTGACAGTAATCAATTTCTTAACTGTTGCTTTCTASTGATCTTGACATTATCCTGTAAGTGGCTTGGGCTTAGCCAAGGGGTTCTCCTGACACAAACCTTAAAACCTGAAATACCTAATTTCTCCAATGTTTGCTCTAAGTCTGCCTGCTCATTAACTCAAACAGATCACAGGTTTGTTCTCCAGTTTAGCTCCACCGTCATTTCTTCAGGGATGTGTTTGGTCTTTCACTACATTGATGGTGTTTCAAGAAGGAATCGAAGGTTGACCAGGGCTTTCWAGAGACCAGGACCAAATGTAACGCACAGATAGGCTAGGTCTGGACAAGGGTAAGCAAATTCTCAGCTAGATAGACAACAGCCATGTTATTGTTATTAAACTCCCACAAATACTTAATTTAAAATCCAAGCCTGAAACTCCTGCCTCCCTAACGGGGAACAAGAGGAGCCCAGGGAATGAACGTGGCCACCTGCCTCTTCCAAAACCTCCATAGAAATAATTAAGCAGAACAGGAGCTTCCCCCCAATGCAAATGCTGTGTGCTCTCTGCACAGTATTGATTTCAGCCGTGTGGGAAGGGAAGAAGTAAAATTATTCTTACTAACACAAGGATTTTTGGTAGATGTGAATGATCATGACTACCGGCTGCTTTAACAAAAAAATAAACCAAACTTTGAAATGCCTAGCAGGCCATAAACACTACCTGCCTTTTAAAAATCTTCCTTCCAGGCCTAACCCCTGCACCTCCACACAGGTTTACCATAATCCTTAGCCCTACAATCTATTATTAAGGTGCTTKGTTAGCTGCTTGTGCTTTGCACAGCTTAAATTATTCAAATCCAAGCAACTAGGGCATTATACAACCCTACATAACAGAGGTTTACAGTAAACATTGCTTTAAAATTTTTCTGCATAATTCAATCAGACAGTATTTCACCAGCTCAGGGCAGTTTTGCAAGCCCTGTCCAGTAAGAGTTGAAGCCACTGGGAACAYGGTGCCCTACCTGATTTCACGAAGAGGCAGTAGTAGGAGAGCTCACCTGCAGTGGTTGGTGGTGCAAAAAGCAGATTACATCAGATCAGCTAAAATTTGAGTGAATTACAAGGTGAAAAARGCAGGAAAAGAAGCCTTCCCACTCTACGCATGTGCTGCTCTGGAAGACCGAGTCCTGTGAGCGATTCAGGAGCTGAGGGCAATGGAGGCTACAGGTGCTGGGCACGTCTGAGAAGTCAGACACAAGGAGGCAGCCATGGCAGGGAGGGCAGAGGTGCAACCTGGCAGGAGCAGACTTTCATCCTGCTGCTGTTACTGACCCAAGCAGCCTCTAGAGAAACCTGTGTTAACACTTACCTTAGTGGCAGTACAACGAGATAAACCACCCTCGGCATTATACGGAACAAAACCTTCCTTGGTCCAACAGATCATCACTTAAATGCATCTAAACTGGAAAATCTGTGAGGAAAGAAACTCGCCGGGCCTCAGCCATCCCTTTGAAASGCAGTGGTTTGCTTGTGGTGGGGCAGCATTAAGCACTGCGGCAGACAAAGACAAGGCCCAGCTCTCTCTCGGCCACAGAGCGGGGTCCCCATGAAGCCAGAAACCTCCGTGAGCTGAGGCCTCCAYTGACCTGGCTCTCCATGGTGCACAAACAGCTCCTTACCTCACACCACGGCCCTCAGGAAYGCCGCCTCCAGCAGCCCAGCCGCAGCATTGCTCCCTGGATGCACAGGAACGCAGGGGCTCTGAAATCCGTATTCTAACGCGGGTCTTATCTCCTCTGAAAGCCCTAACATGGTTTCAGTCTCCTATTACACATCCTTGCATCACTGCATTTGTTTTCCARAGCCTTTATACAGAAGGAAGAGGGGGTTTGCAATCATCCTGCTGATGAGAGGGAAAATTAGGGAAGGCCGGATGGTGTCTCACCAAACCTCTGCAGCCGGCCACAACCAAGGCAGCTGGAGCAGACGAGCACTCCCACYACACACATTGTGCACAACTGCAGGAAGAGGAGGTACATTTTTTTTTYCCCCARGAAAACCCCAATTTATTAAAAGAGAAGAAAGGTAACTACAAGTTTTTTTTYCATACAACTGCCAGAAAAACAAACAAAAATACCTGGAAAGTTCAGTTGCATCATGAAGTAAGTGCAGCAAAACTTAGATTAATGGGGGAAATCCCAAAAGCATSAGCCTGGCATGTCCTTTGACCTCTCGTGATAGCCATGTGTGTTCAMGGGGAGCACTTTGTGAGATATACACATATATATGTGTATATATATATATAAAAAAATATATATATATAATCTGCGAGCTTGATTTCCTACCATCCTCTGAAATGCTAAGATTTTTGTCCTCTCCAGGCAATGCTATATTGAAAGTATAGCGTTTTCATACACAGAGAYGCAGCTCTAATGCTCAGAAGGCGAACTGGTTATCCATATAAGCAAACACATGATATCTGGCAAAGGAAACCAGCCATTAACACAAAAAATAAGGTGATATCACAGACTACCATGGAGCACTGCTGTAGTGAAACGYTGGCCTTTGATTTCACTCTACCTGAAACATGCAGACCTGTCTTTGAATGTTACGGACCCTTTGAGGTTCAGTCAGACGGWTGCCTGCCTGAACTAACCAGAAGAAGAATCTGTATCTGAAGCTTTCCATAATACTTAAGYGCCAGCTGAACACGAGGTGGGAACTGTCATTTTGATGATTTCACAGAAGATTTGGAAAGGCAATTCCTTAAAGGGTCACTGCCTTGTCTCTCAACACCTTTAGCTTCACTGCATCCAACAGCTCTTCAGTTGCTGAGTCCATTCCCAGGACGCTTTTCATTACCTCCTTCTAGCCACTCATGACTTTTACCCTTGCAACCTTAAGCCAATAGTCCCATATCCAYAAATAAATAAGGCCTTGAGACTTTCAATCTGTTTTTCCAGAGCCACGATGGTAGCAAGCACTCTAAAAACTTCTACCAGAGTCSTGCCGATTTACTTCACTATTAGTTTTCAGAGTGTTTTGTTTCTTTAAACACTTCTCACGTTAAGAGGTTCTCTTAAACTTCTTAATACTCAGGAGCATTTACAGGACTTTCTCTGTGCTCACTTACTTGGAAAATTGGTTAGGACCCATCACAGAAAAAGAAATGTTCATTTCAGTCTGCAACGGGCTAAAAGCCACCATATTCTTTCAGCATGACAGTACAACGCTGAATGACATTCCTTGCCTTTGTCAGAAACCCAGACTGCAAAGGCAGMCGAAATGTTCATTTTCTTGAAAAGGAAAACCAGAAAAAAAAAGTCCCCAGAGATATAGTGACAATCTATCACAGTTTGTCCATCACTCTACAGGATCAGGCTTTTGTTCTCTTCTGACAGTCCACCTTTTCAATATACTGATTTTGCTAGTACCATGACATGCTGCTCTGGAGCATTAAAACAGCTTCTGCATTTCATCCCAAAGGTTTAAACATGTAAATGGCAAGGAGAAGGTTTCCCATGCATGCAGATTAATCAGCTCTACCCTGCACGAGACCAAGGATATCTCATGCTGCCTTAGACATCGGCCTTCCGAGTTGGGGTAATCTCATTGCTGGTGCATCTGACCCCAGAGAGAAACAACATACACAATTTATTCAGAAAATGCCAATGTGTTCATTAATAGTTAGATACGCAAGAGGTTTTCAAATCCATAGCTTTTACAAAACTACTTCCCATCTTACTCTGGTTAGATGGTAAAAACAGATGTCCTCAGCAGCTAAGTAGGTACCTAGTAAGAAGAACATTTTGCTATCAAATGTATGTAATGAGAAAGAYTGTAGCCCAACAACAGGAAAATAATTAGTTCCCCTTGTGCCTGTCCACTATTAGATGCATCTGCTTTGAAAACAGCAAGATTCCTTCTGCATTTTAGGACAATAAAAGCCCATAAATTGGTCTCARTTTGTCTAATGAGCTCAAACCAGTAATTTGCTGAGTGTTTTCCCTGAATGAGCATCAAGTGAATACCTTTGTGGGCGAGCTGGACAACAAGGAAGAGAAACAGGTCAAACTCCTGGGCTTTCAGAATATCATATTACACATTTGTTTTTTTAATTACYGCCAAGCTATTTACCTTTGGAACAAACCAGCAAGGAGGAAAATACTGTCACATAAACTCTTTTTTCCAAGCTTATTAGTACCTGAAAAGTGAGTACTACCTGAAAAGTGAGTACTGCCTATAATAAGACAGAAAAATGGAGAGAGATCTACATCAAGGGATTTCATGGTGGAAACCTAATAAGTCCTAAGCCCATGTCTTTTGGATAAATACTTCTGTAGGTTCAGATGACAATTCATTCAATCTGGAAACGCTTTCAGGCACTAAAAGTGGAGTAACATACCTGGGTAAGCATAGGGTAACTTAAGGACTAAAATGATAAGTTGAAATGTTCAGATAATATAGTAACAACATATGCATCTACGACCAGAGCTGAAGAGAGTYCCAAAATTTTCAAATCATTCAGTCAGTCTATTTTAACCGTATATTGCTAAGTTTCCCTATGAAGACAATGCTTATTAGGCAGAAGAGGAGAATAAACCTATTTCCCAAGCAGCTTTCCTCAGGACACGAGCACAGTGCAGATGTCACCCCCTGCCTCCCCACCAAGGCTATTACCCTGAAGCCAGCACAGCTGTGGACAGCTGATAGTTCAAGCACATTCCGCCAGCTCTTGCAGGCTTCAGCTAATTCTTTTTATCCACTCGACGTGTGTGCACATGTAACAAGATTCTTTTTTTCTGTGTGGAAAAACACAGCACAGGAAAGAATGCCCAAGTCGGAGCGTGCCTGGCTGTGCCTCGCTGCTGCCTCCCGCTCCCAGCGGTCCCATCCCCAGGGCGCTCCGGGCCACGTCCACCAGCTCTGCCCCTGCGGCAAATTGGCACTTTGCCATCAACCTAATCAGAATTTTGCTAATTAGCACCAGCACGGCACTGATGGCTTTCTCCCTGAGATGTGAACATTTTTCCTGCACACTGGTCCGTGACAATCTTTTGCTGGCGTGGGAATGGTCTTGTCTGATGCAGTAGAGAAACAGCCGGGCGCTGTGTTCTCGTGTTGGGAAGGGAGTTTTCAGCAGTGTCTTGCTGCCCCACTGGGACAGGCTGTAGTGGGAGCTGCCTGGCTGCAAAAYGCAGTGATGTCAAATGGGACACGGAGACCTCACGGGTCAACCACAAAAACCTCTGACTCGCTGCCAGGTGAGACGAGCTCACCAGTCCACCGTGCAGAGCTGTGCTGAGCCAAGCAGGCTCCCCACTGCAAGGAAACCAAGCATATGTGCAGAGTAATTAACAGCTCCCGTTTAACCGCAGAAACTAAATGAACACAGACAGAGCTGGAGCGCACGAMCAACAGAAACAACAGACCAGCTCTCATGGGCAACGCAGTGCAGCACATTTCCCCCTCGGGCTGCACTCACCCCTCCACACACATGGAGCCCCAAGGAAGAGCAAGCAACTCCCTCCTACCATCCTTGCAATATTTGTGATTGCTGTTGSTGATAAATAGGGTCCATGTGGTCCAGAGATGGAATCCCATTGTGCTAAACACAGCATCAGCCTCAAAAGGCAGAACACATGAGTACCTTATAACGACAGAAGAAATATTTCTTTCTATAATCTGATTAAGTGATGTGGCCAGAGTTACACAGACAGCCATAGGTTAGAAAGGATGCCCAAAATCTCTGTTAYAGTCCCCTGTTTTTCTTATGCAAGGATAAAGCAGAAATGCACTCCTAACTGGTGACAGAAAACCAAAATCAATAATGCCAGGAATCCTGGGCTTAATCTGAGTGACTCTGATTTGCATTTATTAATGATAGCATGTAGAAAAGCTCGTAAATTGTATTGAATGAAAGCTCCATCAGATATAGGGGAGGTAGACAATAATAGGCATGACTAATAGAATAGCTAATAGAAGTGGTATGGGGGCCCTAATAAAATAACAGACTGATTTGTCTCTAATCAAAAACGGCATTCAGAGAATGGCAAAGGCACTTGCACTAATTAAAGGGGTTTCATCACATCTCCCCTTTCAGATCGGCTTAGATTTGTAGCCATGACTACACTGGCATTAAGAAATGAAACAGTGAAAGCCACACAGTACAACCGTTTTAGCTGACCTGAAAATCCAGTGCTCCCATTTTCATCCACATGTTGTTGAATGTTAAAGCTACGTTGACTTCCACTTGGAGTTAAAACTCAGCAGGAAAGCCAGAGCATCAAGCATATTTAATTATTAGAGACTGCAGGCTTATTTCTCCATCCACTGAGACTGTGTGTTGGACGGGGAACATGCATCCTTCCCCCAGGCTCACACACATGGGCGGTTAGGTATCCAAGCACCTTTTTCCCAGGTTGAGCATGAAGTTGGGTCCTGAAGACAGCCAGAGCAGCCACTAAGAGCCTGTGAAGTCCCGCCTGGATGTGCGATGGCACCACAATCCTCAGCCTTTTCCATGCTCCATTCTTTATCTCATTCTACTAAGACTCASTAGTAATTCAGCATCACATTTAATAATGTGATAAGGCTGGCAGCAAGAAGCACAGAGCTAACAGGAAATTAGCCTCCTTTCATYCAAAGGACAAGGACAAAGTGAGGGAGCAAATGTGACCTAAAGYGACACAAAAAGGACATGGACTTTTGCATTTGCTTTATGCAAAATTCCCTCAGGGCTTTTGATCCAGACACAAATCCYAAGAGTCAGCAGAGGATGCCAAGGTATCTGTTAGTTGCTGCTGCCTGCATAGCTGTCCTAAACGGGCCAGGCAGTGGGGTGGTGCCTGGCACACACCACAGCATCCACTTGGATTTACACACATTGCTGTGATTCTCAACAGGCCATTCACAAACCCAGGAGTGACTTAGTGCTCAGAGACATCGGGATGGGCAAATATTAGACAGCTGGTGGTAGTTGGAAGTCAACCTTCAATTCCCTTACAAAGAACAAAACCTCCCACCGCCAATGCAAGCTGGTTTTGTGGCAGCTCTACAGAAGGAATTGCCCTAGGGAAGACAACTTAGGTGTCTCCTTTTTGGAGCTGTAGCAGGACCCTACAGAGCCCAAGGAGGAGATAGGCTGGAGCAGATTGGTTGCCTTTCAAAGTTCAAGCCCTGCTCTGACCATGTCTCCAGCACCATTGGAAGTCTTGGCTGCAGCCYGCTCCTCCTTGTGGCATGGCCATTTCCCAGCTCCTTAGCATGCATCATGACAGCATGTCTTGGGCAGGGAGAAAGGCTGCTGATTAACGTGTCTTTACAGCAGCCCTTTCACCTCACTAGGACACGTTGCTTGCAGAGTTAACTGCCCAATTCTAGTTTCCAAATGAAAGCTGTCAGCTGTATAAATGCTGCTGGCACCATGAGAATGGTGTCTCCACAGTCCTTGTTCTAAACAGCACAAAGGCTGGGAAATCAAACTGAATTCTTTGTAGGCTCCTTCTGAAGTGTTTCTGCTGCTTATAGCCCAGAGCATCTTTCCAGGCTTTAGATTTTCCTTCCCTCCTGCATTTGCACCCAGCACAAGCTCAGCAGCTATGTCCTTATCCTCCTACCAGTGCCAGCTCCTGGCATCAGGCAATGCAACTCCTACAAAGGCAGCTCTTGGACTCCATTTAAAGTTCACCATAGTATCCAAAAAYCTGACTGCTTGGGATTGAGTCTGGCACATGAGCTGCAAGATCACCTGGGGGGTCCTTAAACCAGTCAGGAACAGGTAGGGAAAAGATTCGTTTAGTTTCTGGCAGCTTCTCACAGAGAGCCAGGTAGCATCTGTGAGAGGCAGCCGTTTGGTTGTGATTAATGTGAAAGGTTTGCTGAGCACAGGTGGAATGGAACCAAAAACACTGTGAACACGACTGCTCGTATCCATATCCACCTATCCAACGCGCAGGATATAAGGACAGACAGCTGGCCTCACAGCAAGACATGGACGCACTTAGGTACTGACAGGGGGCACAGCCCAAAAGGATTCGTGCTCTGGAACTGTCTCAGTTTCCTACTTGGAAACCATAACCATTTTGAGACCATCAGGCTGACAAGCCTAACTTCTAGAAGAACATAATCACCATTCACACAGGCAAACTCTCTTAAATCCTTTGTAATCAGGGCAGTGATGAGCCTAATGGAGCACACCAAGCACTTCCTTCTACCTAAGACAGGTCTTAAACAGGCAACAGCAACAGCTAGACATGTGTTGACATCAGACTGTTTTTGAGGCTCTGTCATCCTATTAAGGCTTCTCCCTTGGTGCCCCACTTCACCAGTTCTTCCACATTACTATTTTTTTGTCTATCTCTGGAGATTGTCAAGACAAGGAAACAGTTGCTTGCACTTCCATTTAGAAGTCAACTTGATACATTCATTTTTYCATTTACCTCCATCTCTGCTTTCCATGTCCTTTCTCAGTCTCAGCACACACACCCTGGCTTCTAACCTGCTCCCATGCAGCTCCCGTTCTCCCACCTTCCCTAGACTGTACAGAATTTTACATCTCAATCTCTTATCTTCTAATGAATTCAAGTCTAATTTTCTTAACCTCTCCACACAGCTCTAAACCGCMGAGACCTTTTATCCCACCAGTTACTCTCTTCTGCACCTTTGCTAATTCATCAATATGCTTTCTGTAATAAGAACAAACCGCTAGAGGCAAAGGCCTCTTTTCTGGCAAGTGGAAGGAGATTTATTAGAAAGAACAGAAGAATGCTAATGCCAGCCCCATTTCCTCTCTCCGCCTGATGGACAGACACAGATATCCGTTTGCAGCCTGGAAAGCTCCTTGACAAGCAGACAGGCAGTTCTGAACCAGTGGCACTGCTCTCTGCAAAAGGGGAGCAGCTGATCCATAGGGGTTCAGCTTATTTGCTGATCTGCTCATGGGGCACACAAGGCCTGCGCTTCCTCATGCACAGGGTGACAGCAGAAATGTGATGCCTAGTTCAATGAGCATTTCATTTAAAGGAATTTCAGCACTTTGCACAGTACACGTACCTCACAGGCTGGGGCAGAGTGAGTTTCTTTAAAGTGCTTTATGAGTCCACTTCCATCTTGACATAAGAGGCCGAGCGTTGGACTCTTGAGAAGAAATGTTCAGACTCTGCATCTCTTTCTCAGCAGTACCCTGCAAAAAAAAAAAAAAAAAAAAAATCACAAGAGAAGCTAATCACAAGACAGAAAGGATAAGAAGCTTGACACTCAGGATGCCACTCGAGCAGCCTAGAGCTCTACTCGCCTCTAAACTAACTCCCCCAAGCAAAATTCCAGCACAGCTTTGTGACATGGGCTGCTCTTCCTGCAAATGTTTTGGCCTTGAGCTTGAGACTACTAGAAACCTTTTTATCAAGAGATGGATGGAAAGGGCAAAGCTCAGATCCAGATCCGAGTGCTAAGTCTTATCCCAGTTGAGCAGCGCTGGATCTACTTTAGACCTTTACACATTATAGACAGAGAATACAGATGAGGATATAGTGTCAGGGAATAAGGGGCTTTAGTTATTACATAGTAATAATATAAACAGAGAAAACACATATACTAATTACAAGGTTATTTCCTTAATTTTTGTTTCTAGCTGTTRAAGTCAGGACTCTTCAGTCAGGCTTGACAAAGATGATGAACTTTGCTTGGCACTTTTGCCAATTCAGCCACTGAATTCTGCCCCTCTAATAAAATATTATTCAAAATAAGGGAAAACTGGGGCAAATGCAGTTCTGCATAAAAAGATTCATAGCCATATACTTCATTTATCTGGAGATATACAGAACACAGCCCAGTACTCTGACTGGTAGGGCACTAGGAATTTCACTGCTTGTTTTGTCATTATCCAAAAGACACAGACGGTTGGTGGATCATAAGGCATAAACAGAGCCCAAGCCACCAAAGCTGCTGTCAGCATCTCCCACATTTCTGCTCAGGAGCTCTGCAGGACAGAGAAAGCAAAACACTGTGGCCAAGAAGTCCTGCACGGATCCTGAAGAGAATTAACTCCAAAAACACAAGGCAGCAGGAGTAGGTTTCATTTCACTCACCCTGTTGAAACTGTTGGCTTGTTTTCTACCAAGCTCCAAGCAGCCCCAATCATGCTTCCTGCAGCATCGTTTAGTGAAGCACCTTCCCTGGGAGAACACAAGGACAGGAAATGCAACATTAGGGATTTCCACCAGGGTAATCGAACCCATTACATTCATGAGATTTCTACATTTCATTTCGCCTGAAATAAAACAAAGATGCTCTCTCTTTCTGAGTCTATGGAGTGAAAAAAACAAATGTGCCTTTAATAAAGCTGCAAAAATTAGTCTCTTCTTATTAAATCATACTTAACAAATTACAGCAGTGACACAAGTTAATTGCAGAGTTATCTGGAGGATGGTAGAGTTATCATGAGTCACTCTGTAATGAGGAACAGAGCACAATTTCTAGCAGTTACAAAAGCTATCAAATTGGAAGAAATTCTCCCTKTGAGCAGCTAAGCAGTTCTCTGCTTGTAGCGCTCCATCCGAGCGGTTTGTCCAGATCCTGCTCACACTGTCATGAATTCCAGCTACAGCAGCACTGAGAAGAAGCTGCAGTCACGCCGAGGCTTCAGCATGCTATGAAGATGAGTCCTGCTCAGAAACATCACAGTGTCAGTGGGTAAAGCCTGAGAGACGGCACCGACTCGGGGAAGGGCAGAAGGTAGAGGGGGCATTTTGTAGCACGAGGGCCCTGTTTATGCTCAGGCTGAATTGTTAATCCAGAGACTACAGCACAGAGTGACCCCATCCCATTGCCAGTCAAGCCCCTTGTGCACTTGCCAAGTCCCTTCCTGTCCTGATGGGACAAGACACATGGCAGTGCCACATCTCTGCTCTTGAGATGTCCATAGTCAATTAGAGGAGGAAAACGTTGGAGGGAAAGAAAAAAAAAGTTGAAATTTAACAAAGAGAGAGCAGCAGCAGCAAATCACTGCCTACAGCTTACCAGAGACCTGGCAAACTTTCAGACAGAATGAATGGGAGTAGTGGGGGTAGAGRAAGATAAATGCAAAACAAAAAATACTGATGTCTTGAAAGCAACTGGTGAAACTGAGTAAGCAGGAGGCAGATGCTGTGAAGTGTTTGGAAATAGGACAAAAAACCAGAAATAACAGCTGAGATTTTCTCACAGCTAAAGGATTTGGACAATGTGGAGGCTTCTCTGAACTTTCTACCCAAGGAGGAGCAGGGGCACACTGAAACACCTACATGCCCAGAAGGCTTTAGATGATCATCATTACTTCATAACGAAGAGAAATATGTATTGGCCAAGAATGCTAGGGAATTTACAGTTCCCTTTCAGGGACCACAAGGGCAGGTCTGCAACCATTAGTAACCTTACCTGATGAAATAAGGAAATATTTAATCGGGTTTTAACTAAAACTTCTACCCTCATCAGGAGCATGGAGGTATCTAATACCTGCTCGGTTCAGCATTGCAGTCTCCTCAGAGCCTCACGGTGCTTTCTGTCTGCAGTTCCTCTCGGTTAAGAGAGCTTTACTGCTGACAAGAGGCCTGCATCAGTGTGGGGGTGCTAACGGCACCTACAAGATTTAATGCTGCTTTTCGGTAACAGCCCGCAGAGCTTTCTGTGCAACTTCCTCGTTAAGACGCTTTATAATAAATCACTGCTAAACTGTAATTGCAATTTGCTTTTCAAGAACATCCATTTCTCAGAAGTCTATAAAAGTTCTCGATGAACACAAGCTAAGCCAAATTTTGCAGTTCAGCCCCTTTGTTTTTTGGATTTGAACTATCCCCAATTACATTCCTTATATACCTTTGACATTTATGAGATCTATAGCCCATGTGTTCTGTGCCTGTTGGCAGGAGCACAGCATTATTCACAGCACCAGATACCACCTTCTATAATAATTCATAGTGAGGGGAAGGCACAAGAAGGCAGCCCGACCTACCTGCAAAGAAAAATAATGCATTCTTCCTTGCTGTACTACAAAATACATGTGGTTTTTTTTTCACGCACATTTAAAAAGAGATTATTATCTGCTTTGGGAGACAAAGGTCTCATTCTAAGCTTTATAACCAAAGGTGCGCAGAACAGTCTCAAAGGCGTGAAGGGGAGGGAAAAAAATAAATGATAATCATCTCTTTTTGCTTGATTTTATCACTTTCTATTACAGCCAGGCATGCCTCTCCCGACCTCCTCCTGCTGCCTTTTTGGAATTACATCTCCTGAACCGGGGTTTGCGTCTGCCTGCAGTGCTCCGTGCTGCCGAGCGCCCAGGGAGTACCCGGCACAGATTTCCCTGAGGAGGAAGGAGGCATCTGGAAGGCTATTTTAGAACAGATGAAGGCTCACAGTGGGATGACGGACTCGTTTCTTTTTCAGCAGGCAGATGCTCCAAGGAACAGCTTCCCAGTGGCACTGGCTGCACAGCAGCCCTGGCCAGGAGCATCACTGACTTCAGCCTCTGTCAACGGGGTCGGGCAGATTCCCTGGTAGAAATTAGGAATCGTCTGCCCTCGGGACTGGCTTCAACACTGTGTGTTAATGGACAAATCTTGATAAGGCTGTACCAGTGCAAATCCCTAGCTTTCACATCTGGGCCATTTACCCAGCATGAAAACAGGGAATGCTACCCTGGTGGAAAATTGCAGCTTGCAAAAGATAAATGCAGCTACACGGGTAGTTGAAAAATGAGAACTGGATGGTAGATTCCTATTTTAGAAAGGGCTCTCTTAGGAATACTTGAGTGAAAAAAAAAAATCTGCCCTTCTTTTCTATCAAATTCTTACCATTCTTGAGTGTCAGAGAAGAAATCTGCACAGGTTAGCACCAGCAATACAGCATTCTAGAGATCTGAATGCTGCAAGGACAACAGGATTGAAAAAGTGACACTGAAAAAGAAAGTTAATTGGATCTGGATGGCATTTGTAGAGAGCAGCTAATAACACGCTAGATAATCAACACAAGGTGAAATTCAGCACTCTCATTACAACATTCATTAATGGTGGCAATTTTCTCACTTTGCTCAATTTGGACAACAGAATCTAGTTTTGCMACTGTCACCTTCCAATTCCCCTGTACTTAGAAATCAGTGCTGCGAACTTTCGGTTTCCAAAATACTACAGTGTGGTAAACCTCACTGCTTGCTATCCATTTTTTCTTTCTCAATCTGCGCTTTAAAAAACAACAACAAAATATCTCTAAGAAAAACATCTACTGAGATATTTTAAGCTTATTTTCAGTACACCCCCTTATCAGTCTTTTCTGCTGATGCGTTTCTCATTTCCAAATTTAATTGTAAAACTTTACAGCAGTAACAACTTTCAGGAGCCCATGTCTGCACAGAAAACAGACTGCTGCTCTACTGCAAATGAATTATAGTTTACCTAGTCGGTCGTTTCAATAAAAACTTGATTTCTGTCTATATTACTGAACTCCTTTGTGCTTATTACAGAACAAGCCAAGGAATTTAGCATAAAGAAAAAAAGAAGGTTACAAAGTGTTATCTTTGGCACTGACTTTCTGATTGCCAGAGAAAGAAGCACTGCAGAAACAATCTATGCCTTACCGAGCACTCTAACATTATGGGCATCCTCTAATTTGGAGTGTGGACAATTTCATGTCTCTCTAGGACATTAAAAGCTAAATTGCCCAGTAAGAGAGCAGAAGCCAGGAGCTCACGGCAGCATTTTAGGTCTGTTGGGGCTTGGACTGCCACAGCAGAGCAGCATTCCTGCCTCCTGTTCCATGCAGGTAACGCAGGATGCAGGAGGCGCAACGGGGCAGCCCTAGCAGTGCTGCAGCAGCTCCGGGCACCCTCACCTCTCGGGAGGAACCACGGGGCCCGCTCCAGCGCTGGGCCCGCAGCCCTGCACAAGCCGAGCGGGACCAAGGGGCCGCCTGCGACGCGGCCCCGCGCGGAGGAGAGGGGCTCCGGCAGGAGCGCAGGCCGCGCCGACGGCGCCGCTGGCAGAAGCCTGTCCCGGAGAATGAAGGAATGAAGTGTCTTTCCGCGCAGCAGAAATAATGAGCTCCCTGGTGGAGGCTGGTTTTGAAGAGACCCTTCTCTTCCCACTCTGCAGCCATCAGCCAGACTACACGGGGGCTTTCAAACGTGGCTCAGGGTAAAACAGGACAGCTAGGAATGCACGGCAGTGCTGCCAGCCGTTACGGATAACGAAGCAAGCTGCGCTGAGGAGCACTTAATGCTGAGGGACAAATGCCACGATTTGATCAGCGAGGCCCTTTGCCACCGCTCCAGCCCTGCTTTCAAACACTAACAAGATGCAGCCCCGTCAGCCTCGTCTTCATCAGCCGCCAAGTTCACCCAACGCCCCGGGCCAGCCTCAGGCTCCCTCAGGGCGGCTTCAGCAGAGTCTCTGCTTCAGATCCAAGATTCCCAAATCCTGGCACCTGCTGCAAGGAGCAAGGGAACCTCACCATGGAGAAGCACCCTGCAGCTCGCACAGCACCACAACAAACATCACAAACCTCAACTCTGGAGCTGGTGAAGGGSAAAGGAGATGTCACCTCTGGTCACYGTTACATGGCAGGGTCGAGCATCCAGCACAGATCTCACCATTGCTGGGCCCAGTGCAATGGGCAGCAAAGAGGTGCTCCTGAACCAGCACCAGTTCAGGAACAGATAGGAGTAGAAATAATTTAGCATTCATATGAAAGCTGACAAYAATAAAACAGAACTAATAAGAGAGGTATCAACTCTAATTATGAGAAGAAAATTACTCCCAGTAATAGTATGTTCTTAATTAACCACCACCAAAAAAATACCATCATAAAACACAAGGGAAAACTGAAAACCAGAAGTTAAAACATATTTTCCCAGAGAGTTACTGTGAGCTTTATCCCTCATTCCATACCCTTATGCATCATATGCTCCCTGAAACTACTCTGGGTCTAATTCTCCCCTGGAACGAATCTGCATTGCTACAGTGGTTTCAAGGAGAAGTTTGAAACAAAGATCTGATGCTGAAATTTAAGAAGGGGAAAAATAGGCTCCCCTATTGAGGTCTTTTTCCTCATTAATCTTTCATGACCCATTCCCTATTCCTGTAAATGCATTCATTATTTGAAAGTATTTGCCAAATAGCCCGCGTGACTCATTTCCAGACTTTGGGCAGTTCTGCATCCATTCTGGCTGCCTGCGACTCAGGACGTGCCGTTCTGCAGTACGTTTCTGCTGCCACTTCCCCACCAGAAACGTTTCAGCAGTGGTGGGATSACAAGCAAAGCAGTCAGGCACGCCTAGCACCAACCGCTGCATTTCAGGAGCCGGGGAACATTCATCAAAGAAATTGGATAGAAGATGAATTCCTAATAGCCTGCAAGCATCCTCAAATGCAGAGAGCAAATTATTCATGAACGTAATTGAGAACAATGTGGTGAATTCTGTTGCACCTTCCAGTCAAAGCTAGAACCCATTTCAAAAGCTCTGCTCTTCCACAGCCAGAAGTCATGGACTTACTAAATGAATGACTGAGTAAAGGTCATTAGTCTGAATTATAAAAAAAAAGGTAAGATTATATTATAAAATCACTTCTCAATTATTTTGTTAACTACACATTTTTCTTTTTCTCCATAATTTGACTCTTCCTTTAGGCCCCAAAACACCTTCCCAAGGTAATCGTGCGCTCTCTTGTTCAAGAGGGCAAAACTCATTTCCTATTGCACTCGAAGTTTGAGCAATGGACTGGTGCTTTTCACTCGGCATTTTCAAACTGTGCCAAATGCCCCCCAAGTCAGTCAAATCTCTGTTAGCCTTTCTCTTGCAAATAAACCCCAAATCAAGCAAATTCAAATAGGAAAATATCAAACATTCATGTCTCCAGCAATATAATTTCTACTCTCTGTTCAGCTGCAGCAGGTTTTTACAAACTGTACTGGAGGTCATTATGTGATGTCAGGGTATTGCAAGCACATTTATCTAAATATATACGCACACTCATCTTAAAAAAGATGGTCAAATCACAGAATAATCGACTGAAACCGAGAGCCATTCTCAGACAACAAGGGTCCAACTGCAGAATAGGAACTCTGCATCCCTCTGGAAGAGTAACCTCAGTTAAAAGCTAGGACATACAAAAGCAATTCTTACCCCCCTGTACAGCCTCTCATATCCACCTGCCCAAATGCTCTAACAGTTACCAGAACGAACCACATTCCACAGCAATCAAAACCTGCTCATATACTTTCAAAAAGGAAGCAGGAGACTGTGCACGGGTCTGCCTTCGACTACCACCCGCCAGAGATGGGTTTCCTTAAAGGAAAACCTTCTACAACTCCTGCCCGCTATAGATTAGCCTAGATGCAATATCTTTGAGACGGCTATTTGGCCTGAATCTTCCCAGCAAAGTCAGCCTGGGGCATACTACAGTGAAAGTAATTAAAATTTGGAAGAAGCAATAAATAGCTCTAACAGAGGCTTAAGAAATTATCAAGCAACCTCTGCTCTATGTAGTAGCATTGATAATTACTGAAACTTCAGCAGGAACATTGTTTTTCAAGCCATTGCTAATGCATCTCAGGAATCATAAGCCCATTCCCTTGCATTTTGATGCAAGATCTTTCCCAAACACTTGAGAGAACGCTGGGATTTCTTTGCTGGTCAATAATTAGTCCAAAGTAATTTGGAAGGAGGGCAAATATTCAAGGATAGATTGGTTTTGATTTCTGGGGAGATTGCTCACAGGTCTTCATTTCTTTTAAATACCCCTTGCAAACAAACCTTCCATCGCTTTGCACTCATTTTTCACAGAGGAAAGATTTCATAGCACAAAACAGAGACCCGAGGCCATGCTTGACCCTAGTATTTATCCCAATTCTTTTATTTAGTTAAGAGTGTTCACCTTCCAGTCCAAGTTGCTGAAATTTGATGGATTCCAATCTGGTGGACAGAATGGGATTTACTGAAAGTACGACAGTAATTCAAGCATGTCAAAGAATAGCCATAGGATGCTAAACAGCACTGACAGCTGAAGGTCTTTGCGCTTGTCATTTCAGACACTTTGCACAGATACTGCTTGGAATTTGGAAAACTTGACAGATAGAGAATAACAACTGGCTGCAAATGTCCCAGTGCTGCAGATGAGAGCTTTGACAAATCAGTCCGAACTGTCTTAAATTAAACTAGACTGACTCTTTTCTATGATCTTTAGGACAACATAAGCTTAGGCTGTACATCCTGAAACAGAATAGGAAATATATACGAAATAGGTTCCCAAGGGACTGAATGGTTTCAGCTCTAGGACTTATGGACTTATTACTTTTCCCCAGCTAACCGTAACTTCCAAACTGTGCCTGGGGCTGAGTGCAGATAAAAGTTGTTTCTTCAGTACTGAAAGATCACTCGATGGCTATTCAAAAGCCTGATTGGAAAGAGCCTTTCCCCAGCGATTGCCATCCATTTCAGCTCTTCATTTCCCTTTCCGAGCAGCTGGRTGCAGGAGATTACTGGGCCATGTCAGGATTTGTGGAATAGACTTTATAGAAAAAGACCTGCTTTTGTAGGTGCCTATCAGCTGACACTAGTAAATAAACTCCCWTATGGGTATTCACAAGGCAAATCCTCCCATTTCAGCGTGAACTACCTGCTCTCCTTGATGCGGTGCTTTCAGAGCCATGCTGAATTGCTGATTCTCATTTCYTGCAAAAGGGAGTTTAGCAGACAAGGCTTTCTAAAACTGTTAATGAAAGAGAGTCAGTAGTAAAGCATGCTTGTGCATTTTCCGTCTTGAGATCTCAGTATATTGTACAAAAATCAAGGACCACGCTATACCTAGCTTTGCGTAGGCCCTCAAGGCAAAGAAAATTACAGAAATAAGAGCCCCCAGGCAGGTTCACAATGCACGTGGTTCTACCACTGCTAACAGCAGGACCTGARGACTGTGAAGAATAAAAGTTAGCACACCTACCTTCCCCTTGACAGACCTGCAGCGGCAGAATATGGTCCTAACCTCCAGTATAAGACCAGACATCCCCAGTACCTGGCTGTCAGGAAGCAAGGTTCAAAAGCCTTGTGTGGAATCAAAGCACCTCCAGGTTCAGTCTTCACATGCACTTAACAAACTTGCTCCTCGTTAGAGTAAACTAGTTCTGCATGTGACTGCAAAGCTTTAGTGTTAGGAAGTGTCAGACAAAGAAAGGGAAAATTAAAGCCACACCATAAAATATATTAAACAGGGAAAGCTGTGCTTTGTGAAAGGGAATCATTTTTGATGATAAAACATTATTTTAGGTGAAGAGCCACATTAATCTTGCATAGGGTGCATGATGAATGGTGAGGCTGATGCTACAGCTGACCAGTGGGAACAAGCAGGAGGCCAGTAGCATGATTTGGTAGCAATGTTATCTCCTGATATATGTACATTTTATGTCCTGGCAAATGAATCTTAATGTTCCATAGGATATGAAAACAAATGAAGAAARTGCCTGCGCTGAAGGTTTTTGAAGAGCAGGATGTTATGGGACTAGACCAAGCCTAGAGACAAGGCGAGAAAGAAGCACAGACGTCTCCAGGCTAGGAAACAGCCTTTTAAAGGCAAATGGAAGTTTGGAGTAAGCTTCTGGCTGCAGAAGATAAACTGGGTGGCACAGCTGTTGCTCAGTAAACACACGGGCACAACTACCACTCAATACATTATCATCTATAACACAGTGTCAGTTTAGATGGAGAATCTGCTGAAATCGGATTCAGAAGCTAAGCACTAAAGAGCTCCACAGTGAAAGACTGACCCAGATAAGGAAAAAACAGCTGCCAAGCGACCCTTCCTACCTCACGCTGAGAACGAGGGGCATTGCTGCTGACTGTCAACAGGGAAGGAAAAACAAAAAATGRAACAAACCACTGTAGTCGCTGTTGCAGGCTCTGCACGGGGATGTTCTGGTTTCTGTTGTGCAAGAGCCCTTCCCTAATTTGGTTTCATCTGTCCTTGGTTGGCCTGAGAAGCCTGCTAAGTGCAAGGCAGACAGGAGCGCAGGCCTTCAAAGGGCACCTTCCACCTGGCTCTGCCAGAACAAGACATCTCTGTTCAGGGTGAACAGAAATACTGCTTCTGAGACAGGCTTCTCAGAAATACTTTCCTTTCATTTTTCCCAAAGAAAAATTTTGCTTTTCAACATTTTCTTTTCAGTTTCCTCTATGGAWGAGGGAAGGAAACATGTGCAGATCTCTACCTGTCACTAGCCAAGGACTCTTACAACCCAGAGCTACACTATCAAGGAAGCCACAGAAAGCTTTTTAAGGTAATGCTATACTACTTAAGCCTTGCAACATGCTGAGTAGGCCACCTTCCATACAAAGCAGAAAACAAAATTATGTTTGGAGCAAATGTCTAAATATATGTTATCTATATAGGAAAGGAACTCTCAGCCCAGCTGCAATCTATTTAACTTGAAGACTTCCTCCATGTCATTGCTGGTCCCTGCATGCTGTTTGTCACCCCGTCATGAGATGGAGGCTGCTGACAGTGCCCATTTCTACTGCTACAAGTCTCAAAGCAGAAGAGACTCAGCCAATTGCCTTGATTTTTTTTTTCTTAGCTTACTTAGACCAACCTGCTCCTTATTGTCACCACATCTATGGCACAATTCCCTTCAAGCTCGCATCCTCGGGTATAATTTTGATGGCACTTTAGCAGTAACTATTAACTTGCTTTACATATTTCCAAGCCTTTGACTTCTGGGCAGCAGGATTCATCCCTTTCCTGCCCCAAGACAGAAACTCTGCCTGGGTCACTTTGCAAAGGCTTCACCAGGCCCCAGCTCGGCGACTTCACCCCTCTTGAGCTGAGCCCTTTGAGAGCTGCTGATTGTGCCTACAGATCTCTTGGCACATGACCAAATTTCTTCTTTACAGTGTTACAATCTGTCCAGCTGCCAACTCCCCTTTCCACATACACATAAATAAATGAGTTGCTGAGAGCATTTTCAGCCTGTTATCACTGTATCGGGTGTTCCGCACAGAGAAAGCTGGRGCAGCTACGACTCACACTCCTTTATTTAATATGTCTCAGTGCCAACCAGTATCTAATGGACATAATGATTGAATACTGACATGCATATTTTTCCAACCCAGTTCTCCTTTGGCAATAATGCCTGACCAAGATTGATGAGTCTAATACCAAAGCAGGCAGATTGTTTGTTTCTTCCATAGGATTCATTTTTCAAAGTAGCCTCACATTCCCCCTTCCTTCCCCAAAGGAAAAGAGAGAATGGAAAATGGTGATGACTTTGGAGATACCTATATGAGTTTAGTTGCAGTTTCCCCAGGCCACCAAACACAGGGATCATATTCACCAGCTAATGCACTAGCTTGGTTTACTCTAGCATCATTCAAATGGTCTATCACAGTGACAGGCACAGCTCCCCTGGAGAGGGATTCAGTTACTCGTGTGGAACAAGACCAGGAGGGCACATTTGGTGCGATCCCAAAAGCCACATTTCACGCTTGCTTGTAAAGAGCCCACACAAGATCCAGGGCAGTTCTCAAGAAAAAGAGTTAGGATGCCAAAAGAAAAGAACAAAAACTCCATGTGCAAGAGGTTCTCCTCTTCACAATGTCTGTACRAGTGGGCAGCAGATTCCAAGGACATCTGAGTACATCAAGGAAGCACTGACAAGCAAAGCAGAGCTAGGAGCCATTTTACAGCAAGGAGCAAGACCACAGTGTATGACACTCAAAAACAAGACAGAGCCTGTCTTGCTAAGGAGAATCCACTGGRAAGCAAAGTATATCACTGCATATAGCACAGATGGCAATTATCTAGAAAAAGCACAGAGGAAATGGGAATAAACTATAATATGAACTTGATGATACCCTTTGCTCTGTAAGGGAAACTCAGCAATATTCTGTTTGTAGATCAACTCTCCTGTGTTTCATCAAGAACAGTTTGGATCTGGCCTGTTGCTTAGTCTTCTGTTGTATCACTTACATTTCTATATGCTTTTTCTAAGAGAAGCACTTACGTCTTGGGCTTAATTTCAAAAATGAAGCATCAGATCCTGTTTCCTTACTGACGTAATAGATCCTTGGAAGGGAGATGCTCGAGGGTGGGCCCAGGCACGGTGCTGCTCTTCCCAAGTTCCAGCTGTGGCAGAAGCTGCTCTCATGTCCCACGGATGTGACAACTGACTCGCTGTGGTCAACAAGCTGAAAGGACACAAAGCAGATCTGTCCTGAAAGAGCCTCTGCGTGCTGTGCATGTGGGCTCACAAACCAGATGCCTCTTTCTCAGGTCCAGTCAAGAGTCCCAGTGCTCCAACTAGCACACGCAGAGGGAAGTTCCCTTTGAGYCATAAGCAGAAACCACTTCTCTTTCACACTGCCTGAGCCCCATTTATATGAGATCTTATGAAGCGGTAGCACAGGTACTTCAGAGCCAGACACAAAAAGCAATTGTAGAGATGAGTCCCCAGAGGGCTCGTAGCTCTTCCGTAGTCTAGAGAACTTCTTGCTAGTSTATTATACTGGTCCTAATTTGAAATGACATGTGATAAATAGGAAAGGTTAAATGGGACTGATCAGCAGCACATTTTACACTGAATTAGGTAGAGGTAAACAGAAGCCAGTAGCTGCATTATTTGGTAGATCTATATTACACTGCTCATATATTCTTCTTGCAAATTCTCTCCTATATGAAGCATCACCACACTCACACGTCTGACAAAGCTCACAAAATGCCACTGGGGAGCACATCTTCAAATTAGGATGTATTTTAGATTGGAAGAGACAGGCAATAAATTCCAGTCATTCCTGATGACCTTGAGTTGTGACTCTCGGCCAGGTGTCCTGATGCCACCSAGGCCCCTTCCATTCAACCCACTGACTCTATCTCCTTTCCTCGCTTCACTTTCCCCTGGGGCATCACCAGTGTTGCTGAAGAGCCTTTGAACAGCTCCTAATCCTGTAGTCAAATATTACAGATTAGATACAAGCAAATTATCAAGTGTAGATCATGAGCAAGGACTTCTGGTAAATGTCATGTAGAAGAAATGAGCCACCAAAGAAGCCCTATGCATTTATAGTTGTGACCTCACCATTCCTCTAATATCTAAATCTCTCTCAGTTGCTTTTTACTTGCTTCCCACTTTGTGGGAGGTTTCTCTCAGAGCAGAAATGACACTGGTTTCCTTGCTTCTCAGTACAACAAGGCAAACACTAGCTCTAGATTGAAAGGGATGCAGAAACGGATTTTAAAATCTTTATTATGCCACCCTACTGTCAGAGATGTCTGGTGGTAAGTCTGCCTATGGCTCTGAAAAACCAGACTTGGGAATTCCTAAGTTTCCATTACTTTTTTCTTCCACTCAATTCCCATCTTTTTTTTTTTTTTTTTAAGAATCTAAGTTTAAGTTTTAATTTTGTGCACTGTGAATGCTATTGTCACCAGCTGCACTTCTTGCTTGTTTTCTTGTTTTGTTGTTGCTGTTTATTCTTTTCTCTAGATAGATTATTTGCACCTGTGAGATTCTGGTTTTACTTCTGCCTGAGACTGAAAAAAAAAAAAAAAACCCAAGGAAAGAAATAAGCATTTCTTTTGCATTGTGATAAAAGATATACGCACAAAACACCACAGCTTGAGAGTTTCATATACCATCAATATCAGCTAGTTCTTAATAATTCATGGGTACAACACATGCCGAGGGCAGAAAAGGGATTAGCCACTTTAATAGCTCCAGTTTTTAATTTGTAACCTGGATCCGACAGACCTTTGCGTGGAAATTCTCCTTCTTCTAGTCTAGGGTGGGCCTAGAAATTTGTTGCCACCAAAGTGCTGCTGCTTACACTGTGAGTGGCCTGGCCCCATAGGCCTACGCTTAATGAACATCCACGGTATTTAACAAAAATGTAATTGTGGTACAGGGCCAACGAGGGCCTCCCAAGTTGCTGAAGACAGTGACTTGAGCACAGTCCTGTAGTGCTCCAATCAAGAATAAACACATGAAAGAGACTGGAAAAAGATGTTTGTTGTCTTAGGTAAAAGGAGGGAAGCAGAACTAGACAGGAGCTCAATGTCCTGTGCTTACTGTGTCACAACTCACTGAATCACTAACAACCCAGCTTCAATAGAGGAGGGTTTTGCCAGCATAAATACAAGCAGATGGAAGAGTCTCCCCAAAAGGCAGTTACCTTGCATTAATGGGCATAAATTTGAGKGTCCAAATCATTTGGACCCTTTCTTCTGGAAATATACATCCACAAAATCCAAATGGCTGCCACCTAAACTATCAGTAATCGTTTTAAATCTTAGAGATGTCTCAACAGAGGTGGGTATTGTGAAAAAAAACTCTGCATAAAATGAAACATTCTCATCAAGAAACTGTTTCAGATTTAAAATCACCTGCAAGATATGGAGGAGATGGTATAATTTTCAGAGTCCTGTATCTCCAGATCCTGAGAGAGGCCTCACTTTTAACTTGATAGAATAACCCCCTGATATATTTCAATCCATGTCCAATCTGACTCAACAGACTGCTCCATACAACACAGCAGCTGGTGGCACATCATTGGGAACTGTAACACACCGGATAACTGGCTTCACTGAGGTCCTTTGAAGTGATGTTACTATTCTTGGGATATTTTCTGAAAGCTCTTGTTAAATGAGCCATATCCTGCACTGCAGCTAAACAATAATTGATTTTTCTGTTCTTTCTAAGACTGTCCCATTGCCAACATATATTTCTTATTTAAGTTCCTTGAACATTTTGTTGCCTTTCTAGCTTTAATCTCTCCTTTCCATAAACTTAATTTATGAGCCTCGCCATCTGTTTCTGTGAGGTGCATATACATGTTCTGTATATGTAGCTCTGTATATAGGTGTTGCAAAGACGAGGTGAATGTTTGTCTATGACACAGCCTGGCACATGTCATTGCCATGGCAATGCTGTAAAATACTTCTGCAAACCTGCTTTACTTCTGAACCTGCTCCACATTCAACATTTGTGACCACAATGAACTATATATTGGACATCCTAGCTTCTTACTGAACCATAGCCTGCAAAATACATGGGACCGGAGCATATTAACCTTAAAGCGAAGGTCAGTGAAGAGACTCTGTCTTAGCAAGAGCACTTGTAAAACGGCCTCCTCCAGTACTGAGACTGAAGCATCAAATACAGCACGATGCTCCAGTGCTTGATTCCCTGTTGTTCAAGTATTCTGTGCTCCAGAACACTGTATTTACCAGCCCTAGAAAAGCCAAGAGCTAATCTGTGGTGGGAACTTAATGCAAGTGTGAGGAAAGGGTTTCTAGAACCACCAGTGCTCACCAACTTTTTTTTTTTTAAAGATTAACAAATACCTTAAGGAAAAGGTAGGAAAAGTTCCTTCTCTTTGCAACAGAAGTGCTACAGGACATATTTTCCCTTTGGTTAGGCTGTCCTGAATGCAAAAACCAGGACGCAGACAGGCAAGGGAGTGAAGATCAAAGAACTAAAAGGGTTGCTTTGCTATTTGTTTTTGTTGTTGTTGTTTTAAACACATTAAACAGAAAGCCTAAAGACTACAGCTTGCATAATTTAACATGTCTGTAAACATGGAACATGCATAATTAACGTTAAACAACATGCTAATCACCTCATAATGCGATCAGAGGGGCAACCTACCCTCAGCTTATGTATAAGTAACAAGATGGAAACCCGCTGAGCTCTGTATAATAGTTTTTTTTTTTCCCTCTTACATTTGTGTCTCAGCGTGATGGTAAACCACAGCTTAGGCAAGAAACCTCATGTATTATTTATGCTCCACTTTGCACCGAAATGCTTTTCTGTATTTTATGTAAGTATATACATTACTCCTTCAAAGACCATGACTGATTCTGTCAGGTCGCTTTGAGAATAATTCCCTGCTACCAGTTTAAAAAAAGGGACAGAGCACAAGCAGTGAAGGTTAGTGCTGGGGTGAGATGCTTGTTTGCCAGGGCAGGGGGCCTGGAACACGATTCCCAATCCCCTCCGCGCTCAAAGCTACATTGGAGACTTTACAGAGGTCTCAAGAGTTACACAGGAATCACGGCCAGGGGACATGGCAGGAGGTGCCTGCACTGATCATCTGTCATCTTTTACCCTCACACCTTCAGGATATCATCGCATCCACCAGGGAGTAAACACTGCCAAGACAATAAGCACCCAGTGCTCTCACTGCCCCTAACACCAAAATCCTCCTTTCCAGTAACTACAATTGGAGACGGCGTGGGACATGCCAGGGCAAACTGCTTTATGGTCTCCCAGGCCCAAATTATCCTGTGGTGCTGCCCCAGATTTTGAAAAAAAAAAAAAAAAATGGAAAACCTAGGGAAAAAACACTGACCCAGTCAATTCTGTTACAAATAAAGATGCCAGATGGAGGAGAGCATGRAAGCTTGCAAGTACCTCTTATATGGAAGAAAAGAGGGAGCAGAAGACCCTTTCCTGACATCCAACAGAAACTATTCTCTTGTGGTTTCAGTGTCATGTCATCAAAGTAATAGAGACACTAATAGGGAAAAAATAAAGGAAAACATCGAGGAAAGCAAACAAAAAAACAGAGAGCAGGAATGGCAGAGGGAGAGCAACCAGCAAGCCCTGCTCCTGCAGGACACACAAGAGCAGATGTTCCAGGGCAAGGCACAAAGCCACGAGCACAGCGTGTTGAAACCAGGGGCAGAGCTCCTGTCAACTTCAGAACCACCATGACTGCACTGAGAAGAAAATTTAAYGTGAATTTTAGCATGTTTCCTTCTCCCAAGACAAGACAGACTAACTTGGCCTAACAGGTATGACAGAAAACTGCAGCACTGCATCTATAAGTAGCTTCCATCTAGCTACCACCCTAGGTCTGACTTTTGTCTCATCAGAGATCTGCCTTTAATTAAAACCAATTTTAAATAATTTACTTGGCATTTCATTAAATGCATGCTGAGTTAGACCAGGGCACCACCAGTGCAATTTAATATATCCAAGACATGTGCTGAGAAGCTAAGGTCATTACAGCACATTTGTGTTTTTGTCCTTTTTTGGTGGGATCTGCAATTTAAAGATAAYGCACCAAATAATTTTTAACCTTGCTGCAGGCAGGCCAGCTCTCTCCCCTGGAATACATTAGCAAGAACACTAAGAGACTACAAACAGCCATAAACAAATGTGACTCATTCTCTCTTAATGGGCTAGAGCTGCTTCACCAGTGGCACTTTAGAAGACTGGCATGAGTTTCCCCGTGYCCCCACATTCAGGTTCTGAGCTGAGGGGGGAAATATTTGATGATGGAGGTAGAGGGAAAAAGAAGAGAACAAGGTAGAATGAGAAGCAAATGACTCTGAAATCAGAGGACTGCTTACGGCCCCTAAAGGAGACAAACATGATGAGCTGTACAGAAGACAAGGCGGCTTTTGTGTCTTTGGAGGTGTAACCTCTCCCCTGGGATGCTGGCTGTCCTAGCTGGAAGAGTTAATCCTGCACAAACTCCACCTCCAGCCCCACTGTCACTGCAAAATGGGGTTTTACTCAGTTTAATCCTCCTGTGGCAAAACATTAAACGACAGAGAAGGAAAAAAAATCATAGTCTTGGATGAGAAAASAGCAAAACAAAAGGCTTTAACTAACAAGAACATGGTTGAGAACATTGCTCAGCCTCTCCATCCCTCTGGATTAGCTCTGGGAAGCAGAGATGCTCCATGTGAGCCCAAAACTCTGCCTCTAGAAGTCACCCAGCTACCGAGCAGGGAAATGTCATGCAGCTGCAGAGCAGCCTGCTCCATTTACAAGTCAATGAAGGAAACAGGAGTGTGTGTACACGTGAGTGAGATGGATTATGGAGGGGGAAGTCGGGGCGAGAATTACATAGCTGGGAAAGGACCTCCTCTCTAAGCCAGATGGAGTGGAGCTTGTTTACGAGTCTGAACTGCGATATCCACTGAGCCCATCTGGCCGCCGCTGAAGGGAAGGCCTTTCAGCAGCCACTCTGGAAGCACCGTTCCTAGGGTTACCTAGGCTAGTGCTGAGGATGCCATGCAGAGAAAGCACCAAGCTGTGAAACTCAGCACTCTCTTCTTTATCAATAGTAATCATTTTTAAAAAAAAAAAAAATCTCTTGGGCAAAGCCTGTCAAATTTCTGCACAGGGATCTCTGCAAAGTGAAGTCCTGAATCTCCTTCACGTGAAAGGTTCTTGCCAGACTGCTAAGAACTTACAGCCTTACAGTGGCTGGTATTGCATTAGCATCCACGCCAAAAGCCCTTTACCCTTGAGACTTAGAGAGATGTTAAAAATCAACACAAATGTTTTTCTGAACTGTTTTTGGTTTTCTTTTCCCTACGTGGTAGAGTCATCCTGCCTATAACGATGTTGATGTTCAAGGGGGAACGCGTGATGCTGGACATTATATCACACAAGAGAAACAGTCTGTAAGACACCATGTTCACAGACACAGATAAYGATCAGCTAAATGGCAGACACCTCCCTGTTGTTGCTGCAAAGAGCTGCTGACCTACAGCAGGGACCAGGATGATGGCAGTACCTTGCCTTAAACACGGATCAGAATGTGATGATGGAGGGCTCACAGCCAACGTAAAAGAGCTCTGTATTGAAAGCCACCCATACTAATATTTGCAAACACATGCTGTGATACAAAACATGGCGCTGAGCAAAGACATGCATGCTCTTTACAGCTGACATTCAGCTCAGCTTGGCCACGGTAATTTCAAGTAGATTTAGTATTTGGAAGGAAACACATGAAAGAATGCACAGGCTCCTCACTACACTTAGGGAGTTTTGCTCGGGGATAGGGTTTCACCTCATGTAAGCACACATTATAGAAGCTTGCTGAGTCCCTACAAATGCTGCTAAGACATCCAAACCTCTGCTGATGAATGAGGAATTGAACCAAGATCTAACAGAGCTAGAAATCGCATGCCTGAGAAACAGAGGAAGGACCTTGTCAGGGCACATCCCCTCGCTCCTTCAGCAGATCAGCTGCAGAGCTACATTTTTTCATATGCAACAAGCAAGCCATACTCCTGCTTGCCTTCCACCAGGCAACAACGTACTCAGTACTCTGCGTTACTGAATAAGGCCCTTTCAGAGGATCTAAAACTCACAGCAGAATTCCACAGAGATGCCTTGTGAATTCAAAGGCCTTTGATGCTTTGATGGTATTCACCAGGGAACGAGGAGGGGACGTAAAGGAGACAGCGTGATGGTTGGTAGGCTCCACATGTTGGGCTTCAGGGAAGCTCTGTCCGCTTGCATGCTCTCAGAAGGGCACACTTGGAATGCAAATCTCCCTCCCACAACAAGTAAGAGAGCTCTGCTGCTATCCTGGGCAGCCACATCAAGAATTACTAAGCTTTTTATCTAAAAGGAACCTAGAAGATTACAAAAGATTAGATTTTCAAGCTAATAGCCCACAAAAGCAAAAAAAAAAAACAGGCCTTCCCCAGTCACCTTTCTGAAAATAAAGTCTCTAGCAAATGTGTAGATCACAGTCTCTCCACTGTCTTCAAACAAGCAGCACAGAGGGAGGGGAGGCCCTTTGAATGTTTGCAAAAGAGCACCTTGAAAAAAGGGGTTTTGTTGAGAAGAGGAAGGAAGGAGCCATCACAACCACATCCAGGTTCTTCCCCCAGTCACCACCAGAATTAGCAGATTTTGACCTCACACTCCCTACCTTACATCACAGACTTAAAAAAAAAAAAAAAAAAAAAAAAAAAAAAAAGTTGCTTTTAGCCACAAGTCCACAGCTCATACCCACAATTACTGACCAGAACTGAAACATGGGAAGGTGTCAACATGGCCCAACTCTCCAGTGAGCAAGGAATAGTTCTGAGCAGTGCTCAGTACAGAGCACTCAATGTTATTCCAAACAAAAACGCCATAGCTCACCTGGAATAATAATAATAATAAACTCTAAGTGAATATACCCAAAATATAACCTCAGCACTAGCAGCACAATTTCATTAGCCTTGAGTCACTTGTGAAATTATGAAGGCTTGACGTACCAAACGAAGCACAGAAGGAATAAACTGAAAACAAGTATCCTACAGATTGATACTTGCTTTGAAAATTGCCTCCCATTTCAGAGGGAAAGGAACAAAAAAAAAAAAATAAAAGCAAAGCCCTGAAGTAGGCTAAAAGCAATGATTGTTGCTTTTAATTTAGAAGTGTCTACTCTTTCCCACTGTGAGTACAGCCAAATTACTCCAGAAAACATGCAGCTTGAAGCACCCTGGAGCTGGAGCCTGTCTGTGTTTGTGGGACAGCACCGGCATCTAGTGGGCATCTGCCACCCTAACACATTGCTCCCGCTTCCCAAGCCCCTTGCTTCGGTGGGGGACAACGCAGAGCACTTTGCTGCTGTTCTCCCGGGAAAGGCAGCTCAGACACCCCTCCTGAGGGATGCAAGGCTGCATCCTAGGAACGAGGAGCACTTGACAGCACTTCCAGTTCGCACTGACGACCGTGCCCTGACACCAACACCTCCTTCCCCTGCTAGGAGCCATCACACAAGGCTTGTTAAGCAGCAGCTACCCAGGGAAGCTGGTTTGACTCCCCAGGACAGACCTGCTCTCCTGGGGTTCCCTCAGACCCTCCACAAAGCAGGTTTCACCCCAGGCTTCCAACATCAGCACTGAGACCACCAGGGACAGAAGTGTTCCTGTCCTGCCCTCCACCACTGAGGCTCCCACGGTGCTTTTTTCAACCACTGGAAATGCTGCTGTTCAGTAAAAAGTCAAGGGTTCTGGCTGGGGAACCAGGACACTCCTACCTGAAGGTACTTGTCTAATTGCATCTTGTCCAATATACAAATGTTAAGTGAGTGCCATTGACCAGTTCAAAAGAAAGCATCCTAATAGCAAGAAAATTTTGTTACTGGTGACACTAATCCATTATTAAATTCTGAGGCTGATTCTGTCACATGCGCTATCAGAAGACCCCGTGTCAAGTACAGAGAAACTCTCCCATCCTCTTGAAGCAAGATACCATCACAAACAGTAATTCTCATTTTAACTACCACTCATTCATCTCAGTTGTACTTTTTGCCAAATAATTGCCTGCCTCTCCTTAACCAGAAGCACGCACCGAGTAGAAGAGATAGAGATCTCTACTGTCCTGCAAATTGGTTGGCATCATTTTGCAGCATTATTTTAAGTCTCCCTTGAAGCCACTAGATGTCACACTTGGACTTCCAGACGAAAAAATTCCACAGTTTTGTTTTGTTCTTCTCTCTCGCTGTTATGGCCACGGCCACAAGGAATGAAAGCCTTCATTTTACAGCTTGATGCCAGCATCCCACATGGCTGTGTTGGGCGCAACGCTCACTGGAGAAGACACCTGCCAAATTCCCCCTATATGATGACGGAAACTGCCAAATTCTCCTACGAGATGGAAACTGGCCTGCTTGTAATTTAGATCAGAATGGGATGTTCTTAAAAGGAACTCCACCTTCAAGAACTTCAAATTAACTATTTATCCTCAACTCTGCTTAATCTAAGAAGCACCACAAAAAAATAAGGCTTTCCAAGATCAAATGCAAAGCTACTAGCCAGCCAGCACCAGGACACAAGAACCAAGATCTCAAAAAGCAGCAGCAAAAGATCCTTTCACTAAAACTTTTCTGGAACCAAAGATGTACCATGGGTTTAGTTTGCAGCCCTGCAGAGCAACTTGTGGCCAGTCCCTTAGCCTGTCTTGCTGGACCGCTGAAGATCCGAAATCAGAAAACTCAGCTCCTAACTTAGCACTTCTTCCTTCCCTGAAGAAATTCTGCTTTTAGGTATTGTCCAGAAGAGAGACCTGCCACCCCACATGGCACATCCAGCTTGCCTGTATCTCAGTGTGTCCTCACCGTGACAGCTCACAAGCCACTCGAGCTTCCCCACACGGGGCATGCCCAGCGTCACGGCCACGCTGAGACAAACAGCAGTGCCCTGCTGCTCTCATCAGTACCCAAAGTCTTAAATAAAGTCCCTGGTGATTTTATTCTGTCCAAGAAACAGGACATCAGCAGCTGCAGCGTGGGACGCAGCATTCCACAGGTTGCAGAGAGCTTCTCCATGTGTCCCAGATTTCTGCTCCTGCTTTGGCTGYGGGTGGAAGGGGCACAGCAGCCTCCCCAGCTGGGGGGGCTTTAAGGAGGCTTTAAAAAACCTTATTTTATGCAGCCACTGAACTGACCTGCAGCTACAGCACCAGGATACGCACCACAACCACCGCAGTGTCACCGGCGTGGCGGGGAGCAGCTCCGGGCAGGCGTTAGGCAGGATTTATAACCCCCATCTGTGCCACGAAGCATCAGGCAGCTCATTTAAAAGGAGAGCAAGGCTGTGAACAGGCTGAACACAGAGTCCAGTTTCTTCCTTTTTTTTTTTTTCTCTTTTAAATAGGTGAGAAGATCCATCCAGCACTTGCACCGAGGCAGTGGTCCCCCTGTACTGCTAACATGCTTAACATAGGGGAAAAACATCTTCAGGGAGTTTCAAGTGGTAATGGGCCATGAAGCATATGGCAGTGTTGTGGCATCTCGAGAGCCATATGTACGGGCCCACAAACTGTCGGGATGTGATACACTACAGATAATATCCATGATAAATTATTCACTTAACCAAAAATTGTACATCAACCCTCAACAGCTGGTAAAAGCTGGATCCTTGCCCAGTGCATTAAGGAAGTTTGCTTCCTCAAAGCTCTACTGTTCTTTGGGGGATTTGAATTATGCATGTTACCATGAAAGCTAATGCTGTACATATGCATTCAAAGTTATTATTAACCTCATCAGGCAGAGGAGGAGGAAAGGCAGCTGTTTTTCTAGCTCATGTGCTTAGGACGCGGGGATGTTTTAAAGGACTTACTGAGAGCCCAAACGTGGGAGAGTTTATTTTTCCTCAGAGTGGTTGAGAGYAGCCAGGTCAACCAGAAGAGTCTCCCTTGGGGTGGTCACTGGCAGTGTCGGTTTAATCTTCATTACTTTAATGCTAGAAAAAATAAATAAATAAATAAATAGGCTTTTATATGACCTATGTTATAGCTGCATTGTGCCGGGGGCGGGGGGAAGGCAGAAGTTGCAGCCCCTTAACTCCTTTCTCCATCAAGATCCCAGAAGAATTGGCCCTGGTTTTCTTTCTTTTTTTTCCCTCTAAAACAGAATCAAAGTCAAAATGGAGCTGCTCTCTCTTCACTGTCATCCACAATCACCATTCAAGTCCCTCCATCTCAGGTAGGGCCCAGAATATCAAGAAACGCAGAGTAGCCTCTCCTGCCAACTATCCATTTTTTTTTCCCCAATTACCTTTTAATTTCCAATTAAAAGGGCTTTGATTTTCTTAAAGCAACTTTAGGCTGTATCCTCAAATACTGCCCATGGGACTGTCATTACTCTCTTGATCCCAGCCAGCTGCAGAACAAGTGCCAGGGACAGCAAGTTGCTGCAGGAGTGCCAGGGACAGCAGAGGCAATGCCCTTGTCTCCTGCTTGGCACATTCCTGCTCTTGGCATTCATTTTCTGTGGCACTCTGAGCTCCCCTCTCAGTATTTTGCTCTGCCAATGGATTCAGCACCAGGCTATCTGGATAGATGACCAGCTGGTGCTATAGCTTGAGGTTAACAGAGAGAATCACTAGCTGGAAATGGCCTTGGACAACAGTCTGGGGAAAGTTTAGATCCCTTGGCCAAATTAGACATGGAGACAGACCAGACATCCTGCTGGGGCCTGAAATAAGGTTTTGCAGCATTAACTGTTCTATTCCAGCAGCTGCTAGATGGAGCAATCATCTTCAAACATGATTTCTTGGTCTCTCCTTCCAGAAAGACAAGCTAATTAAAAAGGGGGTAAGGAGAGAGGATACAAGAGTAGGGGACATTTCTGCAAGGCACAAGGAGCAGCTCAGCAGCCAGATCTCCTGAAAGTCAGTGGCAACCAGCTAACCAACTCCTGCTTGTCCTCCAAACCGCTCTGCTTGCAGCTATTAAAGCTTCTCCTCCGGTTAAAAAAGGAAAGAAAGCATCCAAGGAGAGAAGCATSGGGACTCGTATTGCTGTGAAGATTCATATTGCTGATGTGCTCCCAGTTTCTTCTGGCAAAGCTTTGTAGCACCTTATACAAACTTCTGATCTTTTAAAGGATCAGTGCGTAATCCACATACCACAATTTTTGGTAACATCCTTCCCTTCTCCCGTTGCCAACCAAGTGATCAGCCCCAAACACCGCCAGCCGACCCCTACCCCAGCRTGAGCAGCAGACAAGCTGCTTCGCCCTTCGCTGTGCTCCAAGGCACCATTCGCTGCCACCCGCTGCAGGACCTCGGCTGGTAAATCAAGGCTGYGGATGCCCCCGGCTTCCCTGCAGACACAAAGAGAGGCACAAAGAAGTGAGGTGAGACCCTGGCCCAGGCTCCCTGCCCACGCGGGGAGGCCATGTTGCCCATTCAGAGCCATTTGCCACAGGCTCCTCTCCAGAGGGACTCCAGGAGGGATYAGCAAGCGGCTGCCGAAGGCAGCACCGCATCTTGAATGTCACTGTCAACTACACAGCTAATGGCACTTAAAGCTAACACCAGAAGGAGTTTGTTGGTACAACTCGGCAAAAGCAGCAACACTAGCTTAGATGCTATTTTTCCCATGTACATGTGTATATAAAAGATATATTTATCCAAAATTGGATTTAGACGTCTAGTGATGGTGTCACAGTGCCAAGCTCAAGTTTGCAGCAGAAAAATCTCCTACCACGATGTATAACCGCGTACCACAGCCCAGACATTTCTGAGGCGCCGCTTCTGAAGATGYGGGCAGTTCACAGCTGGAGCAGCTAACTGCTTGGCAGCTCTGCTCGGATGAGAGGGCCAGCTCTGCCCGTGGCTTTCAGATGAGATCAACTTGTCCATCCATAACTGGACTGCGAATGGTCTGCTCATTCTGCACTAATCACTGAACGAGTCATTTAACGCAAATGACTACTAGTCACTGCTAGTCTGGATTTCATCTGGGGCTTGGAAACAAGAGAACTGTTTCTTGCTAACAGCGCTCTCGGCTGCCTAGGCCGAGTGTCAGAGCTGCACCTCAGCATCTTAAATCAGCCAAAAAGAGATCCCAACACAACAAATGCAGCTGATCATCTTGCTGGCATCCAAAGACACTTGCAGTAGTGTTTCTGATCAAGGAGAGAAGCAGAGGAAAATGCTCCAGAGTTACGATGCGCTACAAGATGCCGATCACCTCCCAAAACCCACGCGAGTTACCCGGGTCCTGGGAGAGCAAGCAGGAGGGCAGGTGTGGGGAGCAAATTCAGAAGGGCCTTTCCTAAGAAGCTTCTGTCACCACATGCACCTTTTACTGCTCTGACACAACCAGGGTACTGAGGCATGTGAACAAAAGGTCCACCTGTTGAATGGCATTAGCTACGGTGATACTGTAATAATGTAAAACACAGACTGCAGTCTTCATTTTTTCCTTTCTTGACATAATGCAGCTGCACATAACTGAGACATAATGCAGGAGCCTCATGAATCCAGAGCTAAGCTGTGGGAGACCAGGAGCAAATAAATATTTCACAAAGTGTTAGCACAGGACACGACAGCATAAATAAAACAGAAGTGTGAGGATAAAGGCTCCAAATGCAATTTGGCTCAAGTCATCTGTGCCTTCAGAAATAGAAAGATGAGATTTATTTCAAACCTGAATAACCCGAGAGGAAAGCAGTGATTTCTTTTTTTTTTTAATCATTATCTTTGACCTTTATGCATGCAGGAAAGGGAGCAGGAGTGTGGGTCACTGGCACAGCATGCGGGCTCACTCTGGAAGCATTTCTGCTTCCATCTCACAGATGCTTCCTGATGAAGGCAGCCCAGATGGGCCCAGCCCTCACAAAGCCCCATTGCTGGAGCTCATGGCTCCCGCGCAGCAGCCCCTGCTGATGAGAGGGTTTGTTCTCCTGGGCTGGATTTGCCAGGGAGTCCATCCAAGTCACCAATCGCTTACAACAAGAGCAATAAAACAACTGGCATTTCATTATCCTAATATTATGTAGGGCAGGTATTAAGAACTCATCTCAAACAATTCTTACTTGTGCACCCATAATAAAAAAAGTTCATAATGTGGCAGTAGATGATGAAAAGAAACACCASACTTGACGTGCTCCAAAATCCAACCCCAGGCCAGAGATGAGACCGGCAACAATGGAACAAATATTCTTTGCGTCTAAATGCTCTTGCATCTAAATCTGTCTCCAGATATTGCTCCAGTTCATCCTCCTCTCTCATCCCTTGGCCAAGTGCTCTCACATTCTTCAGCCTGCAAAGAAACCCAAACCCCAGCTCTGCTTATCAACATTGACCTTCCACCTTGGCTAACTTTGCTTCTCCACTGACCTAGCTACGGAGCCCTTTCAAAATATCACTGTATTGAAAGAATTCCCCTTCCTCCCACCTTGCTTTAAAAACTCAGATTGAATTAAACGGTTGTGAAACAAGAGTAAACCTTGGGCAGCTTTAAGGCCTTCATCAACTATTTGCCCCTAATCTGAAGCACTGCAAAATAATAGCCAAGCAGCCAGTATGAAACACTGGAATTGGCAAAATTAAATGAGTACAAACAGAGCCCTACAAAGCACTACAGAGTCAGCTCCCGAAGCAGAGCAGCTAAGGGTTTATTCACAGCTAAACGTGCTGGGATTTCCAGTTATACTCACAAATCCCCMTGTATCAGAGGAGTGCCTGTGTTATATATAGCCTCTTGCTAAATTTTCCACTAATTATTCGGAGTCTGCTTCTGCTTTCAGGCACCAGCAGCCCTCCCCTGGCTGCACAGGTACCACTCCCCTTTCCTTCTGAAGTGCCTGGAATTTACCCGTTTGGATTTCACGCCGCAAGAGGCGTGACGGCGGCTGGCAGCTTGCCACCCACCTTCCGATACCAATCTCACGGCACGGAGCCAAAAGCAAAGCCGCGGTGGCACCTCCAGCTCTCCAAGCAACGGCAGATAAGAGCACTGKGGGGGAAAGGTAACTGCCACGCGGTATTTTAGCAGGGGTGGGGGAAGACGAGGGCCAGGCGCAGAGCGAGCAGCGAGTCATTTCCATTTAGCTACCTGAAGGAGGGACAAGGGAGTCAACCCCAGCACCTACCCGACCTCGGCCTGTGGTCCTGTCACCGCCTCCAGCTGCTCCGGGAGGAAGACTCCTCTGCAGGATACAGCCCAGCTCTGCTTGGAACTACAGATGCTCCTTGAAGTTACACTGCAAGGCAGATTGGAGGCAGTGTACACAGCAATTTCCTCCCTCCAAGGCCTGCTTGAACTGCCAATCTTGCAGCAACTGCCCCAGTGTGAGCCAACAAGAAGGGCTTCCCTTCATGTTCCACATCCCTGCCTTGACTGAGGGTCAGTAACGTGTCCAAATGCTAAGAATTTATCAGGGGAGGAGGAAGAGATGAACCAGTAACTGCTCTCACAGAAGGGCAGTATTTGGGTGTACCAGACCTGAGCGCCTCGTCTCGCAGCTCCCGAGGCAGCCTGGGCAGTTCTGCACAAGCACAAAGCACCAGGGCGTCGCTGACCMGCTGCAGCAGGGCTGAACCACCTCCCGAAAGGGCACGAAGGGAGGGCACACACAGCCCGATCCACGCAGACCCGGCAGCTCCAACGGCCGCTGCAAGGCCAGGCTGAAACCCGCCMCGTCACGGGCAAACAGGCTGGTGACAACAGGTCACCCCAGCAGCACTGCAGGGCTCCCCAAGGGCCGTCCAAGAGCAGCCACCAGGACCCCACCGTCTCCAGCCAGCAAACGAAATGCACTGTTGTAGGAAAGACACTTTTGTGATCAACATTTTTTTTTTCTTACATTTTGCATCCTTCTTTGGTCAATACAACAACACACAAACTCAAAGCCTGAGCACCTCGTAGCTGTAAGGCAGCCCAGCGCTGCTGACCCCAGTGGTGGCAAGTGATTTGCTTTAGCAGAGGAACAGATCCTCACGACAACAGCAGCGGCATAATTGAATCCAACTCCCTGGGCTCTGGGGTTGGATGCAGTAACACAGTAAACATCTCTTGACTGCAGAGAGAACAGTCAGACCGTGGCTGGATGCTTCCGAAAATCCCACCCCGGGGCTACAGCAACGACTGCCTTCAGCTCTGGAATCTAAACGTGCAGCAAGGGTTAGAGATGTGACTCACTAAAAACGATGGTCACATCCTCAGCTGGTGTAGTCTGGCCTAAGCCCACTGCTTCAAGAGGAGCAGCAGAAATTTGGACCAGCTGAGGATTTAATCCAATTATTCTGATTTGAACTGAGAAAGGATATATAGTTCATAGAATCATCACCATACATATATATATATAAAAATATATATTTATGCGCCTTTAGGAAAACTCTATCTTAAAAAAATCTGTCTGAATAACGATTTTACAATCCTATTGCCTTATTTAATTTGGGGAAAAAAGTGCAATTCCTATGGTACACAAGTCTCATACCTGCCAAGGATCACACTTCAAGTACTTCATTTTCTATCCCTTCTCTTGCCCAAGTAGTAGACTTTAACTGCCCTCCTGATGCACAGAACAAATCTGCATGAGCTTTTCCTCCAAAGTATCAGTTATCTACAGCATTAATATTTTGTTGGCCATGTGTTACTCCATCTCTGAAGCTAATTAAAAAAGATTGATCAGAGGCAGAGTTGCATCATTAACAGTTAAGCCTATAACTTTATTTATATGTGTCATATTCACTGCCTTGGGCCTAAAGAGATAAGAAAGCTCCTTGTGTTTTGTTCAGTTCTTCGTATCCTCTGGTTTAAACCATCACAACACAAAAGAAACCTGAATTGCCTTTGAAAATGGGTTCTGCAAGGATGGCGTGAACCAGGAAATCTCCAAGGGTCCCTTTCAAACTAAATTACTCTATGATTTAGTTAAGCCAGGCCGAACTCAATTCACTGCAGCAAGAGTACATGACTGCATGTGTGTAACATTTTAAGTGGTTCAGCCTCCCCATCTGGTTAACATTATGATTTTTAAAAATCGAGATCTAGTAATGCTCGATATCCACGATTAGCTGTATTACAAATATTGTTTTATTCAGTGTCATGATTTATTGGCCTCCTCCCTCTCAAGAGCTTCTATCGACCTCAGATTCACCTCAATGAATCTTGATTTTTGAATGAAAACAGCAGTCAATAATATTTACTTCCTATTGACTTCATCCTTAACAGCACAAGGAAAAGACTGAACTATTCTTGACCTCCCTGTCTCAGTTCTAATCACAGAAGCAAGAGAGCCAGAGCACCATCTCTGCAGGTCAATGAGGGAAGTAACACCCAATAGTGACCCTGATACAAGATGATGAACAAGCCACCTGTCCAGCAAGTTTATTTATGGATGGAGACAATGAATATCCTGAAATCTTATGGCCAGTTCCATATGACAAGAACTTTGCTTTAAAAGTTATTGCTAGTCAACTTTTGCTAAATCTATCAGCCAGCAGTAGAGGCTCCAAATCATGGTTGGGATACTTGGTGCGAGTACCTGGGCATTCCAGCTCGAGTTGCTTGACTGGCTTTGAGTGGCAGTTGCACCCCAAGCGTTCTGAGGTGTTTCAAGAGGAGCTCTAGTCAAGGCCTCTCCTTACCTGCCCCCTAAATCATGGCTCCCTCTCTTACCATGAGTATCTCTCTCCAATTCTSTAGACCTTTTAGGCCTTTTGCAGGCCAGTACTCCCAGACCACAGCACATCTCTGCTCTGCTTAAACTGCCTSTTTGGGTTTCCTATTCAGACTCATTACCCTTCACAGAGCTTATCATCTAGACCCACTATTAGATTTTCTGACAGCCCTTGCTAAACTGTATTTACTTCTCTCATTCTCAATTGAAATCTCTATATGGCCCAGCCATGGCACCCCACGTGCTACAGGCAAAGCAGACTGTCACCCTGTTCGGAACCTTGGAAGAAGGCCTGTCATGTCCAGCAAGGTGTATTTGTAAGAACAAAGAAAAAGAGCAGCTCACATCCATCAGACACCAGCTGAAATAGTCTTGATTTTTTTCCCCCAGTATACTCAGGCTTAGAGAAGCAGTTCCAGGTTACCCCTCATTAGGCAGATGTTCTTTAAATGATTTATGCTTCTATCAAGCTTGATATCCCCACAGAAGATTGTTAGTGAAAAGCTCTGTGTAATCATTTATAGCGGGATTTATTATGTTTAACTTGGTAACTCCCTGCAGGCACTCTAACAGGATGGAGGTGGGCTGTGGGCAGCGAAAGGTCAGTCCCAAAGGAAGCCAAATACTACGCTAAGAGGAAACTCGAACAGGGCTCCAAAGGGCTTTGTTCACATTAGAGGGGAAGCAGCAAAGACTTTAATCATTCCTGCCAAAGTCAGGCGCATGCAAGAGAAAGAGGAACCAGGCAAGATTGCACTCAGAGTGTCGAGGGTTTCTGTCAGTGAATGTGGTTTTACACTGGTTTTGGCTTCGTCTTGCCCKTATTTCTTTCCCTGTCCCCCTTACTCATGTTGCTTCAATAGAGCCTTGTATTAGGCAAATAGCCAGTCATGCAAATAGTTTTTTTTAATATAAAAACTACCCCATTCATTTATTTTCAGGCCAAAAACCAAAGCTGGAAGAACACCAAATAGCAGAGTAAATGGCGAGTAASCAATTGCACCAGACAGTTCCTCTGTCAGGACCAGAATACTCAGTGGTAACAGCTGTTACAGTCATTTCAAAGGCATCTGCARGCCACAAAGACACCCTGGAAATTTCACGTTTTAGTCATCTTTGTACTTTCCTGTTTCATCCAGAATTGGGGAGTAAAATGCTAAAATATACCCAAAAGGCCAGAACCACCATAAGAAATGCTCAATGATTCCAGAAACAGGAATTACTGATGGGCTCCAAAGAACCATAATCTAGCTCAGGACTTGTCCTGCTCAGCTGTGCAGGCTCCCCCGTGCTCTCGTAATCCAGAGGTTTGGATTTTACCTAGGCCAGACTAAACASAAGTGCCTGGAATTGCCTGCTCTTGCTAATCCCAGAATCTCACGTTTTTTTACTTTGAGGTGTTTTAATCGACTCTTCTGATTTTTGACCAGATAATTATCCAGTTGTGGTCCAATGTTTAGTGAAGCCAACACCCTGCCTTCACACATAGCATCATTGGATGGGCTTAAAATATATCCAAAACCCCCACAGAATTATAGCTCACGTAAGGAAACGATGTTACCCAGAAGAAGCAGTCCCATACTGCCTTCCCCATCACAGCCCCTCAATACTCTCAAGTGCTCTGCTGAGGTTAGTTACCTGCTTTTTGTCGTTTCTTCCCCAGTAAGATGGGGTTTGTTTAAAAACCCTTCTCAAAGCACACAGTGAATTTTACCAACGTGACTGTTCTCCCAAGGCTAAGTGTTCATAAACTCCCCTGTTGGTTGGGCACACGGGATGCACGAGACACAGTTTGTTCATCACCCAGTCAATGACGGCTTCAGCCCTGAAGAACTTGAGGCCCCCGCGGCCTGGACAGCCCCGTGATCCAGCTCTTCCACAGAGCTTGGCAAATACCCCAAAAAAGGCCCCGCTATTCCCTCCCCCGCCTCCTCTTCTCCCCCAGGCCGGTGCGGCTGGAAAATCCCACCCTGCCTCCTACGCAGCACAGAGCAGCTTTATAACAGTCCCTAGAAGAAAATGTTTTAACCACACRCTTGTACCTGCCCAGCCCCGCATGCCCCCAAATCCAGAATGAAGGAGCACAGCTATTGTAAAAATGAGTTATAGYGAAAGCTCCTTCATCTCAGCCATCTCCAGGGCTATTTCCCGCTTCTGTTTTGGTACCAGATGGCTCCAAGTCTATTTTTCAACAAGTGCTGTCTCCCGCACTTGCTGACACAAAGCCCTTTGAGTTACAAGCCAAATCTCTTCCCTTAATATCTTTTTCATGTCTCTTTTTCCTTTTTGAGCTCACAAGTGTGCCTTTTCTTAAAAAAAAAAAAAAGGAAAAAAAGTCTATTATTCTTCAAAAGCCCAGTTGTGTCYTTCATTTACTGAAGTAGTCAAAGAATATTATGGGTCATTTTGTCACCATGGAAACCACAAATAGACCTTGAGGGTTTCGGAGAGGTGATATTATTTTGGAGAGGCCGTGTWGGGTTCTCTGACAGAAAATAATAGGGATGGCAAATCAAGGAGACCTTTTATAYGGACTGCGTGAGATGCAAAGGGTCTCAAACATCATTTCTCCGCCACCGAAGACTACTCCAGGCAGCGGTTTAATACGGTGTCCTCTGACAGCTGAGCCCAAATGGAAAATTAATGAGGCAGCATGATATATGGGTCTTTTTAAATCTCATAACCAGCCTCCTTTATAGAATAAAAAAGGCCAAATCAGTTTAATATTAGTGGAGAGGTTCTTTGTGTATCTTCCTTCAAAACTTTGTCAGTGCAGTGCTGAAGAGACAGCTTGTTTTATTGACTGTGTGAGTCTAGCTGTTTGTAAGTTTTGGTTTATCAAAATAACTCCGAGTTTTTTTGGTCCATTGGAATTCAGCACTGATAGGAGGTTCTGACAAACACCTGGGCTCCGAGGGCCATCATCATTCRGGATGAACAGCTAGGGAAGCAACTGCAGAAGCCCTGGCTGCAACATGCTGGCAGCTTGTGGCAACAGCCACYGCTTCCTGCACAGCCTGCCAGGTCCCAGCTGCCAAAACACTCATCTTTGTCATTTCTGGCATTTTAAGGCATCCAAGGAAGAAGTGGTTTCTCCACAGTCCCCTTTTTTTTTCCATAGCAGCTACCATATTGCCAGAACAGTCCAGAAAAAAGCACAGGGTTTAACCAAGGGAGGCAGATCCTCCACTTGGTTGAGTCGCTGCCTGCAGACATCTCCATGAGGAAAAGAGTTGGCCTCTGCTATGCACGACACAAACTCCTGCTCCCTGCACAGTGTCTAGCTCTATGGCTCTGTCCCATGTGGACTTCCTCACCCTACAAAATCAAATAACCCTCTATGGCTCTGTCCCAAATGGCCTTCTTCACCCTACAAAATCAAATAACTTTCTCCTCCCCCAGCTCTTCTGATCAGCACCTTTCTGCCAGTCCCCGGCTGCACGGAATCTGCTCCAGTCCAACATCTCTTTAATCTTATTTGTTAGGAAACAAAAAGCCCTTCATAGGGTCAATTTTAGAAGCTTAGCATAGCTCTAGACTATTGACTTTACTTGAGTATTGCCCTTGATATGAACTTTGCTGAATTTTACAATTTTCAAATCAGAAGTCCTCTTCTGTGGGCACTCTCACAAAGCAAGGACTGAGCTAAAGACCTAAAGAGCTAAGATCCAGAGCAATCACTCTACTGAAACACTGGCCAGGGAAGAGGGAAGTTTAAACAAAACAAAGAAATGAAAACAGACATTCACCTTTAAAGTTTCTGCCAAAAGATCTTGGAATCAGATACTTTCCTGGAAGAGATTTCAACCTCAACAGAAAAGCCACTTCCAGGGAAAGTAACTAACTCCACTACTTGCTCTGTACTTGGTTATAGGTACTTCCATAATGCASAGTCACCCACAGCAGTTCAAAGGTTCCTGCTTCACCACCATCCCTTAGGTGAAACAGTGCAATTACCAGGGCACTTTCAGCATCCCAGCTTCCAAAATAAAGCACAGTGCCCTAAAGACTGTAACTTTGCACCATTCAAGCAGATAGAAAACAGAAATTTAACATACAACACTTGGATAAAATAAACACACAATAATAATAATAGTAATAAAAAAATGCCAAAACAGGAGGAAATTGCTRCAGCCATCATTACAGCACTCCATCTTCTTGTTTACCCCCACACTACCCTCTTTCAAGTAACACATTGGTTACAGCTGAAAACAGGCCCACATTGCTCACCCACCTTCTGCTCGTGCTGCAAGTCTCACACCAGGAACCACAGGCAAACGGGCCGAGAGAAACAACGAAGGACCGGGGCTCTTGCAACCTAAACCTGCATCTCTTCACCTCGTGCCACCAGCAGCATGGACTTCTCRCTGGTTTTCTACTTTCTGCCATGCTGGGCTCCATGGTCAGGAGGCCCCACAAACTGTGTGTTGACCAAGCAACACAGAGCAAGGGAGTGAGCTGGAGCAAAAGGCCAAGCTTAGCCACCTAGCCATGAGGAATTGGCTGCAGCTGCGTGAAAGGGGGTGGGGAAGCAAAGATCAGCCAAGCTGGAGTGATTTCAAAGATGTCCTAATCAATATATTTGAGAGGGCAGAGGAGGAGGGAACAAGAATCAAGAGGAAAAACAACAACAAAAAACAGTATTTAAAAAAAAAAAAAAAAGTAAATGCCTCAGGGTTTCCCTGTTTCCCTCATTCCTCAGCCCTCTTTGGATGCTGAATGTTTTTCTCTAATGGTGCCAAAAGCCCATACATAAATTAGTGTTTGATACAAAGCTTACTGACCCTTGCTCTACCAGTGCTGGGGGAATGCTGTGCGCTTGTTGAGCACTTGCCTTCTGTAGCATTTAGTTATGGGCTGGTTTTACTAAAGCTCTAAATTTCGAGTTTCAAGTGCCATTTTGGGTCCTCCACCTCTCTGACCGCACTGCTGTCTGCCCATGATCTGCATGGAGTGTTAATGTTGCAGACCCCAGCAAACCTCGGAGGAGCTAATTTCAGGATGCCTGCAAGGATGGATCCTCCCCAAGTCTAACCTCAGTGCTTCTCAGTAATGCTTTTACACAAAACTGGATCATTTTCAAGGACTGAAATATCATCGCACCAACAGATGTGAGGAACAGCCACGGCCACCTTGGGCACAGAAGGTCAGTGCTGAATCACCTGGACTCTGGAAGTGCCTCGCATGGAGGGTTCAGTGACACATGCCCAACACACTGAGATAGGACACTAAAATCTTGCCCGCTCTACTYGTCCTCACCCAAGGAGCACCACATGCCAGGAGCAGGGCTTTGCATTGCATAAAATGCTACCCAACAGCATAAAATGCATAAACAGCAGCAATAATACAGCAGAATGCTGTTACAGTTCTTCCTGCATTAAGTATTTAGAGACCATTCTCCCCCTTAAAGCTTCCTAAATGCTTTATAAACATTTATAAACAGGCAGAGTGAAAAATCAATGCAGAGATACTGTGTGGAGGAAAAGAGAGCAAGGGAAGAAAAGACAAACCTAATGAAAAATGAAATAGCRGCCATACATTAGCTAGCGTCAGCCTTGTTATTCCAGAGCATTTTCCTTCCGCTTCTCCGTTTCAGGCTTTCCATGGGGGAGGAAAGGAACAGACCTGCCTTACACTGAGCTGTAAGCAGCAATGTGGTTTTCATAATGGGACTGTTCTTCTTMCCCTCTAGCTAAAGTTAGGTTTGAAAATTCAAAGTGAGGTTGAGTTCTGCAAATAACTTCATTCTGGAGTCCTGGCCACCCAAAACTGCAGCAATTGGTGCCTGCAGCCTGGCTGGAACCCAAACCTGTCACTCAAACCACCGTGACATTTCTCCACGTCCTGGGAGCTTAATGCAAGGAGAGCTTAACTTGAGAGAGGCTGCAGACGCAGGCTGGACACACTGGGCAAAGCCGGGCAGCTCCCCGGGTGCGGATCCATCGCAGCAACAGTTAGTGGCTGAGCARAGGGATTCTTTGGTGCTTCACGGTGCTCTGCTTAGCAGGATTCATAGCTCCCCATCACAAATCCACTTGATTTTAGCTATTTCCTAGGAAAGAGCCACCACACTGGGCAGCCTTTCAGCTAAGCAGCTAGTTCCTGGGCAGACCAGTCTTCATTCACCGCAGTATCTCCCAGAGCTGCCCCGCGGTCGCAGCAGAAAGCAGAGAGACCAAAGGACCACTGAGGCTCACAGTGCGAGTCAGCGATAGCCGGTGAATMAACTCTAAGGGGTCACGTCCCTATTTCACAAGGGGTGAAAGGCAGGTGCAAGTTTCAGCGAAATCAGTAGGAATATAGTCGTACAACTGAGGTGAGACCACTCAGATCCCACTGCAGCTCCCTTCTCCTGGCTACATTCTCAGGTAAAGCTGAAGTCTCTTTAAAAAATACCTTTAACTTACTATCTCTGCTATATTAAGCTCAAAACCTCTGCACAAGCCAGGCAGGACACATACTAGCCTTGATTTAAGCCAGCAGGATCAGCAGCAGGCGTTGAACATGAGGAACATACGCTGGTAACGTGCCCCGTGCACCTTGCCCAGGTGAGGTATTTTGTGAAGCCCAGTGCAAACAYGGTTATCTCCCTTACTCCAACAGGCTACTAACAACAAGTTTATACAGTTCATCTTAAACAAATATTGGGTGAGTCAGTCCATACAAGGTCTGCTGAATTGCAGAGACGTCTGTGCAATTGCAATTGATGACACGGTGTTGAATTATACAAAGGAAGAGGTCAATGCCAGCAAGGCTATTTCGCAGAGCAGATTGCATGGAGGTCTCATTTAACACTGCCAACTCAACATGTGCACTACATAAAGCAGAGCTTTTATTGTTCTATCACAGGTCCCTAATTTGGCTCTAGGAGCCATCTGCTGATTTAATAGGGGATCTGGGTTATTAGGGATTTTTTTTTTTCATTCTTATAAACACCTAGAGCTTAGGTAYTTAATAGAGAAAAATATTACAGTGAGATAATCCTCTGCAGTAAAAAATGAGAGAAATTAATGTAATAGGTTTTGTTTAATTTTGTCTCCTAAGTAACCAATATATTGGATGTGTTTGGTACCAAATCTTAAGTGTGTGAAAATGATTAAAGCAGCCCTTCCAAGAGTGCTGTAACTGTATTATTAGGAAATTTTAGATAAATTAAATTGTCAAGACTGTTAAATATCAGCTGCGCTTTTATCAGTCACTAATTAAGACTGAAAAAGAACATTATTACCCATCTTATTCAAACGGAATAAACACAGATAATACAACATTACCTATACACATGTTCTACCTGTATTTTTTTGCAATTGTCTATGTGGTCAGTAAATCACAAGTGTTTCCAGAAGCAGGAACCTTGAAAGGGTTTCTCCTCTATTAAGTACCACAGCTACAACTGGTGACATTTTCCTTCATCTTCCAAGGCCCTTTCTTTAAGGCCACATTTCCAGAACAGCAATATGGGAGAGGCCTGTTCAGTCAGTCACCAGACCACCACTGCTGCACGATGTAGATAACGTGACAACATGAGCTTCACACGGAAAAGACACAGCAAGAAGCCAACTGACAAGCACAAGATTTGCAAATAAAATCTGCAATAAACTGCCATTAAGTCCTTCAGGAAACACTTTCCCAAATCGTCCTCCCTGCTCCCTCAGACACAGGGGCACACACAGGGACAACACAGTCTAGAGCTCCAGCAGCTCCTTTCTGCATTTTTCAATGCAAACACTTCTGACGTGACGAACCCCTACGGAGCTCGCTGCGTAACAACTGCTGTCCCTGTGAACCGGGGCAGTAATTCACGAGGCAAGGTCTGCTCCTGCAGCGAGTTTCACAGCACCCAGCTGGGCCCGCGAATGGAGCCAGCCAGCAGCCCCACCAAGATGCCTGCAGCAAAAGGCCTTCCTATTCCCCACAAGCATCTATACGTTATCACAACAGTCATACAAGGCTCAGATGGGTTGTCTTAATCAGCAACAATCTGCTTCTTTCATAGTAGCCMTCGGCTTAAACCCCACTTAAAAACAGGGTTGGGCTTGCATGCTGTGGGTTTAGACCAGGCTCCCAGCTTCACAACTGGACTGGGGCCATTAATGCTTCAGCGTGAGGTCAGTGCAGGGCAGGTCTTCATCACTGTCACACCAAGCAACCAGGGAATGGAGGAAAACCTACGTGAGCAAGGTGGGAGTCCAGCCTCCCTTACCTGTCCCTCAYACACAGAAATAATGTCTTAAACAATTTATGTAAAAATCACAGATTCCTCATTTCAAATGCTGTCAATCTCACAAGTAATTCAGAAAGCAGAGAAGTGTTTGCAGTAACTAACTCCCTCYAACTAGGTGAACTCTAATTTGCTTCTGAAGTCAGGACAAGAAAGGAGCTGACACATGATCCCTTCCTTAAGGCATTTGGCATAAGCCAAGGGTAGTTGCAGTAGTCACACGTGCTGCAGCAGGATGGTGTGAATGACCACCAGAGCTGAGAGCTCACCCGGCTCCCAGAATCACCCTGAGATTTAACTCTGTAAACAAGTTTTACCCTTTATTCATGCAGACAGCCGGAGTTCAAAACATTTTTATCTGGGTTATTTCTTTGGTTCAAGCTAATAGGTAAGATGGAAATAAGCAAGCAAAGCCAAAAAAGAGAGAGAGAAAAAAAAAAAAAGGAAAATGAAAAAAAAAGACCTAAAGTAAACATTTTCTGTTATAGTAGGGAAATGAGAGAGAAAACAATTTACCAGCCAATTTACTGAAAAGCTACAGTAGAACTCCTGCTACTCGCATAATGGAAAGTATTTTGAAAAATGAATTTCCAGATTTTTCATTTGTGGTGTGTTATGAGCACATGTGAGATTAATATCACGGGTAAATTTTTTAATGGGACAAGAAAAAGCATGCTTTGAGTTTGTGATACCTCATGAGCCATTGTGTTTCTTTTTCATTTTCCGAAGAGCATGATCTGGATCCCAGGAGATACACACACACACACACACACACACACACACATATATATATATATAAGAAGCCAGAGCAAAACACTTTACTTCGGTTTCACTGCTGCAATTATAGATCCTCAAATCCTCTTCCTGCCCCCCTGCAAAAAAAAAGGCCCTATTGGAGGTGAGAAATCAGAAGACTGATCGAGTTCTAGTCTAGGACTTGGCTCTGTAGATATATAGGGATAGACCAGAGAAAGACTGATGCAAAACCTGGCGCTGCATTCCAGCACTCTGAGTGACCTTATACAGGAGACAACTTAAGAGTCTCTGTGTTTTTGTTCTTTTAAATACACGTACAGTCTGCTCCAGCTGCTTGGCTCCAGCGCTGCTTTGCAGTGCCAAGTCAGACATACTTGGCTTTGAAACAAAGTTGGCCCAGCCTTCAAACAAACCACTGCTGGATTGTCATTACGGAACGGGAGCTCGAGTGATTTCACTGGAGATGTCCCAGAGCCACGACACCGGGCAGCACTGGGATGCAGCCACGCTCTCCAAGTGAGTGGGTTTTACTGAAACTTGTGTCACTCTCRAAGGCTAGGACTAGCATTGAGGCTAAGCAGAGTGACGGTATAGAGCTATGTCTTATTTCAAGCCTAAGCTGAGACTTGCACATTTCACGTATTCATAGCTGAACTGATCGTCCCACCCTTGGTAGGATCATAGATGGCACCTTTGCAGCACGGCCTCTCCCTCCTGCCTGGCATACAGGGGACKTGAGGCGCTCGGTGGCCCGGTGTTAAAACTCCCTGCGCTCAGTAGAAAGTCCAGTCCCCATGAGYATCCTATGCAGCAGCTGCTACCCTCCCGCTGCCCAGCTTGGGAGCGGGCATGTGTGGGGACATGGGACTCATGAGYACAGGCTGCAGGAGCGCTGCTGAGGCAGAAGCAAAGCAGGAGCAGCACAGGATCAGTGTAGAAACACATGCCAGGAGCCARCGGAGTGGTCTTGCTTTCTTCAGCAAGCAGGAACTCTGACAACTGTTTATAATCTGCCTAATTTTCTGTGGTCCAAATAGTCTTAAAAATAGAAGCAGTTTAGCTTTTACAGGAGCTGACCCTAAAAAATACAAAGCTTGCTAGACAAAACAGAGACCAGGTAGGAAAAATCCCCGCTTCCATTCTTCCCGTCTCTTTGGTATCACCGATCCTGAAAAACAAGCCATCCATCAGGCCATTCCCCGAAGGACAGGAAACACACGGAAAAAGGAAGGGGGAAAGAGGGGCACAGCTCTGTTTCTAAACAGTAGAGAATGGCTCTAGACACCAGACAGGCTTAGAAAACCTGAAAAAAATACCCAAATACGTCCCCAGACAGCAACCAGCACCACCGTGGGCTTTGCGCTCCACCTGAGCAGGCAGGGATGTCCCTGGCCTCGCTCTCATCCTCYGCTAGCAACGCAACTGAAAAGGGAACCGAGACCAGAGCAGAAAGGATTGCCCCATAAAAGTGCCCTCTGCTCCYGGCTGCCACCTCCCGGCTCTGCAGAGCCCACGCAGCAGCGGGCCCCACTTGCCCTGCGTGTTTCCCTACCTCTTTCATCTGAGCTTCAAGCTCTATGGAAGCAGCCGCACTACCCTGGTGCAGGTTCCTGGAAAACTGATGGTTCAGAGAGGTGGACAAGGGAAGGGGAAAGAGGCAAGTGACAGAAGCTTCAAGAGGATGGAGTCACCTTGATCTTCTGAATAYAAAACAATTTCACTGCTAGAAGTCYAAGTCAAGATCTGGACCTCACTGGTGTCAGCGGYAGCAGAATTTTTATTTGTTCCCCCATACACCCAACATGATCCSAATGGTAGKGTAAAATGAYGCAGTGGATAGAAAAGCAGAGCTTCAAGATTGTCAGAGGCTCTGGTAAAAATAAAGAAATTTAAGAAACAGAGGGGAAAAACAAAGTAAAAGAACACGCAAATACTAAGAAAAGCCAAGCATTGCCAACGTGCAAGTTCAATCCTTTTCTCGCTGACTTTCTCTATGTGGGCTAACCCCTCAAATAAAACTAGTATTTGCCAGCAGGCCGCAGGTCCCAACAAGAGGGCACAACAGTAAAAGCAAGCACGTGTTTACTCCAAAGCAGGGTCAGCCAGGCAGCTACATTAGGAAGAGARGAAAGGTTGATAGCCATTCCTAATAGCATTTTGAAAGTAATGTTTGCACAAACCATAACAACAATAGCAATAACATGCTATTGTCTCTAGGTTTTAGAGCCACTAAGACTAATGAGTTCATTTATAGCCCTGATGGAAGTAATTAAATCTGAAAATCAAAGCACAACATTCCTGTTTAGTGCTCTTTGAAACCAATATTCTAATGGAATGCTATCAACAGCTAATTGAAGCACTAATCTTGCCCAGGGTTGGGCCCATTGCCCAGATGGCAAATACATCATTTTCTAGTCTGGCAAGCAACATATTGTACTGACTCAATAGAACTGAGATTAGATATATCTATACGATACAATGAGAGCATAAGAACCTTTTTGATCAATATTATGATAAAAATTGTCATTTAACGCCAATCATTCGACAGGCTCCTTGCTCAAGTACAAGGACATGCACGTCTTTAGCTTTATAAAGGAAAAATCTGCTGCCTTATGCAAACAAATGCTCCTACCAACTGGATAGGAATGGTGATACAGCAACGTTAGCAAGATAAATGTTCGCTGACTGCAACATGGACAATTTGGAGCCTAAATAGCTTCATTTTGCTCATATATACAAATCACTTAATGAATAAAGGTTACAATTTTCTGCAGCAAAAATGTCCTTTCTGGAAAGTTTTACATATTATGTAATGTCAGTAGGAAGGGTGCAAGAAAGAGCAGCCCTATAGAAAATACATTTTTCTTTAGCTTAGCAATGTGAGAGATGTTGGCATCTATTTCAGATGCTTAGAAACCTTGGTCTCTGTTATCCCTTTTCCCATTTCTTATACTTTTGGATATTCGGACTCAATTATATCTTTTATCCAGCCCCTCAGCTGGTGGAAATCAGCACAATTTGGTCAACATCAGTGGGGCAGGGCCCATTTACCAGCTTGAAATTGGTCTCTGACCAATTTGCACCTTTGACAACCCCACAGAAGCAAGAAGTCAACGACGCAAGACAACCAGAAGTACATCCTTAAGGTGTCCAGTGATCTGTGTCTGCAGTCTCTGAAAATGCGGGTTGAACTTCACCCTTGAACCATGAATTAAGACCTACTTGCAACACATGGTTCCCTTGTCAAGCACTGCATGAATCAAGGAGTCTGRGGGCAGCGTGGCAGCCACTACCTTTCTGTACTGGTGCAAGCCATTCACACAGGCTGTCAAAACTGGGCAAGGATCTGTGCAAGAACCAGTCCTCTCTGCAAGGCATGAATAACCTCAAGTATATCCTGTTTTAYTGATATTTTTCCAGAGGGCTAGTTAGACAGGATATATTCACAACTATTTGGAGATGAAAATGGAATGTGGCTCAATGCCAGTAAGAGTCCAAATGTAACATTMTGTGGAGCCTTGGTAGGAGACGGCAATTGCTGCATATTATGTTACAATGCAAGCTCCCTGGAGAAGACAAGAATTTGCCTTGAGGAGCACAACAAGAGAACTAACTATCCATGTTCATCTATAACTTCTATCCATATATATGTCTGTGTATATAAATATATCCATATATACATATCTATATACACACACACACACACACATATCAAGTCTTCGTTATTTCTTGTCCTCTACCTATAATACACATTTCAAGGCTTTACTTTGTACAAATTAATTTTATCACTCACTCGTTAAGCATTATTAAGCATTTCCCCCATGTTGTTCAAGTTAAAATTACAGCCACCAAGATCTCTTCCAAGACAGGGTATGAGAGAGGCAACTTTGTTAGACGGTTCAGCCCAATTAAGGCCTGAACTGTTTCTTTCTCTCTCCACTGAGTGTATCAAGAGCTCAGGACTAGAGCTCCCCAACTTACGCACCACTGTGTAATTGTCCAAATTCCAGGTCAACTGGGGAGTAAAGGCTAAATGAGATTCTTGAYCCTTAAAAACTCAAAAGCGCACAAGTGAAAGAGCAAAGGCCTGCTCAGCATGCCAAAAGGAAGACATCTCAAGATAGATGCCCTGTAAATCTGGCATAACAGATCCAAAACRGCATGGTCTGAGGAGCCCAAATGTCATCGACTCTGCTTGTTTGGTCTATACCAAGGGATGGTCCACGAAACGAGGACCATCACTCCAATTCAAACAGCCAAAGGAAAGCTTCAAAGTGTGAAGTTGATATTAAATACYTTATTGTGCACTCCACTTCTTAAAAAGACATCAAGTCATATGCCCACACTTGAACCACAGAAGATGATCTGGCAGGGTACAGATCAGGTATTAACAACCGTGGAACCATATTTTCAGTGTAAAGGAGACATAAGAGCCAAGTTATAGGTTTAGCAATCGTGGACGTGATCCTGCTTCTTCAATAGACCTACTAAAAAGCAACAGGGAGATTAATGTCTTTGATGGATTCAAGCTGCTCTGTAACATTCTTCCACAGGCATAAAACCAGCTTAAAAAACGACCCTATAAAGGGGGATTTTAAGTGCTTGGTTTACAGTCCATTCCATTCTATAGATTTAAGAGAGTGGATACAGACACTACAGACAACCAACACTGGCATTTTTTTYCCCCCCCAGAAGCCTTTGGAAGACGTCACAGACCCACTGGCTTTTAAGAGCGAAGAATATACAGTTTCCACTAAATTCTGAAAGGCTACATGACCAGGATACATTTCTTATTACTTTCTCATTACCACCTCCAGTTTAGCTCTTAATGGGGCAGCATCACTCCTTTCAAGAATAGGAAAGCACTCCCACACACATTAGCTTTTTTAACCAAGAGTTAACAGGCCTGGCAAGCAAATCTTCATCACAAGCTCTATTAAAAGAAATAAATGATAAGATGTGACTATAAATACATGCATATACACTGCGTTGGGGCCCAGCTCCCAAGCAGGAGTGAGCAGGGGCAGGCGAGGTGCAGAACAGCCCCACCAAAGAGCTGGCAATGGGAGCGGCCCCTCGTTGGCTGCGAGGAATAATGAAGCTGACCTTGTCAAAGGCTGTCATTATTGATAATAACAAAGTTCAACAGCATTATTATAGCATTTCACAACTGTTAACCTTTATTGCTGGAGGGCTAATTGTGACCTTCCTCATGTCTCCTTCACACCTAATTAGGTTTCCCTTGTAAAGAGATAAAAGAGTGTTTGTATCAGTGGGGCATCTTTTTCTGCGGCTGAATGAATTCATGAAAGAGTGAGATTGTTAAGAGACACACAGAGAGAGGGGAAAGAAATACAGAAAAGGCAGGAGGCATTAATAGACTTTAGAATAAAATCCTGACAGATTCAAATTGATTCTGCTGCCTGAGAAAATTGAGTGCGGAGGGAATTAGATTTATGCACTGTTAAATGTAACTGCCTGGCAGTATCCATACAGAAAGCTGTTAAAATGGTAATCTTTAGAGATGTATGAAAATTGTGTGTGAATAGACCAATGAACCATCACTCGGAGCATGCCTCTTCTAGCCAAATAATACACGACAGTATTATTATTATTAATAATGTATTACAAACACTATGCATTATGTATGTAATTTAATCACAGTATCTCAATGTATAAACAACAGCGCAGGCACTCAGGAACTTTTTTTTGTGCTTGCATTTATATGTCAAATTTCTCTTTTCCGGCCCCTCTAAGGAAACGGAGAGCATGAGGGGCGATGCTGCTTAGCTCATTAACAGCCGGTGACGAGCGAGCACCAGCATCCCTCGCACCACCAGCATCCCTCGCACCACGGCGGGGCAGAACGGGGCTGGTCGGGCTCTGCGAATACTCCAAGGCAGGAGGGGAGCCAAGGAGAGGCCGACGGAGCCGGGGCTCCCTGGAGCCGGGCGCGCGGCCAGAGCGCGGCGCAGGGGAGGCTGCGGGGCTGGGAGGGCTGCTGCTCTACGGGCAGCACCGACTCCATGGGAGGTTTGTGTTAATATCAAGAAGCTAGGAACAGGTTTCTAAAGCAAGCTAGAAATAGGGAAATAGAGGAAAAATAGGGAAAATAGGGGGAAAGGCAAGCTAGAAATAATCTATTGATGTCCAATTTCAATGTAGGTTTGTCTGGTATCAGGCTTACCTCTGGCATCAAAGTAGGTCRGAGAAAACGCTGCAATCGATGATAGGAACAATCAAGGAAGATCTGATTTAGATCAGACACCAGTACATGTTGCTAGAGCAGCGTGTCCCACATATGCACAGCTCCTGCTCCTCAGTGATTTCTACTTCGKCATTGGAGGACCTGGGGTCACCTCTGTCCTAACACTGTGCACAAGCACCTAGTGCAGCGTTTCTAGACCAGTGTTAACACTCAAGAAAAAAGCATTTGATACAGCAAGATACAGCAGTGAGGGGCATTTTATCTGCTAGGAGTTCCCAGGCTGTGCACCAGGAATCGCAGGTAAAGCCACAGACACATCACACAGTCAACACCTCCTGAAATACAGTCAAATGGACAAAGTTAAGAGTCAGCATAAACTCTGTTCCCTCCTTCTCTGTTGATTTCRTTTTCCCTAGTTCTTATCTAGATACAAAGCAGCATTGAGAATAACTTGCTCCACTTGTAGCCAAAACACCTGAAGCAGTTTTCTCCAGGGCCTTTGAAAAATAGGTGTAGCCCTGTGCATTTAGCTGGGAACATAATTCATGGATGCCTTTCCAGCTGAGCTAGAACATGATCAATTCCTACCTGAGCTCAAACAAACTAATAGAGAATACAATCTCCAGCAGACAGGTTTTTGATTCTGCTGTGCTTTAGTAAAGGTCACTGCAGTTACAGAGCAGTTGCACTATSAGGATTTCCTTTTGTAGGAGTTTTTGGAAGCACTGAATGATTAGAAATAAATAAAAATTTGTACAGTTGTTGGATGTGGACTGAGACATTTACTGCAAAAAGAGAGTCCATGTTTTACACTATGTAAGAGCTGGGACATTCTGCCCTATWATCAGGGAAAGCAGAACACACCAAAGCTATAATCACCTCTTAGGATGGGGAGAGTGTCCTCTGATCTCAGACCGGCCCTCTCCTCGCAGGAGTTCAGTGCAAAGGAAATGCCCTTGATCCTCCCATATATTTGACTCTCATACATAACAGAAGACCAAGAAAATCTGATCACACACACTGGCACATTCCCCTCTGCTTCTGAATTCTCTGAACAGAGGTCTAAGTCCCCAGAAAGTCAGTGGGAYTCGTACGTATGACTACTGAAAGAAAGTTCAGATTTTAGTCACGAGAAAAAAACAAAYAGCAATTCTGGAAAATCAGCATTGCCAAAATTGGTAAGAGACGCCTGTGTATATTCAAGTCTCATCTCTGGAAAACAGTGGCACAAGGAGCTTGAGACGGAAAGGAAGAGAATTCTAAAATAGGCAACCTGTAGAGAAAGGACATTCCTTCCYCGCTCCCCTCCTAATCAGCAGTTGGAGTATGCCCTGAAGAAAGACTGTTTATATCCTCCTCCGGGAGATAAGATAYGTTATCTAATGTATCTGGTTCCATTCCAGTAACTCTGCAGTCACCACACTCGATCACGCTGCCTGAAGCTGGTAGGCAACAGAAACAGGAGTCGACTATCCACACACGGCTTGATAAGGAAAGAGCTTAATAAGCAAATAGCTTTGTTTTCAAACAACTTGGACAGAGCTACAAATACATACCGTAAACATGGAAAAGATCGGTCTCTTTTGCTTTCTTACTTCAAAATTATCCATAATGCTTTCCTGCTGCAAAAAGCCACACGAGCTGATAAAAGACTGCCGTGACTAACAGGCTTTATGACTTACAGGCTTGAACTGAAGACTKATTTGCATGTACAGTTGTGGAAAAAGCACACCTACTCCTTTCCCAAAACTTTCTACCCGTGGGATCCAGGTTTCTAATGTCAACATCCCGCACCCCACAGGGCTACCCAGCTGCTCTGCCCGGCCTGTCACCCCCCTGTCCCCAGCACAGCTCCCGTCAGAGCCGTCGCTGCTGGGTCTGCGTGGGGCAAATGCTCCAGGAATGGGCTCGTTGTGCTGCTTAAACAGCACATGCAATAACGCATTGACACAAATGGATGGCAAAAAATAGTATTCACTATATTGCTCTGTGGAGATAAGTGTGCTAGCGAAGCAAACGTATGTTTTATTTACCAGGCCGGCYCATTTTCAGAGTAGCTTTCTATAACAAAAGAGTTTAATATTGTTGAAGACAAGGAAGATACCTATAAATAGGAGCAAGAGGCTGGCTGTGGAACTTTTACATGAAACTTTAATGGCAAGAGAAATAGCCTTTATGTATTACAATTGGCAAATTCTTTATTGCGCTATACCCACACAAAYTTAGTGTGGAAGTAGGTTTATGGTAGCAAAAGAAGAATTGAGAAAAGTTTTGTTTTGCAATACGAGTTGTCTTGAAGTTCCTCTGCTCYGGAGCACGGCTACTAGCCCTGTGTTCTCCCTCTTGCTGCATCCCCTCCAAGGAGCATGACCTGAGAGCCCAAGGCCAGGTGTCACCATCCCTTCCCACGCAACATATTGCTTTAATGTCACTATTTTTTTTTTTTTTTTATGTATTAGCTCACTCATGTTAAAACATAATAATAATAATAATGATGATAATAATAATAATAACAACAACAACTCAGGATGAGGTTCCCAGCATATGGAGTTCTAGAGGGACCTTGGGAGTCTCCCAGGGCACAGAGCACAGAGGTTTCATGCCAGAGTCAGCCACTATTTCTATATTTAGTGCATCCTTGGCCACACACATGTCTCTTAAAACGGATGACCCATTCATTTCCCTTCATCTGTTCAGATGGCCTTGGCTGTATCTAATAACAACTACCAAGTCTTCAGTCTATTGAAAACGCAATCCATCTTGCAAGACTACTTTAAAGATTTTATCTACTTGCCTTCTACATAAGACTGCTACATGAAAACTCAAGTGATTTTTCATGTGCAGTTCCAGTATTATGTAGAGACTATTAAGAACTACAGGTGAAAATATATTTTATAAATAAGCAATAATTTGTACTACTAAATTCCATCCTAACAACTTTATGAACACTGCACAGCAACATTCAAAAACTTTTAACCATCTAAAATCCCTTTTTAAAATCATTCTTTGCTATCATTTTAATTGCTTTTAATTAATACTTATTTTACTAGTGAAGGTTGTAAAGCCCAGTGTTTCTCCTTCCTCTTGAATCCCTCCCCTTTTAAATATATGCAGAGCTTGTAATAAAATGCCAGAACGCCAGGCCTGGATTTGCTCGGGGAGAATCCAGAACTGCATTTCTATTAGTGGCTGCTGCACRTGTTTATATGGGGGCACGAGAAGCATTATAAATATCTACCTTCCAGTCATTTGGCTTCCCAGAACTGTGCATGAATATTTCGGGTTGGTGCCACAGCTCATCTGTCAGGCACCGAGGTGTCTTCAGCGTGTGCCCGCCCGCAGTCCTGCATTTCTTCTTAGAGCTTTTTTCCTTCAGATTCTCACCCAGGGAAGGCAGKAGGAAATGCCACGGATCCCAAAATGGTTTTCACTGTTTGACAATCTTGTAAGAGGCTGGAATTTGCAAAGGGAGCCTACTGGAATTGGTACCTAAATCATACTGATTGCAAAGGGGTTTAGGACAACTAAGCTCTCAGTCYAAAGGAACAGAGTGTAGTAAAGCTGAAATCCCAAACATTTCACAGAGCAGAGCCACTAAAATTATAGTGTATAGTGTCATTTAATAACTAGTAAGGGTAAAGCTGTGTGTTTCCAGTTGGAATTTAGGATACTCTGGCAAACATTGGTGGGGAGGAGACAGGAATGCTGTTCCAGACAAGAGGAGCAGAAAAGGGGGTTACCTCATATTTGCACGTGAGCAGAGACATGGGGAAAGGACAGAGCCAGAGCATATCCATGGAGACCTACACAGAAGAGAGTGGTAACAGCGAATGTAAATCTTGACGAGACAGCGTAGATGAGAATTTCACCTTCCTTCCCCTCATTCATGATCTTATTGCAAGATTAGAATTATAGACTGTCACTACACCCACAGTGTTTAAAAAACAGCTCATGCTTCAAGGAAAATCGTTTCTCCAGCAGTACACAAACAGACACTTGAATTTAATGTAGCCGGAGATCACGCAGCCAATGCTGGTAGGTCATTTGGTTCCAAAGGTGCTTGAACCTTTGGACAGGGATGCACAGGCTCCCGGTGCCTGCCGATGGCCCCGTCCACACGCTGCAGACCACTCCTGCTCTCAAGAGGCCACTTGACCTTGCGAAAGGTGTGTGAACACCCACCAGACGGGCCCGCGGGGCAGGGAGGAGGCTGGTCTTGGAACGTGGCACTGCAGATCCCTGCCCGAGGTTCAGGCCTTGACTGGAAACACAGCAGCAGTGAAACCAGCCTGCAGCTTCCTGGCACATGTGGACACYCTCAACCTCTGAGGAGGTGCCTGCGGCTGTGACACCTGCCTCGTCCTGACAGCAAAGCCAGTCCAGCCTCTAGCTTTGCAAAGCAGATGACCTTCACATCTGTCCTATCTTGCTTCCCACCCCTTACTGTGCAGCTAGAGCCAAGAGCTCATTTACAGCCCTCCACTCAAATGCAACCATTTCCTCAGCTTCCAGCTCTATCGCTTCCTGTTGTCCTCGTCAGCGGCTGTCTTCTAAGCAAGAACTCGTAGCTGCAACAGCCCCAAACCTRCAGCCATCTGCAGCCAGCCTGGATAATCCCGCTGCTGCCCATCTCCTACCCCAATGTCCTCCTGCTCTCACAGCTTGACAGAAACCACCAGCCACCGCTGCACACCAGGGCCAGGCTGTGTTTACCTCATCTGCAGACCAGGCACATCCACGCAGGGAGAAAAAAAAAGAAAATCACAGGCAATTTGTCAGAGCATTAGCTGATAATTCAGACAGAAATGTTAGATCTTGAGGCACGGCTCGAGGCTGCAGGAGAAACGTTATTGACTCTGACAGATCCCTGATGACATATCCACTCCCTCTCCCAGGGGCAAGGCTACATTTAGACACACTTTAATTTTCATTCTAATTCAATGTTAACACAGCAAGTGGACAGCAGGAAGAGAATRTGAGGGAAGGAGGAAGGAGCTTGCATAGCTGGGGTTTGGCTTTTCTTCCCACCTCCGTAATTCTTGCCTAATTATTTCCTTTAAAACTCATTGAGTTCATGATAATTATTACTCAAGCTCAAAAATAAATATTCCTTTTGCTTAGAGACAATCATTCCTGCCTACTTAATGGTACTTACCCTCCGTAATAGCTCAGAGCCCAGACTTAGACAACACTGAATTCTTTTGAGACTTGATCAAATGTATTTCACAGATATCTTCCCATCTCCCCTTGCTTCCCAGCCAGTTGCATTTGTTCATTGTCTCCGAGGCAGAGATTTTAAGCTCCGTCAAGGTTATTTTTTTCTTATTAAGTCTATTTGCCGTATCTAGCACAAAGCTGTCCTGAGCCTTTCACTGCAGATGCTAAGTAGCAAATAATACTAATCACTGGAGCACATCTAATTAGGCTGCAGTTTTCAAATTCAGGTGCCAAAGGAGGTACATTTTCCTTCCTGACTCTGCTCCAAATTCACTTGAGTTGTCTTGAAAAAGCCACATTTCCAGCCATAGGCACCTAAAGACACATCTACATTTCTGGAGATGCTGAATCCAGATTTTGGTAAAGCTGGAATCTGACACTTCTGAGCATCAAGACAGCTTCCACCCATCTTTAAACGTGTATTCTCAATGAGATGGCTTTCTTGGGACACCTGCATATGAAAATTGTGACTGCTTCTGCCTAGAAACAATGCACAAGTGTTTCATTTCCTTTTCTCCGAGTTGCCACACCATTCAACAATAAATCTCAGTTCTGCGAACGCATTTGCTATTTTCTCAGCTTTTACTTAACAATTTACTTCAACAAATTTGCTGCCAGTGGCAACGTGTTGCCCAAGATTCAGTTGCTCGTGCACCCAGAAACACTCAAGGAGGAGGGAAACGGCCCGTTCAGGGATGGTGATGGCCCTGGTAACTGGTGACTCATCTTGCAAGGTGCTGGCAGCAGGAGCTACGTCCTGGACATCAGTCTGCGGGTCAAGTTCAACAGCACAAGTTTCCCAGGCTTTTCTCCTTGCTGTGTCTTAAACTGCACAGTTTCTAAGTAACTTGTCAGCTCTTCCAGACTGCACTCAGATCATAGCTACTAGAGTAACAGAGAGCACTGCCGTACTCTCCATTCCCACTTCTCTCTCTCTTTTCCCAATACTTCGGGAACTGTAGCATACTCTTAACTAGATCTGTCTGACATTGGTTCTGATCTCACCAAAAATACCTCATCCTAACATTTCATTAATTAAACTGCACTGCCTTAAAGAGCGCATACTACTTTCACTGAGTCAAGTTAAGACTAGTTTGACTTTTAGACAGTTGAACAGACTCAGTTGCTCCAGCGCCTGTTAATGGGCTTAAATCGTCAAAAAATACTTCACTGAAGGAAACGCTAGTGCTCCCAAAGCAGCACGTACCACATGAATCAGGCCACAACACGCAAGAGAAACAGGATCCCATTTCATCTTGGACACGCGTGATAATTTAAAGAGGGCCCTCTCACATCTGAATTAGCAGGCGGGACGCGGCTGTTACCTTTCCACATGCTAAAGGCCAAAGACAATCAAGGATCCAGACACCACGGAGGTTAAATCAGCGCCTCTTCTGACAGGGAACCGTGAGCCATTAACCTTTCCGCTGGCACTCGGAACAACGAGTTGGAAGATAAACACATTGGGTAGGAAACAAATTGGTTCRTTCGAACGCTATTAATGTGCGTGCCCTTGGAGGCCACGTTTCTGCTTTTGGAAAATTAGACATTCATGCATAATGAAGTGAGATATAGCTCACCGATTACCACCAGGGTGCTGAGCTCACGATAAGGATTTATAGCAGGTGCCTAACTCTCTAAACATTTGCRAATTAAGTATTTACCAGTGCGATGCAAGCTATTTTATTGCCAGTTCAGGTTACCRTCATTTGAGCTTTTTATTTTACACTGAAACTGAGCTGAGCATTACTCACGATGTGTGATTTATTCAAGTACAACTTGCTGATGCTACAGTGGGAACCCAGGCAACACCCAGAGACCTTAATTACAACACATCTTCATACAAACACAGGAAAAGAGCCTCCCTCCTAATGAGCTTGCCCTCAGCTGACAACCAGATAAAGACTGTAGTACACAGCAGAGAGAGGGGATATGCTGTAAAGAGAAATTAAATTGTTTGTCCAGTATCGCACGGAAGTGTCTAGAAGGGAAATCCAGGCCTACTGCTCTGCACACATCTGCCCAACCCAGGACATAAAAGTAGATTCTTTTACCTGCTCACTAGCAGTGAGCGACGCTCTCGGGCAAAGGAGTCTGCGCCTCAGTGACGGCAAATCTGACTCCAGAGCAAAGATGTGCAGCTAAAACAACCTGTTTGCTTGGGAAGCTGTCACAGCTTAGGAGTAAGTAAATACAAAGATTTCAAGGAATGATGCACAGAAACAGCATGAGAGATCAAAATATCACTAAAAGAGGATCAGACAAATAAATATCCCTACTGTAGCTATTTCTCAACTCATAGTGAAGAAAAATTCCTCTTGCAAACTCACCCAGGGTGAGTTTGCAAGAAAAATTATACAGTGAGATTACACACAGCAGCAAGGCAGCAGGCTTGATGACCCAGGAGAACTCTCTCGGGCATGTGTTACTGTGGAAGTAGCTTTTACAGTCCGCATAAACAAACACAGGCATTTCTCTATGTTTAAATTCATAAGCGATTTACACAAAACTTTCTCTGAAAAAAAAAAAAAAAAAAAAAGACTTTTTCAAGCAGCACTATTTTGCTAAGATAGTTCAAGGAGGAAAAAAAATGTTCCTGTGACTTTTACTGAAGAACCACCTTTAGATGTTAGGTGAGACATCAACCTCAGACAACTCGGAGCCCCTGCAGAGAGCACCAGGGACAGAGAGCAGCAGTCCCTCTGCCACAGAGCTGYGATGGCCACGCAGGGACCCAGTCTCAACAACACAGGGTGATATTTGTACTCAGCACTCTAGCAAAGAGGGGGTTATACTGACAACTTCCCAAGCACATTGCCACACACAAATCCCTGCTTTTACCTGGAAAACAGCAGCTCGCTCCCAAGAAGGAGCAGCCAACACACAACCAAACTGAATGTCTTGAATAAACCAACCTGTGTGTTTGGCATTGCCGCGCTGCAGGCCGCAGATGCGGCGTCCTGGCGGGCTGGCAGCCGGGGCTGTTGCTTTTGGAAAGGGCTCTGTTCTCTCAGCAGCTCCGTCTCCAACCAGAGGACCGCGCCGAGGAGCAGCCAAGCTCGACTCGGAGAACAGCTTTAAAATTCGACATAAACGGCTCCCTGGAGGAGAAATGAATGAAATGATTTATAGTGCTATTCTCCTCGCAGAGGGGGAGTGTGTGGCTGTCTTCCTTGGAGAGAGGCGACAGGCTCTTTCTCCTTGCCCGAGTCCTCGCCCAAGCTCAAGCTCTCGACCTCATGCCCTGGATCTACCAGCCATCCCTCAGACCTGGAGGTAAATCATCATCCCTTTCCTTGCATTTTCAGGAACTAAGAATTTAGAAAACAAGAATAGAAAAGATTACTYGTTCATTAAAAATGTGGCTTTGAACCAGCTCCAAACTGTTATTCCAGGGCTCTCACACTGAAACCCGCGCAGGCCGCTGGTGTTCAGCTCTGATGCGCAGCCCTTGCACAAGGGAGCCGCTGCTCCTGAGGAGATGTCTGCACATGCGACACACACCGCTGCACCGCCAGGGAGATCTCCCGTGTGGAATCCAACCCCTGYGCATGGGTCTTAGCAGGAACTATGGACATAAGGTACTCAGAGAATGATGCTACCATTGATTTCTTGGATGAGGGTTTATTTCTGTCAAGTCTCTAGTCTCTCACCAGGGTCTCCCTGAAAACGAGTCAGGTTCAAAGGCCAAAGTGGGCTGGGAAAACCCTTCTCCTAAGGCAGCACTCTAAGGACTTCACCTGATGTTAGCACCCCTACACAGGGGATGAGCAGGGATCAGCTTATTGCTGATGAGAAAGCAAAGCAAATTTATAAGCATCTTTAGATGCTGCTCTGACCCATATAAAAGGAGCCACCTGGTCTTTGACAAACAGATACTGTTACTGTGAAGGATGACAGAGAAATCCAACACTGCAWCTACCATAAGATTTTTAAAGTTAAAGATCAACTAATCCAAATGCCTACCCTGGGAGCCACTAAACACYAGTAGTTCTGGTCTGCAGGAAAGCAGGCAAAATAATATAATTCTGGGTAAAACTGTTAATGCACACTGGTTCAAGAGAAAGCAAGGGAGGGGAAGGAACCAGATAGGACTGGAATGACTACAAGCTACTTGAGCTGTTTTCCAGACAACACTTACTGAGAAAACATTTTCAAGGGTAGCAAAGGATGCTGTTAGTAATTGGTGAGCAAACCTTGATGCTAAGTGCTGCATGCAGGTTTAGGACTATTGACATTTGCAAAGGTTAAAATGGAGATTCTTCATCCGTAAGATGATACTTGGGTTTCTTCTGGAGAACGCTGAATGAAACTCTCATTACTACAACGAYGGATTCAGAAGAGCTGTTAACACCAGAGCAGCATTTCAAAGCACCTATTTTACTGAAGGAAGCTAAGTGGAGGAGCACACATAGGTTTCTGTTTCCTTAAAACCAGTAGTGCCGTCTTTGCATTCATCATCATGAATCTCCCTCTCCTGGGAAAGACAGAAACAGAAAGGGAGGCAGAGTTCTCAAAAGTTGAGCTGAATTTGGCGACAAGTTTAACAGGCCAAGGCTGTGTGAGTTTGAAAATCCCATCCCTTTACCAGGGGCTCAAGCAGGGACAGGTAGACAAGTGGAGAGATGAAAGACACAAAGTGCTTYTCCACTTCTTTAAAACTGAAACCTATCTCCCTCCATTAGCAGAAACCTAGAGGACTTAACAGGACTCATGCACCTCCCAAAACTAGGTTCAAAAACCTCCTTGCTTTGCTACTAGCAAGTATTCATTTTTTTACTTCTAAGCTGCATGCGGAAGATACAGTACACAGAGGCCAGAACTGCCTTGGAAATGGCCCTCTACAAGAATGAGAYGGAAACAAGAGAAATTCAATTTCTGGAACACTGAGAAATAACAGACATTTCACAATCATTCAACTTGTCCAGCCTTCCTATATCCTTCTCACTGAAAGGGAGCCATGCATCATCTGGGCTATATTGTGCCCTGGTATCCAAAAAACACACACGAGCAAGTAGAAGGATAATGAGTTTTAAGTGGTCTGTCACATTGTAACTCAATTTAATTTCTTCCTACAAAACACTGAAAGCCCTGGGGGGAGGAGACAGAGATGTTCCCACTAAAAATTCAGATTTTCATGGAACTTCTGCAGGAAGTCATGAAATCATCCCTTTACAACAAAACATTGGCCTTGTTTTTCCCCAAGGGCAAAGTATTAAGTGAAATACAGACCATATATCAAGAGATCCATTCTCAGCAACTTGTCCAGGTTAGGTCTGACAAAAATGAAGGATTATGACCCATATCAGAAGTGCTGGTAAGTTTCTACCTTAAGTTTCTTACTTTAAGGTAAGTTTCTACCTTAAGTTTCAAGGTCTCTCTCATTCCTGCGAGTCAGGCTTGGTATCTGAAGATCTTCACAGCTGAACACGCTGAAGTTAACTTATTTTCGGCAGTATCTCAGGTCACCTGTATTTGTTTCAGCAAATAACCGATTCTGCTTTCAGGATAAACCCAAGCCAAGATATCCAGGAGCAGCCAACAATTTGGGCTATTTTCAGTACAGAAAAGCCTTATTTGTCAGACAGAGTGCTCAACAACTGTGACATGCAGCCCAGAGGACATGATCAAGTTGGGCAACTGAAATCACCACTCACTAGACATTTAGAAAAGGGAAAGCAGATGTTGCTGTCAGCGGCGTGGCAGTAAGTGAGGAGACTTCCTTCACATACAGAGCAAATATTTGAAAATGTGCAGCATATTGATGGTCACAATTGGACTTTTTTATTAAAGCTGTCCTGCCTTGAAGTATATGAGCGTGCAGTCATGGCTTATCAGCTGTACAAATATTATTTCTAAATATAGTTATGGCTGTGCTGCACCTCTCAAGAAATAAGTCCTCGGTTAGTGGAGCCAGTGATTTGTCACGCAGGCCCTGGATGTGTTTATAGGGAGTCTAAATGTTAAAAGTCAGGCATGAGCTCATGATTTTACATGCAGGTATGAGAGGACATGGCCAGATATCTGTATGCATTACACCAGAGTGGAAAAGACAAGCTCTATAAAACCTCGGAGGAGTTGAGAGACAAACAGAAAGAAAGAAACTCGATGGGATCTCATCTGGTAAAGACAGACTATCCAAAGTTGAAATCAGGACTGGTTTACTTATCACTTATTATCCTTAGGCTCTCCATCCTTGGCTGCAAAGTGTTYGTGGCAGGCTGCAGCTCAGGACAGTGGCAGTGGTTTTTATTGCCCCATGTTTTTTTCCCCCTTGGGTTTAAAGGCAGCAGAAAGAGGAAATAACGGGGCATGCAGGGCCTCCTCCTGCACCTGCAGGCAGGCACGGGGAGCGCCCCTGCCCCAGCACAGCCCCGCGACACCGGGCACACAACAGCCCTCAGCAACAGCSAGCGGCCCCGGCCGGGCGGCCGCTCTCCCGGCTGCTCCTTCCCCTTCAGCCCCAAAACACCGGGAGGAACCTGCCTGAGCCGGGGCACAAACCCCCCGCAGCTCCCGCACGGAGCAGGACGTGTCCGTGTCCAGCGGAGGCTGTTGCCAGCCCAACGGCAGAGCTGCATCGCTTAATTATTACCAGCCTGGCTCCCTGAATGTRCACATTTTTTCCACAGTTACTAAATAAGTTAATCACTGCATGAACAAGGAAATCTGCAGATGCCTTTGAGGCTTTGTTAACATAGTGCCTAAGCCAGCTTTACACTCTCTTCTAATCCTCTTTAAGACAGTATGAGGCAGTGAAGTAGCCTATAATCAGTTTTTAAGGTTATAGACAATATCCCCACTCAAGCTGGTTGCCTAGAGCAACAGTGCAGGAACTGAACACTTGCAATGAGATTGGATTACTTGCCTTGTTTATTCATCCATATATATTTATCCTCTGCTCTGCCTAGAGCAGAAGCAGGGATTTTGCAGTCTGCGCCACAGCCATCCGGATGCAGAGCAGAATTTATGTAAAAAAATGCAGACAGGCTTCCAGAATGAATCTCTTTCCACTTCTGATTCTTCTCCTTCCTTCACTTCCCTCTCCACCTCAACACCACAGACCYAAGCTGGCTTAGGTCTCCTTAGGGCCACCTCGCAGGGGTGACAGTCTTCCCTGTCCCTTGTCCAGGCTGGAGTCGCCAGCGGCAGCTGCGTGCACGGAGCACGTCCTCAGCTGGCACAGGGGCACCGGGAACCAGGAGGAGGCTGCTTCCCCTTCACGAAGGATCTGTGCCGTGCTAACCTGCAGGCAGCAGATAGTAACCCCCAGTCGCTGTCTGCATAAGGCAAATTGCTCCACATTTCAAGTGCACTGCAAAGAATTTGGCTGCTTTCCCCATTTCTCACAGGTGCAAGTGTGCTAACCTCATCTTCTTTCCTTGAAAAGCTGGATTTTCTCTCCTCAGCCAAAAACCACTTTCCTTTTGTACTGTGAGCTTGGATATAGCCACAGAGAGTGAGAACAACTTTCCTATTCCTGCCTGATCAGAACAGCTCCTYGGTTTACCCTGGCACAACCGGTCTGACCCGCACAAGCTCAGACAGGAAAGCTGCTCCCAGCTGGAAAAGCAGCTCCCAGCAGGGACCCTCGTGGCGCAGCCAGTGTTTGCTGTCATGTTACTGAAACCTCAGACTTAACAGGTGGCTGAAGAGCAGTTTAAAAGCATCCTAACTACAAACGGGTCTGCAGAGTTCCTCAAACCCTCCAAAAGGGCAATGCAGAAGTATCAACTAAGCTGCAATGTCTTGCAGATTGATATCAAGCTGCTTCTAGGGAGACCTACTCCTCCTGCAAGAAGGAATTTCAGGGGGCTTGGGTGTCCCACCAGCTCCTTTGAAGGTGCAAAGCGAAGGCATAGCCCAAGGCTGCTGCTCTGCTTCAAAGTGTGCCAATCCACCCTGAGTTCACACATTCTGTGCCAAACTTCAGAAGTCCATCCCATGCACAGGCCAAAACACATTCTTAGAGATTTCTCTATCATCAGCCAGCATGGAGACACCAAAACCAGTCAGCAACAACAAAACCATAAAGCTGAAGGGATCTTCTTGATCTTTCACACCCCCAAACTCACCTAGGCTGAGCCAAGTGGCCACTTCAGTGGCTAAACTCATCCACAGAGCTTCTCTCGACTGTCTGGCAGACATCATTCATCAGAGTAGACTTTAGAAGAAAATATTTCTGTCCAGTTTTCTTCTTTATCACATCTTTGCACAATACCTTTACATTGTACCTCTGTTTTCTTAGAGGYAGCGAGTACAGAGCTCCTAAGGCAAGAAGGGCTGTAGCTAAGGTCCAAGTCTCCAGGTCAGCCGCACATTCTTAGTGTATTCTGGGACACGCCACTTAAACTCCCTGCTCCGCTAGTTAAGTGGTATATTCACTCAAGCTAAGAGATTAGGGAGTTGACAGATAATAAATTTGCTGAGAAATTGAGATTTAAAGAGATCTAACTGAACGGCAGATGAGCTCCATGAATAGTTGTCACTGATATAAAGGAGGAGAGGGAAAGGAAGGCTGTTAATAGTTTAAGGGGAATCTTAAAGAAAAAAAGAGTTCAAGGTATCGTATTTCAGAGCACTGAGTAAGAACCCTCACTGTGGATGTGCTGACACGTTTCCCTTCAGTACTGTCAAGCAACAGCTTTTCAGCTTGACATGTTTTCTTCTCTGATTAAAAGCCACCTAAACTAAGAGGAAAAGCAAGAGTTAAATAACCTCAAATCAAAACAAAACGTTTAATTTGGGTCTAACCGGACATTCAAGTTGACCCAAAATGAAAGTTTTGTGGGTTTCTTTTCACCGAAAAGAACCGAAAACAACAACAACACAGTCTGTTTCAAACCGATTTGAGGCATTTCCTCCCCTCCACCTCACAACCTGCCCTCAGTCTAGTTTCTCCCCTAACAGAAAAGACTATTAATTCTCACAGACGGCTTTATTTCCCACCCCGTTTATCCAGCTGCCCCGCGTGCAGAGCAAGATGCTTGGGACAGGATTGCGTCTCTGGGAAGCCCCTTCTATGGGGGGCCTGGGTCAGAGAGGAGTCCAGGCTTTGCCCAAATGCTCAGAAAACGGGACCACGGGTGTCGCAGGTGCCCGTCCTGCGTCCCCTCCGCCCGTGTGCCAGTCCCTGTAGGTGGCACTGCGGGAGCRTCCGTGCTCGCGGCTCCCAGCGCGCCTCGTCCTGCGCTCCCCGCATTATCCCCCGCGCTCAAATCACTTCCTTGGCCTACTTTTTTTTTCCACCCCCACCTCTCTCCCAGAGAAATTATTTATCATAGGGATTGCCAGCGCTTAATAAACATCCCTCCAAGAATAAATTTGTTTATCTAAGGTATTTTATTATGCTGCCTCAGATAAAAGCAAGGGGAAGAAAGAAAGAAATCCTCGCCAGAATATTTGTGCCTGAGCAAACAGCGAGAGAGCAGTGTCCTTGAGCGCAGCTTTCAAAGGGGAGGTTTGTCAGAAGCCCTTTCAGCAGGTAAGGAGCGAGTTATCTCCCAAGCGAACAAGAGGAGGTAGCAGCRCAGGCTCTGGTAACTGATCCATTGTGACAGGGACAGATTTCGGCGCCTCACAGCGTTTTGGTTCCAGGGCCTGGGCCGGTCGCCCTCCTGCGTCACCTTCTGTTGTCACCCACACCGGGGGGTGCGGGTGGAAGACAGGAGCACGTTAAACGCAGGTTGCACAGGTTCGAGTAGCAACACAAGACAGCAAGTCATAGGAAATCAGGACTTCTTCCATTCAATCCCAAGGCGGTTTCCCCCTGTGGTGCATCCCGCTGCCTCGGCGGGTGCAGGGGCCTGTCCTTGSAGCCCGGCACGAGGCAGCAGGTCCCGGGCCCGGACAGGCCCCCACGGCACAGAGCCAGCGCGTGGCACCAGCTGCAGCCCTGGCAAGGGCGGCCCTGGGCTGCGGGAGGAGGCAATTTAATGAAAGGAGCTCTTATTAGAAGAGGGAAGCTTGGCAGTAGGATTTCTCATCCAAAATACAAGGTTTGCAGCAGTATAAATAATGCATGGCAGCTGCCAGCATCCTGAAATTAGTTAAAGTAGGTTAGAGAAGGAAGAAATAATTCACGCTGCCATCCTCCCCACTCAGGAGCTAACTGCTCGTTACAGGGTGGAMCAGAGCGAGGGGACAGTAATTAAACCTGGTCTCTCCTTGCATGAGTCTGTGCTGGTGAGAGGCAACATYCTCCGAGTGAGGGGCGCAGCCCTCCCGCCTCCTCGCCGGGCTGCTCGGGTTGCCATCCCCGTCACAYGTACGGCACAGCTGGAGCCCTGGGTCCACGTGGGTCACCTGGTGATGCTTCTGGCTCTAGCTCTATAAATAGACCCGGTATTTCTCTCCAAAATGGTGTGGCCACTCATCCAAACCATGCAAACTACCTCCTGATAGGCAGCAGCTGAGGGCTACAGGACACCTGGCTACACCTCTCAGCCGCTCCGCAGCGCGCGCTCCAGGTCTGGATCCGAGACAGCAGAAGCTGCTGCCCACAGATCCCGGTCTGCCCAGGGATGGGTAGACCTGCTTGGCCATCTCTTCRCGAGCAAATCCCAAGTTCACCGCCCTGAATGTACTTTGCTTCTGACTGTTGGTGCTTGGGTATAAGCCACCTCTACAGCCTGAGCAAAAACAATTAAGACGCAGCTTTCTGAATTACCCGTCTTCATCCATCAGCAACCTGAGCACTGCAGATGTCATCAGTGCTCTGGAGGCCAGCACTTCTCGGTGCTCAAAAACAATTTTACTACTGGCAGCAATTCAAGCAATGAGGTGTCCCCTTCAGATCCATCCAAATCCCAGCTCCCATTGAACTCACCCCTCCCTCAGCTGCAATCTTCTAACTTGATAACAATTCCAGCAGCAGCCTGCCACAGCCACACTTCCAGACTGCTTCTTTGCTAAAAGAATGCCACACTTCTAGACTGCTTCTTTGCTAAAATGCCTTTGTGAACATCAGCAGCAACCTCTGTAAAATTGTCAAAACAAAAAATTATCTCTAAAAAAAAATCTGTCTTTTTCTACCTAATTTTGATCGCTACGGCTCACTTCCAAGCCCACTAAGTGCACGAGCCTTTACAAAACATTAGATATGAAAAATGGTCCCCAAGGAAAGCTAAGTACTAAGGCAGTGATTGTCTCAATAATGCATGAAAGCATATGTCCTTCTGCATATGGCACCAAACCTTTCACTCCTGCTGGACCACGCATATGTCTTAGCAGAAGTTTTCAAGGAATAAACGCCTATCCAAACACACAGGATTCCACCCTGTCTGCTCCACCAGACAAGAACGTTTCTTGAGCCCAGCGGCTGRTCCATCTGTCAGCATTAAAGGAATCTGAAGCTCTGAGTTCCATCACAGCTGGGTTCTCCGGGGAGCAGAAACCCTCATAGCGTGTGAGGCAACACAACGCAGAAAACACTCAAACATCCCTGTCTGGCTTCCTGTCTGTCCCAACCCAAGCTTTGGATGCCATTCAAAAACACATCAGGGATCCAGAAAAACAGTTGGAGATGCCTCTTGTGCACTGAAACAAAGCATCCRTTCACAATGTGGCATTTCCAGGGCAGAGTAAGAGGTACTCAGGGCAAGGGCTTACACCACCTCCAAGACCCTCCTGCTGCAAGCCAGGCCCTGGCTCACACACACCTGAACAGGGGCAGGAGCAGCCCCCAAACCTCCTTGCCTGGCTCGGATTTCTGGATGTGCTCCATGCACAACAGAGTCTTGGTCCAAACTGGAGCACTTCCTGAGGAGCAGAGCATCTCAGAGCACGTTTACTCCGTGATTGTGTCAAGCCTCCCAAGCAGCTGTGGGTAACTGTACATCTATGTTACTTCTCTAAAATAGCCATAGTCATTCCTCCCTTATCTTTTGCCCGTTTTATCTGTTGCAACTGAGCTCTACACAGCAAAAACTCTCTTCCATCTTAAATAATTTGCCTCATACTCCATTTCTCTGTAGAGACGCTTTTAAGACAAAGCTGAATCACAGTAGCATAACCAAGCTCATTTTCCACTTGAGAGAAGTCTCTTCCAGCTTTTTAAACAATGTGATTCCTATGTCTTTTTATAAAAACAAACTTTGGAAAAATTTATATCCTAATGCATGTGCTATAATGTCATTTATACATTACTTTGACAAGTTCAAAAGCAGAGATTCTATCACTAGAACAAGACATTTCAAAGCAAAGACTATATTTAATGGAGTGCTAATCAGAAGATGAGTTCACACCGTTTGGGGGAATTTGGAACAAAAAGAGGCTTATCTTCAACAGATAAAGACGAAAAACCTGGTTTAGGCTGCTGTGTGGCCACTTTCAAGCAATCATTGTATGTTTTTTCTCCCTGTTTGCTTAGAGAGCCTGGTTTGAATTTTTAAGTTACAGTGGTCAAACGCTGAAGGTTTCGCTTAAGCAGAGCAAACAAAACACTAATATGAAAATTGGTCAGTTAATAGAGTCTCACAGTCGGTCGAGGTGTAGAATTGCTCCCCCTTCGCTGCAGACTCGTTGCCTTGCATGCTCCTACAGAGCTCTGCATTGAGTACAGTAATTACACCACTTCCTTCCCATCTGGGATTCAGTCCAAAGGCATTTTCCAAAGTAACAATGCCGCTCTATTCTCCCTCTTCGGAACAGAATAGCATTGTTTAGTTTAAGTGGGCTTCCAGCCAGAAGAAGGTCAATCATAACAAAGTGCTGCCATTAAGATAAAGCTAAAACTATGGTTTATGAAAAGTGTCCAACTCCTGCCAGTTGCCACTTGAGTGACAAGTTTGCACTGGGGGCGTTTCATGTACTTAGCTTTTGTAATTTGGGTAGGATTTGATTTCACATTTGTGTTTGTTTATTGCAAACCACAGAATCACCCTCCAGGTTTTCTCAATTTTCTGTTTAGGAAAATACAATGTTCTATTGCAATTAAGTAAACAAAGTTGGTTTTAACATGCACTTTAAAAAAACATTGGTTTTTGAGAGTGCCAGTGGCCCTGCTTGTTTACAGTTTGCGGTCTCCAGCATTTTCCCTGCGGGTCTCTATATGGTAATTTTGCTGTAGAAAATAGTTGGCATTGTCTAGTCTCCTTTTTTGGTGATGTTTGCAAAGCTAAAAGCTGTTAGGGTGAGAGTATCTTTCCAGCTATCAAACACATATAGATTAACACTGATTCTTTCATTTCTACATTTCTCCCTCAAACAGCCCCTTTTGCCCTTTGTTCTAAGCCACCCTTCATGTGTCCCCTCCGTGCTTTGATACAAACTCCTTCTCCTGACAGTTTTCCAACAAGTCTCTGATAGCTAAACCTGTATGAAGGTCTGCTGTGTCTCATCTTTCAGCACAGCCCTCTCTCCAGCCCTCTTGAGCATTTTATCCTCTTTCAGCACAGGATTACAGAACCCCCTTTTGTCTAATTTTCCATCCACTCTAATACAATGGCTTTCACACTGAGATCCTAGCAGCGAGGACAGTTATGTGGATAAAACCCTAGACCAGAGTTGGGGAGATTTGTATTCCCCCTTCCTATTTAACCTCTGTGTGYGTCATTCGATGGTGTGACACTTCATTCCCACCTATACGACAAGATAATCCTTTCATTTTATTTTCTACATATTTTCTTATTTTCCCTTGGCTGTTTCGAAAACAGGGAATTATACCCAGCCCAACACAACAGAGTCCCGGGGTGATCTGGGGTTTCTAGCCGCTAATGTAATAAAATTAACACGCTCSCCTTGCAGAGCATCCTTCCCCTGATGTTATGTAGCAGTTATGCTCCTTCATAAACATTCTTGCAGACAGACGGAGCCTATGTCAAGTTAAAATGCTCACCAAGAATGTCTTCACTGGCTGCCACATTGTCACTACCCTCCCTTTGCCAAGAGCCTATATTAAAAAGGAAAACATATTTTTGAAAAATGAGAAGGAGAGTGTACAATACACAATGCATCAGCCAAATATTTAATATCTGTCTCAGTCAAAAATTCCACCGTTGCCTCTCACATATCCACATTTAAACACTCTCCATGCACTGCATTCCCTAACATCTTTCCCTCCACAGTCAGCAAAGGAAAAATTAACACCTTAATACCACAGTCAACGACTCACTAAGACCCAGCTTGTTACAGTGTTGGGGGGCAAAGTCCTGTTGACGTGAGCATCTTGCCCAAGAGCTACAGCTCAGCAAGAAATGGTAACGTGCCCTAAGAAACGGGTAACGCACTCTGGACACCACAGCAGCACCCACCACTTCTCAACCACCTCTCCTGCCCCTCTCTAGTACTCAAAATACGACAGGCGCTGGTGCTGGTGCCGAGGAGGTTAGAGACGCTTCTCATTATGACAAGGTTGGGGAAAATGAACAGACTTCTCAGTTTCAGTATCGATTCAGACTTGCCAGATAAAGAGATTTTCATGAGCATGTCAGGTTTTTGTACCTGCTGTCAGTCGATTCCATGCAGGACTGTGCGTTTCCCAATCTTGCTGCTCTTCTGCTCCTAAACCACCGTGCTAATAATTCATTTTTAGCAGTTTAATCCTTCCCCTCCCTGGAAATCTAGAAATATATTAAAGCATGCATGTAGAGGGAGAGAAGGAAAGACACATAAGCACGAAAGCACTTGGGACGTGAGGCAATGCTGGGAAATGAAGCACAACCACCCTTCTCTGCCTTGCATCCAACTCTTACCAGCCACATCATCATCATCATCATCAACAGCCATTACGCGGTTTGCTGCGTTATCGCTATCCAGTCTCTGCTCACTTTCAATCAGACACAAATACTCATCACAGGAGCCACCCCCATACAAGCCCTATGGGCAGCATGTGGTACGTGTGGCTGGAGAAATTAAATCACCCTTCATCCGTGTACACGGATCCCTGCAGATGCTGCTCCAAGTGCATCACCGAGGCTGCACACGCTGCCTCGGCTGACTGCAGGCTGCAGCGCCCGCCGCTCCTCTCTGCTGGCCTTAGTCTTTAAGCTTGTTAAACTGGTTTCATTTGTCAGAACTAAAATTAACTTGCATGCAGTCTCAATATTATCTTAATTTGCTAAATTCTACATTTCAACCTAGATTATCCAAACTTCAATTATCCAAAACTCCCTGGTATTCAAAACAGGGTCAAGTCTCTTGACATCCATTAAGTACATTGAAAATTCCCTCAGTTATCAGAGACCTCATTTATATGAACATACTCCAAATCCCCAATGGTTTTTATATAATTGAGGCTGAATGTCAGTAAGGTTTTGATTTCAGGATATTTTGACTAATAATTGAAATTTCCAGAGACAGCAATTATTTCACTTTTTTTTTTTCCTCTCTCTTTTTGTCCTGAGGAACTTGAATTTTTGGCCAGTGTTATGATGCTTGAAAAAATAGGAGTATTTGCTACAGCCCCACTTGCTTGCAGCCCTGCGACACCCCCTGAACACAGGACCCTGCAGGGGCTCATAGGAGCCCCAGGTGAGCCGAGGGTCCTGTGCAAAGGACCTGGGGCACCAAGGTGTGCAAGAGGCCAAACCCAAACCTGCGTGGACACCCCACCTCCTATCTCCATGATCCCAGGCTGATTCAGGGCTGTGATATTAACGGCACACTCAGACAAATCGCAGCATTTACAGTCACATTCAAGCTCWCTCTGACTCCTTGATTGCAAAGTCCTTGAAGGAAAGGTAGCAACTTTGAGCAACAGGGACATACCTAAGCTCTCATCCCACACRGCTGGTGTTACCAGTATCCATGGATGTTTTCTGAAAGCCTTTCAAAGGGCGTCCATTTAATGTGGCCAGAACTTCCAACCTTCATCTTTCCAGAGTTATGCAGCCTATGGCCTGTTTGACAACTGAACYCCAGCCCCTTGGATACTAACCCAATGTCCTGTCAAAGACCACTCTTCTTGACGCTCAACTGAGATGCTCCCTGGCATAAAGAGGGTAACATCCAGCTCCTAGGTCACATGCTCTGCAAGAGCAGATTCCACTGGCACCAAGAGGAGTTTTGTGTAAACGTGAGCAAAGTCCACCTCTGTGTCAGGAAAGCTGAATTTACACTGGATACATTTCAAAATGAATCTGAAGTTCTATCAACAATAATAGAAAAATCAATTAATATGAAGGACTTTCGTGAAATACAAGGCTTACATAAATACTGCAACTAAACGCCTTTGGATTACAACTTACTAAAACTGCACCTCGCATCCAATACTACTTGACTCAAGAAAGAAATTACGGAAACAGAAGCTGGAAGACAGCAAGTCTAGCCTGAACCCCAATCACACAGCAGGTGCCCAGAAGAGGAAAGGACACTTTCCTCCTCCTCAGGTGGAGGTTCAGCTGTTACCCTGATGAAACAAGAAGACCTCTCGAGCTGCCTGCTTTCAAAGGCTTTATTAGGCCAAGCTCTTTTGCTGGGCCGCACAGCTGCGCCGGCAGGAAGCGAGCAGCGCTGCTCGCCGGCCCCATGTGCACGCCGGCAGTAACCACATTAACCGCAGCGCGTGTTTTTATCTTGTTAAGCCGCTAAGCTCTGAAGTGTTCCGTTTAGTATRGTAATAACAAGGCTGAGTGATAAAGCTTTCAGTGGGGAGAGAAACAGCAGCCAAAATCTCCCGTGAAGGGGACGGGCAGTTTGTTTTCTCGACTCRGATTCTCCTGGGCATGCCGACACAGAGACAAACCAAATTCCTCAGGCTAGATAACATCCAGGCTATGAAGCAGCCCGACAAAAGCCAGGAATTCAGCACTGAAGAGACTCTGTTAAATAATTCAGGCCAAAAAGTTGACCTGTCAAATCTGATTGACAAATCAAATCAATTCCTGTGATCTGGAATGTCTTCTAAATATTAAGCAACCAATAAAATAAACCATGCTAGCTACTTGGATATTTTTAAATAAAGTCAATATATTATTGCCAGTGTCTGCAGAAAGAATAAGTTATTTTTTTTCCTTTTTTGGTTCTGCATGACTAGTCCTTTAGTGTAAACAGGAGCAGCAAATGCACCCACCCAACCTCCTGCCGGCCACATACACCCAAAAACGACCTGTGGTTCAAAGTCAATCTGTCTACCTGAAAAACTCCCATCAYCCACATTGAGAGACTAGTCAAGACCTTCCCATTAACGCTTTAGAGCTCAAATTAAAACTGTGCGAAAGAGGTCAGGCTTAACTAACCCTAATGGTATCACAGCATTTCCCTGTCTTGGACAAACCACTTCAGTTTTCTGAGCATCCATTTTTCTTCCATCCAGCAAAGCTAGGAAACCTTGYAGGCTCCAGGTTGGTCTCAATGTAAACTGCTTGGGTTAAAATATTTTCACTCGCAACCCACCTAAAAATATGGAAAAGTTACTGAGGTATCAGCAAAAGAACAATTTCAGAGCTGAATATGTTACATTGCTACAGCAGCCCCCTTCACTGGTCTGCTTCATCCCCAGGTAACTACTGTCGCCAAGATGAAGATCAGTGGCTCTTATACTTCCCATCACCACACATTTGAGCCCTTATTCCAAAAAATAAAGTGGTTTTAAGTCTAACTGGTTCAAGTTAAGTAAAAAGGGACAATCTTCAGCTTTTTAATTTTAATCTCTTCTAACAGAAAGTGATGTTAAAGCAGAAAAAAATCACAGGAAAAATAGAGCTGAGGTTGCCGTCTCCCGTTTTAAAACCACAGGATCAGTGCTTTTCCCAGATGTAGAAAATGGGGTCCAAACGACTGTACATGAATAGACTGAGACCACCCCTACCCTGCTGTCAGGGAGGGGGATACTCAGCTTAGTGCCCTCRCTGTGCAGGGAATATCCCCTTGGACAGGGCACCCTTTTACCATACACATAATGGGACCACCGTGGTTCTCACACCTCCAAGCGATGCACAGTCTTTTTTCAAATCTCTGCTGCTAATTGCAAGTAATAAGACCTGTAAAACTAGAGTTCTCAACACTTAAAATCACCTCCAGATAGTTTGCATTGTAGTTCGTTATTTTTACATCTTATCTTGTCACAAACAGCAGCATGAGCAGCTAATTTGCAGGTAACAGCTCTAGTCAGAGCCCAGGACTTTCCATCTCCAATATCAGCAGACTCTGCCTTTCAAGATAAGAGAAATTTCATTAGTCTACTTTTTTTWAATCACCATGAAACAGTCTCTTGCAAGCACACATCACATAACTCCAGACTGCCAACTTTGTTTTATGCAGCTTTGCAGCAATACATATTTCCCCTATATCTCTACTCCTGCAGAACAGAAGTTTAAATAACAAAATAGTATAAACCTCTTCAGATATAAATTAGAGATGTGCAGAGAGCAGAGCCCTCATCAACTATACAGCCTACAGCTTGCATGAGCTCRGTTCCTAAAACTCAAAGCTCTGGAATACCAGAGATTGGAGCTATGAAGTTCAGCATTCGTATCCACGGAAGGCAAGAACCAACAGAGATCTCAAGTGAATAACTACCCTTGACCCTATGGATTGTGTAGGCACAACTGCACAATATTATTCATGCAACATGTGAGATACTTGGAAAACTGATGGTCTATGTGAGATCTAAAGAAAAATAGCTTTGGTTACTTATGTAAGTGCTTACCCCTAATGCCTCCTCAGACCTCTATAAAAAATTAATATTGTAATGAACTGGTTTGGTACATTAGACTCGTGCTAATGCCTAATTTCCCAAGTGGTTCACTACACACTGCTCTGGTTCTTAAACTCTCTTTTTTGCTTTGATTCATGAGACCTTAGTTTTCAATATTTTAGACTTTCCTAGAAACCATCTGTTCGTTTCAGGCGATTGCTTGGCTTCCTTTATTTAAATTGCAAAAGAAAAGATAATGTTTAACAATAGAGAATCCACTGTCTCATTCTAGCACGTCTTCCCCAATTCCTCTTTCCGTTTTATGTTTCAAAACTTCTCCATTACGAGCTGAGGCTACATGACCATCAGAAAGACTCAAAGCTCCATGACCTTCAAAGTTTCCATTTGCTTCCTAAAGTTAGTGAAAACACCCGCTTCCAAAGAACTCACTATGTTAAAATACACTTCCACTAGCCACCTTTGGTGGATGTCCTGACTAAACAGTCATGGTTCACAGTGGTCACTAACAGTTAAGAGGAAAGCTGGGTCTGAAGCATCTAAACCAGGGCAGAGGGAGTCCAGCTGCCTGCACAGATAACACAGGAGCAAAGTTATTGCTCCCACCTGCGAGAAGAGGCACACAGGGAAAGTTTGGGATATCCGCAGGCAGATATCCAGTTTAACAATAGTCACTTTGCTCAGCACTGTTCCCAGTCAGAGGAGCCTGCCTGGCTTTCCTGGGACAAGCAAAGGCCAAGCAACCAGTAGAGCCAACGTAAAACACGGCTCGGGGTTTTGCAGCCTCCGGCAATCTGCCTGCCTAGAAAAGAGCTCATTCTGCCTGCAACTAGAACTGCCTGTAAGTGACAGAGACASTCCACACAGAACAAGAAGGGAAGCACCAAACAGCATCAAGGCCCACCTCCTACTTGCAGCACATGCCTTGAAGCTGTCATGAAGGCGAGGCCATGCACAGGCTTTTCTGGGCAACAAATCCAGGGCGCATTCCAAATAACAGAGAATGCTYCAACAGCAGAGCAAGAGCTGGGAGACATCAGCGTGTTCCACTGTGCCAGAACACGCACTTGGCTGCTTCACAAATCGACAGGATGAAAACACTCAGCAGGGTCAAGTGCCTCCATCTTGCTTGTCAAGTGTCATAAGATCTTTGACTGAAAGCAAAGGGTGGGACACAAATAACTCAGATACCAGAGTGTACTGGGGACCCACGACCTCTTTCAGAAACCCAACCACATCAGCACCTCCAGGAACTGCACACGCTTCTCCAGGAGAGCAGCAGCTGCTGTCAAACTAGACACCATCCTGCAGTCACCATGCTGTGATCCTGCTGCAGAACCACTTGCTCACTGCACCACAGAGGGGCTCTGTGGGAGGCTCTGACCCTTCCTTGCACACCCTAATGCCCTCCTCAGCCATCCTTTAGCCATCTTTTTCCTTCCCCATTTGCTCATTCGGAGTTTCCAACATCTCATCTGACTCCACAGTCATTACTGAGGCTGGAGCAAAGGCAAACAAGCAATGGCCAAGTTATGGACCACAGTTTATTCCCTAATTCCCAATGCCTGACATTTCCACTACCTATTCTGTGAACTTCCAAACCAGAAGTATCCAGAATGGAATATTGTGTAGGCTTCTGCTAAAACAAGTGAGTTATCAGCAATGATCTACGCTAATCAGCCAAATTTTATTAGCATCATTTAGTGTTGCTCAAATGATAATTTGAAGATTTCAGACTCTTCTATGAAGCGCCAAAGCCACCGAGGCAATGACCAGCAGCCAGTAAGACTCTCTCCATTACCTGCAGAGGCCTTAGCTAAGGACTTGCCTTGAAATAAGAACCAAAAAGTAGCAGTCAAATCCCTAACTACGTTACAATTTCTTAGGCAAACAGTAACTTTATTACTAGTCTAACGATATTTCAGTGCCTGAAGTTTATGAGGTAGATATTCCAATATTCTCTTTTCTCTAATGCTCCAGCTCCCATTTGAGTTTCCTAGGCTGCCTCCCCCATCAACGCAGAGCACTGAAACAAAGGAAGTTGGTGGTTAARTCAGTCGAGGTCTAATCCCAAACAGTCAGTCCCCAGTTCCCTCCCTTTCACCACCCACAGCCCCCATCTCTCCACCCTCGCACCCCAGGAGCCGGCTCTTCACTCCCCACGCAGTCGCTGTTATTGAGCCACACGGGTGCTAAGGGCTGACGTGGATTTCTTCAATTAGGCTGCAAAAGCCTGGGATTACTTAATAGAGCAAGTGCAACACTGGATCACGCTGCTCCTGGGGTTTGCAGGGCAAAGGTGCCAGGCAGATTGAGGCACAAATTGCTCAGAACTTGAGCCTAACCTTCCAGGTTAAACAGCGACAGGCCCCCAAGGAACGCCATCCTGAAAGGAATTTTCAGCATGGGATTTCGGTCTGGTCTTGTGCAAATGATGGGGCTGGTGCAATCCCGTGAAGCTCTGCAGGAGTTTGGCTGCTTGCGTGCAAACACGAGCCTTTGGTGGGCTCTGCTGCTGTGGCCTTGCACAAATCAAGCGCTCGGCTGCACCTCAGGGGACTTGCACGCTGCAGGGGACTGGGAATTCAGGAGCAGAGACAGTCACGCAGGGTGGGGAGAAGGGGGAATGAACATCTTGGCATTAAGGTAGGAATAACTGCATGAGACAGTGTTATTAAAAGGCGGGAGGGGGAAAAGAAAGACAATTTTCCCCCACCTACCCCATCCTGCCATTAACATTTAAATTAAAACGATGAATTACTGAAATAGCCCTGGTCAAGGCCTCTATCCTCCCCTGTTTTAAGCACCATGATGCATTGTCATGTGCAAACAGCTCCTTCAAGAGACACCAAAGGGCTCTTAATAATGGATATTACACTTCTGCAATGATCGCAGTGGAAAGCACCCAAAATTACCAGCTTTCTTTGCAGAGTAATTTGTTATTTTAATGCTGTCAACCTGCAGAAATAGATTTATTGTTATTAATAATAGTGATTTGCCACATTTTGCTAGTTAAATTACAGTGCTGTATAGTTAGTTCCACAATAAAGGACTGGAAGTGTGCCAGGAGATTGCTCATAGCTCAGTGTTACAGCAGTTGGCACCATTCCCATTAAGGCATTAAAATTTGAGTCAGAAACATAACAGATGCAAAACAAAACATGAGGTCGCTCGCGGGGATTATATAAAAACAATTAAAACAAATTAATTACCAGTTATGTTAGTGTTGCTCCGTGTACATGTAGAATGATTACAAATCCATGCAGAGGTCTTTTAAAGACCATAAAAGTCACTAAGGATCCCTGAGGGACCACAAGGGAACATGGCATTCCTGGCATCCCAGGGAGTTTAAGGCAGGGAAATCACATTCCTTGGGGCAGGCCAGCCTTCCCGGGAGGAGCAGCCATGTCCTAGAGACTCCTAGGAAGCCCAGGAACCAAGCAGGGAACGCAGAGAGAGGGAAGCAGYTCACAGCCCCTAGCTAGGAAGGTGTTGCAGGTACAGACAGCCTGAGCTCGCTGGATTAGACCTGCCAAAGCGCCTCGTCCTCCAGCTCCGATAAGCTGAACTGAAGCCAGGGATTTAAACTGGAGCCAAGCACAAAAGTTTGTGGAAGGACAGACTAYCTAAAGAGGCACTTGGTTCAAAAAGACCAGGCAGGTTTTCTGTCTTCCTCTAAGCAGACCTAAGCAGTTCTGACCCTTCCATAACCCAGGAGTCCCACTAGGAACTTGCCCATCACTAAGACTTAGTTTTCTACCCATGCCTTGGCAAAAAAAAGAAGTAATTGCATATAAAATATTATTTCTAATACACTAAAAGTCCTTGTTGTTGTCCTGCACTCAGAGGCAGAAGCTGTGGTTTGTCAGCAGAAGCCGGGATCAGACACTAGCAAAAGCTGAGGACCTTCCATAGCATTCCCTGTCCCCCAGCTGCTTCAGAAGCAAGGCAGGGAACTCTCCAAGGGCCTGAGTCTCCTCTTAAACCCCTGCAGCCCTGCAGGCTTCAGCATTATTGCTCYTAAAAGCCACTGTTGCAGATTGACTCACACACTGCTGTGTCCTGAAATAACCACGAACAGGCCATCACAGCCCGAGAGAGAACAGGTATCACAGCAGGTTGGCTCTCCTTTATATCCTCAACCTCTGACTTAGCCATTATAGCCTTTCCGCCTGAAATCAATGGGAAAAACACTGCTTCTCAGTTTCCCACTAATGCTTTTATCCTTGGACAAGATGATTTCAAGTTGTGCTGGCGCTCTGCTGATCAGTGGCACAGGTTGCTCATGCACTTTCTCAAAATGGAACCTATAATGCCAGATGAATTGCTGATTGATGTGCTCTCACCAGCACCGAGATCATCACTTCGCTAAATTTTAGCRGCTGGATTTGAATAGACTGTCTCTTAAAATTAAGAGAGGTATTAAACAGCATACGCCTGAATCCTCAGTGGGATTTGCAAAGCACTCAGCCATCCATCTGGACACAAACCCTCGTTCCAAAACATCATATGAGGTATTTTCTGTTCCTCTTCCTGAAACCATATAGATTATCTTCCTTCTCATTATCCATATCTAAGGTTTTTCTTTGGGAAACTTGCTGGTATTTTGTTTGAAGATGTAAAACGCAATGCCACATGAGAAATTCTGGTCACACAGGAGCTAGAGAACAYGATACAGAGATACAGATTTCTTTAAAAGAGCTTCATGGAAGCAAACGTACATTTTCTGCAGGTTTTCACTTATACCAAAGTTTCAAGAAACCATCAGTTACCATCTGATTGTTGGTTTTAGCTCTGTATTACCAAGGGAAAGAAAATATATATGGTATTTTGGCATCTGATTAACGGTACGAAAAACCTATCTTACTACTACTCTCCAATGAGTCATTTACTTCATTCTGTCCTTYGGGGTAGAAGCAGGGATGCAGTCATCACACTCACTCTGCTTATTGGGCTTGTATAATACCTAATATTAAAGAAATTGAGCTCAGCTTCACTACAGGCCTCCCCTCTGTCCCCCACATTAGCACAGCCAAAGGATCATTTTTTTCCCAATGGTTCTTTGTTAAACATCATTCCCATGACTGATGCAGTGCAGGGCTGAACCAAGGCCCTGCCCTAGGAGCACAGCTCTCTCTCTTGACAAGCCATAAGAGCAGGCGTCAAGTGCTCACCTGAGCGCTGGTCCTGGCAGGTGATCCAGATGCACTGCAGGAATTAGACCTCAAACCACACATAATCCCTTGGAGAGGAAGAGATTACCCAGTTCTTTTCAGAGCACACCCCATACTTGAATTAGCTCATGGAAACCTCTTTTTTCTGAATTGCTTGAATTCACTTATTTGCTCAAGTACTGAGAAGGAGGCCAAAAAAGCATAAGTACAATCCAAGTGCTCGAGGGCATTCAGCGCAGGAGAAGGGAGAGCAGAACTGGTTCACGCTTACGTGCCATGCCCTCCTCCTGGGGAAAGGGAAGTTTCATTCTCAGCAGGGCACTTAGATTGCGTCTCCTTCAGTGACACGAGGACATGCTTAGCTTACCCTTAAAAAAATAAAAAAGGAACCAGCAACCAGCCTACTTGTACCAACTGCACTGATGGTAGAAGGACCCACATAGAATAAACCACAGCTTGAAACACAAGCTTTCCACTAACACTTGGGTATTTAACTCGGGAGCGCTGACAAGTAACAACAAATATATTTCATATCAGCAAAGAGCACATTTCACCTTATTTATACAACATAGCTATTAAATGCCCTACTTATTAAATGCACTGAAACACTCCAGATAAAAGTAAGGTCTAAGCAAATGAGTTGAGGGCTACAATGAGGATAACGCCCTTCACCCAGGGACTGCAGCACCTATAGCTCCAGCTACGTCAACAGGAGACACCCTACCTTATGAGATGATGCCCCTTATGGCACATTAGGTCCCTCATTCCTATGCCAGTAGCACAGAGCAGCACGTCACCATCTCACAGCACCCTGAGCACAGCGGCCTCCCCTGCAAGGGACAGGAGGTCTGATCTGCTACCCACACACCCMAGCCAAATGCAGCAATCTGCCTACCAGGAGGTGTCCTAGAAAGTCCCTGTCCTGGATCTAGTCCAAGTACTTGCTTCAACTTACTTCAAGTAATAAGTAATTTGCAGACTGTAGCTCCCCCCTTTAAAAAAAAGCAGATGGAGGCAGTAAATATTGATGGGTATCACCAGATGTCACTGTTGTACAAAGTCTTCCAAGTTGCTTTTCTTGGAGAGTACAGCGTAGACTTGAAAAGACACCTTCCAGTTCCCCCTCTCCTGCCCATGTGGCCTCTTTCTGTCCTTTGCAACCCAACAAAAGACACAACAAGAGGAGCAGCAGTTCAGGCTGCCCTCTGGCATGGCCCAAGTTTAAAGCACGTTTCTTACACCAAGGCTTGCCATGCCACGGGACTGGGGGAGAACCACCACATTGCACCAAGACAACTTTTGTTTTGGTTCATYTGGGTCATTTTGGGTCATCAAGCTCCACTTTCTCGCTTTGTTCCAACACCTTTCCACTGGAAACTAAATTGCAGGGCTACAACAACTGCTACCAGCCGGCCAAAAATAACAATAATTAATACTTGGCAAAACTGAGCCTCAAATATCTTTTGCATGATGTCGCCTTATTAGCTTCAGCAGCATCTCTGAGATGATCAAAACAAAGATTTTAGAGATCATTTGCCTCAAGTYTGTTTCATACAGATTTTGATGTCCTTCTAAGATAGCCTTGACATGACTGTTTGCTTTCTAATAATAAAGCACGGTGCCCATTTGAAAGGTTGCCTAGCAGAAGAACAGAGCAGTAGCTGGCTGGGCTTAGGTCTGAATCAGACTTACACCAAGCAGTGTCCTCTCTAAAGAAAATCTGTAGAGGAAATAATTTTAGCTAAGAAAGTAAACAAAACTGGCAGAACATCAGAGGAGACTAAAATAATGTTGATCTGCTAAAGGAACACACTTGGTTCTTTATAGCAAAGCAGATATGCACAAGGAAGTGTGCTTAAAATGCATGTATTTTTAATCAAGATGTATTTAAAAAGAATGACAAAACCCACACACACTCAATGCTCAGCCCCTCAGTCTAAGCACTCGGATGCTGGTTTGTTATATGTTAGTTATTCCCAAGGTGACACGTGTTATCTGAATGTGGTTTGTGCAGTAATCCAGAACCAATTACATATAATAGCTCTCCAGCAAAGAACACGAAAAAAATGAAGAAAACAAGCTGATTGACAAATACAGCTCTTCGCATTGGGGTCTGGGGGTCACACACGCCCCACGGCTTCCTGCTCTCCCCACCCGTCACAAAATCCAATGTCTCAGTCGGGTTCCAGCCTGCAGTGACAGCAGCAAGGAGGAGCTCCAGCCGGGGTCACCAACTCCAACCATGCTCCCGAGGGCAGGGAGCAGCCACCACACACCCTGGTGGCAATTCAGCTGGAGCAAACCAAGGAGCCCACGGGCTGACAAGGAGGGAGCGTGGAGAGGAGGCACGAGAAGCACCAAAGCCATGAGCCAAGTTGCTTCTAGGTCAAGAATTAGTGGTGATTAGCCAGAGCTCTGCTTATTTAAAAGTACTTAAAAGACAGCTTTCTGCCACAAGCCCTGCTGGAAAAGGGTCTGCAAAGTTAGACCTTGGCACTGTATATACCATAAGTGTGGCTAGAGGTAATTAATAACAGATTGCAATTACTGTTAGCTCCCAGTCCCCAGTATCAGCTGCACTTGGGCACATACGTGTCCCACAAGCAGCAGCAGGCACCGCAGCTGCAGCCTCGCCCCGGCACAGCCACAGCACCGAGGCACCCAGCCCCGCCGCGCTGCAAATCCTGCAGGGCTATATTGACATTTAATCTATGATCAAGAGGCAGGATTAACTTAATCAAAGGATCACAGCATCTGAGCTGTGTTGGATCTGATATCTTCAATAGGCCATCAACGATATCATGAGCCATCCTCTTTTCTCACAGAGGAGTTTTCACATTAGGCTATTTTATTCCACTCTTCAATTCGCAGTGATCTTTTTAATTACTTATCAGTTTCCAGTTTGGCTTGGCTACACACACCTATCCCGTTTAATGCAGGCTTAAGCATAATGAACAAAGGAATAATTAAGGACAAGAAATGCATCAACTTGAAAGGGAGCATTCATGGGACTACAAGGCTGCCTGTAGCCTGGAATAACTGAAGGAGAAAAAAAAAGGAGAAAAGAAAAATCAATCTCTAAAGTGCTGTAAGGAAAACATGGAGCAAATAGCACATGAATTAAACTCAGATCATTCTGAGACCAAAGGCGGAGCAAATAGAAATTAAAGAAAAATAACAAGCCTAGAGAAATCTGTAAAATATGGACATGAAGCAGCAAAACGATACTCCAGCCAGAAAACTGCAAAGCTGATGCATACTTTGGAGGCTCGGAAAATAAATCTCAAATGCAACAATCTGAGGAGAAAGATGTTGCTGCTGAGACTAAGAGCAACACTCTGGATTGAGTGCAAGCCTGTTTTCTCTAAGGGGCCAGCACAACAATGCTGCTAATCTCTCTCTGTTCCTACTATGCTGTATTTTCCAGGGATCACAATGAAAGACATGAGGGCAAATGCAACTTCAACCAAAAAAGTAGGACAAAAAGCTCTGGGAAAGAGCTTCTTCCTTGTTTCGAAATATAATCCAATAAAAAAAATTAACACAAGTTAGGTGGTAAACGGAATGCCATCGGATTCTAACTGCCTACTGCAGAATTTCTGGCATTTTCTTCTTATACAGCTGGCGGCACAGTGAGAAATAAAATATGGTACTCTGATTCAATCCACAAGTAGCATAATCTCYCATGCCCGCTCTCTGCCATCCTTCAGCAGTGTTTTCAAGTTAAACTGAAGCATTTTTGCTTCATATAAAAGAAACTTAGATTTGAAAGTTTTCAGGCAAAGATGTTGCAAATTCTCTCTAGCAAGTCTGGGGCCAAGTCAGCAGATCAACCCAGACCTAAATCCAAGCCCTATCCACCCAAAGTTTCTAAAATAGTGTCTCAGTCTCACTTTCTAATCGTTCACCCAGACYTTAAGATGCAGGGCAAGCTCTGCTGGCTGAAATTACTCCAGGAATCTGTCCTTTCCTGGCCACTGGTACCCATGCCAAAACATCTGGTATGCGGAACCCCGCTGGGCTTGCATTCCGTCTGGATGCTCTTTCTCCAGATCTCTGTTGTGCTCTCCCTCCACGTCCTTCCTACCTTCACCTTCTCCCTGCCTCCTCCTCACACATCCTGCCTCAGGAAACCTCTACAGCRTCTTTTCACCCCTTGTCCATAGAAATTATGATTCGTGCCATTATGCAGCACCGCAGTGACCCCAGAACAGTCCTGCAGAGGCACTGGCAGATTCAGTTTCCAGGAGGAATCTACCAAGCATGTCTCAACCCAGCTGCTTCCCACTCCCACTGACTCATCGCTGTCTTGTCTGCCAGCTCTCACCAGGAATGACACCAATGAGCCAGGAATGAAAAAAGTCACAGCAGAATAAAGGAGAAGAGTCCAAACTCGAAGAGGAACAGGCTTTTGCATTAGGATTGGTGTGTGGTGCAGTCCACCATGAAGAAATGAGGCTCACAAAAGTCTGTGCAATGAGGAAAGACTGTGACAAGGTGCCCCACTAATTCATGGGCATCTTCTGGCTGCTCTTCTGACTACAGCAGCATGACTGTGCTTACTCTTTGAGGTCCTAAAATACAGTAACCRCAAAGCAATGAAAGATCACTGCATTTTCACATTAAAAAAGATGAAGTTAACTGCAGATCCGTGAAGAGAAAAAACTAAGTTGATTCCCACATACCTGCACACTCTGCTCTAAAACTGTTGTACAACAGTATACATGTGGCATAACCTAAGCAAAACAAACATRACATGAAAAGTAGTCCTGCACTTCACATGCTGCCCAGTTCTCCCTTCCCAAGTCCTTCATGTCCTTATACACAAGGCTAGCCACATGGTTGCTCAAACACCATATCTCCCCACCCCTCTTCTCCTCCCTTCTTAGAGCTCAAGCTCTTAGGAGTCATAAGCAGGRGCTTTGGATATGATTTCATGTTAGCCTTTTAAGAAATTCTGCCTTCCCTGCCCTGCAACTGTGCAACTTTTCCTCTCAAAAAGCAGATGAAGAAAATCAGTACAGATGGGTTGCACAAGTGAGAAAGATACTAAACCAGGCAGCACAGCAGCTACCCTGCAGACACCAGCTCCCAGGAGGTCTCTAGTAGTGCAGGGGTATTAGCCAGCTGGAACAGCTGTTCAGGTTTGGTCCTCTGTTCTTAACCCTGCCTGAGGTCAGGGAGTAATTACAGCCCTCTACAGCTGGTAGGTTGGACACTGCTAACYGCCTGCTCTAATGTTCCCTGCCCAATTCTGCCCCGTGACATTGTGCCTGAAACAGCCCCTCCAAAATAAACCCTGGTTTCCTTATCCCCACAAGGCACAGGGGAGAGCTTGGTCTCCGAAAGAATAGACAAGTGCTGTTCAACTGCTTGACTACTGACACTGGATAAACGTTGTCACCAAGCCAACAGCAGAGTCATCAGGGGCTAAAGAAAAGAGCAAATGTTTGTAATCAGAGCTGCTGCAAACTTACTGGTTCCTTGCTAAGCCTTAAGAAAAACAAGGAGATGAAAAGTTGGCTTCTGCTCTTTTTAGTAGGCACTAGAAATGCCTTGGCTCCTTGCAAACCAATCATGTTTACATAGCCTCCCCATTGCCTCCTGCCTGCATTCATTCTGTAAGCAGCTTCTGTTTACAAGCAGCAGGGAACGTGATCTCTGTGCATGAAAATGTATGATGTCAGAGTTAATTAATCTGACCTGAGGTGACATGGCCAGGAGCAGCCGCTACATCTCCCAGTAGGCAGAAGCTATATATAGTACCATGGCACGATGAAACATATCAATCACAGCGCAAAGAAAATAAAAAGRCACTTTGATTTAACAGCAAATTCTGCCTTGAGAACCTAAAGAAGGCCGGCCAGCTGAAATGATGCATGAAAGTCGACTACTGTGCAAAAGTGTATTTTCAGATGTGGCATTTACTGGTAGCAATTTCAGCCTTGAAAGAAGGAACTGTTAGAAGATTTGTGCACTTTAACAGGGAAATTGCCTTATTAGTCCGGAGGTCACAGCTGTGCAAAAAGCGCAGCAGTCTTGCTTCCCAAGGGTACGTGAACACTGCGCTCAGTTCAGGCTCCAGACTTTGTCTCCCCCTAATTTCTCTTGCAAATCTGTCTAAGCCCAGAATGCAAAGCACAATTTAATCAAATACTCAAACAAAGCCACACAAAGCTGTGAATTCCACATGGTTCTCCATGGGAAATTATAAATCTACCAAGGGTTGCCCCCAAACGTTTCACCAACCTTCAGGGGACTTTTCATGGTATTTCAAACCACTCACAGCTGAGGTTAGGTGAGTCTCCCAGGGCTCTTGACTTGCTCCTAAGCAGTTTTCAGAGATYTTTCCTATTCAGGAACAATAAAAATCCCTCTCACTCTCCCTTCCTTCCCACTAGTTACCTAACCATAAACCTTCAGTGTCTTCTAGGAGAAATTCCACGAGCCAGTTGAGGTTGTGGGACTAAAGAACAACTGGAACAGGCKGAAGTAGCCTTTAACACATCATACTTGGTCACGTATGCTGTGGAGAAACCTTGCAGCTCCAGAATGCACTTGGAACAAATGAGATGTGACCCCTGCTCTGAGAGGCTACAACAGAGCACAAAAGTACCATATACTAAATACATAGAAGGTTGCAATAGCAAAACAAGAATATACTAAATACATTGAGAGGTTGCAATGGCAAAACAAGAACCCTCTTAAAATGCAAGTAGGAAGTGTTGAAGCCCGGAGTCTTCCCCATCAAAGAAGACAAGAGCCCAAATGCAGAGGAGGAAACTAAGGCATCTTCTGAGCACAGATCAAGGAAAGTCAAAAACTGAGGGAGTCCTTACACAGAAACAGCCTTGCCTGAAACTTGTTCTGAACCTATGAAAAGACAGGGAGTAGCTCAGAGGAGCATTTTTATGGATAAACCAGTTGTTCTAGTGTGGGTTGTTCTTATAAAGAAGAAATTTGCCTGCACTGTTTTTCATTGTTTCCCACCAAGGCAATAACAGCCCCCATTATCTATTTCCACTCCAGTCAAGACACCCAGCTCCATACCCCTGAAATGCAGCCAGGACCAACCCCACACTATTTTTGTATAACCTACCTCAAACACCAGCCCAATGCAGCCCTCCACTGCTGGGCTTGCTASTATTCTGCTGCCTAAGGAGGGCAGAGCAGATAACGATAAATGCTCCCAGCTGGTCTTCAAGCAAATTGACCTATAAATATTGATAGCCCTGAAGATTTAAGTGCTCTGTTTATGCAGAGGACAGGTAAGATCTTGGCAACAGCCAAGTCTCCTGGAAATGGCTCAGTTACATGTGCATTCCCCAGCCTGGGGACAAGAAATCTGAAGCCTGGTGCCTTATAAGCCCACCTGGAGATTGCCACCAAGTGCTAACACTGCTGTTCATCGCTACCAGGAAAACCAAAAACAAACAGGCAACTCACACGAGTGCAACAGACACCAAAAGCAGAGCCAGGATTTTCCTGCCTTAGCTGAGGGACAAGGAAGATAGATATTTTTAGAGAAACCCTAAGCAAGGCTTAAGTGACCAAGCACAGTAATGACAGAGTGTAGGTGCAGCAGGGATTTGTCAATGACAAACATGTGCAAAAAGATTGTATGTTTATCTTGTATATACACTGTGAAAAATATAGACCCCCTTGGTCCCATGCTTGACTGCAGCCATGCTCGGCACAACCCATGTATCAGTGCAGGCGGACAGCTGCACATTATTTATGGCAACTTTTCCAACTAGGTAGGCATTTACAAATCAAAATAACTGTCATCTGTGTTGTCTGAATGCAATTTTTGGTGTGTTTTATCCTCTGCTTCCACCCCACCTACTGTATTATTAACAGCCCTCCGCCTCTCCCTGTCAATCTCACTTTTCTCCAAGGATTTTTCCTCTGGAGCAAAGACTCTTGCCCAGCAGATGGCACTTTTACCAAGCTCTTAGCGGAACACGGGAAACCCACGCACTTCCATAAATCCCAGACCTCGGAGTAAACAACAGGGTAAATGGAGATTTTGTTCCGCCTAACACCATCTTGAGGACATGACCCCCGAGCGCGGGCACTGAGGAAGCTCGTGAGGGAGTGCGGCGGCCTGCTGTGAAAGCCAAGGAAGCRAAAGCCGAGGAAGCTTGGGGAAAAGGGGAAAAGGTGGCAATGGGATCTGGGGCCTTTCGCGGGCGCGCTGGCTGAGCCTCCCCTCGCTGCCACCCGCACGCGGCCATGTTGTGTTGCTGTGGGCGCTACCAAGCRGAGCCACCTCCGCTCCGTGCCATGGCGGCTCCGCAGGCGCCCACACGCTGATGGTGCTGCCAGCTCCTCGCAGAGGCCTGGCCCAAGCAGACAGGGCCTCAAGTCCTGCTCCTGRGGCTGCGGGATGGCTGCCACGCACAGCGAGCCCTTTTCTGGGGCTACTAGGAGGAATGGGGATGTGAGTTGCTGCCTCCTCGGAAGCGCTGCCTGAGGAAAAGCCCCAGRCACCAAGGGCTGAGCACAGCTCAAGCAAGAGCTCGCAGGGCTGCGACACCGGCTACGCTCTTGTCTGTTCCCATAGACAGCATGGACCAGTTCCCCCAGCAGTGATTTTCCCTGCMAAGCTGCACGTGGAGCAGTTTGCGTTGCAAGATGGATAGTGAGCGCRGGGACCTTAGGCCTAAGAGGTGAACCTGGCCCACAGCCTTGGGCATGGCAGGATCACTGGCCTGCTGCTAACACTGCAGAGCCAACAGTCTGAAATTACCCATGTTCTCCCCTAGATTTTCCTGTGCAGCTAAACAAGAGCGTAACCAATGATAATGAAGCAAACCCTGCCTAGATTCTGCTTCCTCCCATAGCAGTTTTGCTTGAGAAACAAAAAAATAAGCACTCCCCTTCTCACCTTCACTCTCTAGAATAATAATTACCCAAAGACTGCAGGGGAATTTTTTTTCCTTTCACTGGAACATGCATTTGTATCATAAAAGCTGCATCTTTTTCAGTAAATGTTATTATAGGTAGAGAAGCATCGTAGACCACGACCTGCCTGTAAGTGGTACCTACATCAAACCATGTGTGGCACATGAGCACATCCCGGCTGAGGAGCTGGTGGGGGGCTGGATTAACAAGGGTTTAAGGAGRCTGCAGCCCTCCCCATTAGCTCTGTATCATGTGCAATAAGAGCAGCCATCCTACTGTGCAGCCTGTCCCATTCCCATGGAAACCATTGGTGCATCCAGCCAGGAGTATAAATAAACCTCTCAGATGAGCTCCATCCTGGGTGTTATTTCACAACCACGGTGTCTAACTCTCTTATTTGGGGACACGGACTCTGTGTTTGTGGTGCACCAGCACAGTRCATGTCCCTCTGAATACAAGAGGAGGGAGAACACATGGTCAGAGGCAGGGAAGCCCAAAAAAATAATGGAGCAGACTAGTGAATAAGACATGGATAAATATCATTTCTCACAGGCTAGCAAAAAAGTGTAATGCTACCAATTCAATTTCTAAGGTTACACCAGAAAACAGCCCTAAAGAAACACCCAAACTGCACATAATCTAATCGTAATGAGCCATAATAAAAGGTAAGAAAAAAATCCAAAACAAAAACAGATGTTTATCTTAATTGTTACCATACTCTGCATTTTTATAGGGATGGAGACTCACCTCAAACCTCAGGATATCCATTAGGTGTTCCAGATGACTGTGCTATCTTCTTCTGAACCCACCCAGAATGCAAGCCAAAGACCAAAGACACAATAGCCTTACTCCAGTTTTCATGATCCATCTTCCATGAACACGCATTTTCTGCCATCCCCACGCTTCCTTTCCTATCTTTTCATAACACTTTTTTTTTCCAGGGGAAAGGGGCCCATCTAAATTTCCATGTTTGCTTTACAGAAACTCTTAGGTAATGCACAGAGTAAGACTACCTGCTACTGCACCTCTAAAAAAAAAAAAAAAATGATGCCCAATAACCCAGCATGCAGTATTTCCCTGGACTCTACCAGAGAATTAAACATTAGAAGAAACAGTAGCAAAGAAATCATCAAGCCTTTCACCCAATTCCCCAAAGCCTGCTCCCACCTCCTCTGTATCAATTATTTTTTATTACTGTTGATAATTATCAGATTAAGTTCCATGCAGGAGAGCTTCTCTAATTATAGCCAGAAATAGTAACAATAAAAATATTTCCAAGTCTTGATCAAACTATTCATTGACTCTGTAAACCTTTGTTACAGTGGTGTGCCTGACAGAGAGGGGAAAAAATCCTGCTTGACTTTGTTGGAGTAATTTTATTAACTCTGGCTGGTTCTGTTAGTTGACAAAGTGACAGGATCCTGGGGAAAATTCCTGTGTGTGTTTAGTACATCTTTGGCAGGTGTCAAGGTATATTCTCTGGCTTGTCACTCACCGTGCTGCCCTTTAGATAGTTATTATTTCATGTAATTATGATTATTACATGCTGAGATGCCGCCCTTATGAATAGCCTCTGGTTGCTGTCACTCACTGGAATGTGATGTGTGAGGATGAGTTGTCAAGAAGGAACTGCAGGGTATAAAATTGCCACATTTCTCTATTTTAAAATAAATAACCCTCACCCTACTGCCAGTCATCCTTATCTACTCACTCTCCAAGACAGAAACACTCAGGCAGCACAGACCAAAAACCACCTGCCATGAAGCATCGAACGGCAGCTATAGCCCACCTAAAAATAAATTGCAACACCAAGTCACCAAGGAGAAAGCATAATAACCATGCCTGTCCTGAACACCAGTGCCGTCTCACAGCTCTGTGACATTTCTCTTCCAGAGATACTATCTCCTCGATTGCTCAATTCAAAATAACCTCTACATCTGCCCTGTGCCCAGGATCCAGCATAGCTGTTGAGGATGATACTCGATAGCATCCAGGTTCAGCTGCTCCAACTTCCAGCACTTATCTAAAAGCTGAATGGCCTCCTAGAGGTGCATGATTCTTCTTSTTCTACAGAGAGCCTAAAAATAATTCTGCCTTTAAAACAACTGTGTTTTTCATTTACGACATAGTTGCACAAGGTCCTCCTGAGCTGATATTCAGTTCACACTATTCAGTGAAAGGTAGAACTCCTCCATCTCTCCCCAAACGCCATTTCTTCTCTCTACACATCTCCTTACCTTCTGCTAGTTCTACCACTGAAATCTCTTGCTGAGCCACTTTAAACTCACCAAAACAGCAGAAAACTACCACAAACAGAAGGCAAATGGGAAACAGGGTCTRCCTTTAGCTAGCACAAAGGTGCAGGGAGAAGAGCACAGCAGCATGGGGAAGAAAAACAGCAGGGCCCTACTCTTCCCAGAGGTCAAGAGTRACCCTATAGTACATACAAAAAGTACTTAGCGGTGCAAATTCAGGCTTAACTAACCAGGTGGTGGCACAAGGTAAAGAAATGTCAAGTATTCTGCAGTGAAAATTGTGTGGGGTTTGCTCTTCCTCAAAACTGAAGTACAAGGTAGCTGTTATCTTGACTGCTGTCTTTCACAATAATTGTAATATTTTTAAACAGATACTCATTTGATTTCAGATATCCAGCACTTCATATGGTACYCAATTTCCATAGGGAAGTATTCAGAATTACAAACAGATCAATATTGATAAATCATCTCTCTACAACAGCTGAACAAATCATTTGTAATGATTCATTTCCTTGATGAATTTCCCCTCTTCTTCTATTTGCAAATTATGAGTGAACAAACTCGCATCTTCCAAATTGATTTTTTCATGCGTTTTTCCACCCCATGCAATTTCTGAGAGCAGCTTTCAAGCTATAAGCCTCAAAAGAGCACAGAGCCCAGTGTCCTTGACTGCCTACTGCTCACAGCGGAGCACAGCCATCATTAGCAGCAAACAACTCATTGTAGTCAYGATTAGCCTACTTGCAAAATACCACTAGTTTTAATAGGGTTCACGGCTCACTCCACTGTTTGTGCTTCTTGACAGATAAGTACAGTCGTCAGCATCCAGCTTCCAGTATAAATACTTGGAATGCAAGTTTGCAGCCCTCTTGGAGATTAATTTTCAACAAATATTTCCTTCCCCATGAACATTTCCTTTCCCATTGCTGCCTGTAAACGTCCTTGCTGAAGAATTCACAAAAGAAAAAAAAAAAAAAAAACACAAAAAGGACAAAGCTAAGTTAATACCAAAGCAAGGTCTGCTAGAGTGTTTGCTTCTACTTAAAACTTGGCCTGACTAGGGCAAAATTGTTTCTGTTCAGCCTTTTTATTTACTCCCCTTCTATCTTTGAGTGGGCCAGAGAGCAGGAAACCTCCTTGTTTACAGGAAAAGCAAGAGGGAGAAGGCAGCTAAAAAGTGCTGTGATGGGGCTTCACCAGGGATGCATCAATACTGCTGACAAGCACAACAGCTTCTTTAGAGTGATGAGGGCTGGCTAGCAAAATACTGATGCACTTGTGAAAAGCTGAGTAAATTGGACTTTGCACATGAAAAAGCTGCAGCTGAGATTCCAGGGGGACTGCTCCAAGACCAACAAGTCTAAGACAGCCTGCAGTTGAGCCCCCACCTGCAGCTCCTCTTTAGCAAGTATAGTAAATGAAGCCCTGGGGAAAAGCACCATCATCATCTTGTCCAGAGGCTAGAAATCCACCTCAAGAAGTGTGTTCACCTCTGGAACACACTGAAGAACATCCCAACACTCCCCTCAATGCTCTAAGCCTTGTCAGTGCTTCTCTACCTCCTATCAAGAGTCTGAGCTGCTRTCAACCATAAGCTCTGAAGGGGCAAAGGCATCTGTTGACACCGCGGTTAAAAATCTGCATTTAGTCCACATTTATCAATTGAGCAAGGCCTGCAGCCTAGGACCCCAGGAACAACTGACTAAAAATAACATTAAAATGACATCAGCTTAAATACCAGACCAAAGCAGCACAACTGTGTCTGCACACGCAGGGAAGGGTAAGCAGTATATTCTGCCCTGAGCCCATGCTGTCTGCATGAATATTTAGTGGAGCTGCTTTGACCTTGTCTGCACAGTTGAGAGCGCAACACAGAGTACATCTAAACCACCCTTGTCCGGCCAACACACGATCCGTTCCCTGCAACAAGACAGGGGCAAACGCTCACTGTCCTCCCCATGTCCCTGCTCTCAGTGCTGCCTGGAGGCTGTTTGTGCACCTTGACATCACTTCCAATGATAGTGAGTAGCGTCTAATCTCTGTGGGTGAAACTGAACCTTCCTCCYGCTGTGGGCAGGATCCAAAGGTCCATGCTCCAGGAGCTGTCAACGAGCAACCCAGGCTGCTCTGAGGCCTCGCAGGGTAATTTAAAGAAATATTTCTTAACAGTGAGGGTGACAGAGCCCTGGAACAGGCTGCCCAGAGAGGTTGTGGAGTCTCCTTCTCTGTACATCTTCCAAACCCACGGGGATGCAGCCTGTGCCATGTGCCAGGTAACCCTGCGTGTGCAGGGATGCTGGACTAGATGATCTCTAGAGGKCCCTTCCAACCTTAAGGATTCTGTGATTCTGCCTTGGCAGCCTGCACTTTATTCAGATCTCAGGCCAGGCACTTCTGCARTCCCCAGGTGTAGCTCCCAGAGGCTGCAGCCCCTCCACATCCTGCCTAGGTGATCCAATACTCTCCTCTTCTTTCGGTGACAACATTTCCCTCTCTCGGTTGAAGTCTCCCTCCTGAGCAGCCTCAAGTTTATTTTAAGCCTTTTCCATCCCAGCAGGGCTGCTGGGGTTACCTAATTCCCTGCAAGACGCCGGCTTCCAGCCCATGCAGGCCGGCTCCCAGCGCCGGCGCTCACCTCCCACGGCCACCGGAGGATTGCGGCTCCTCTTGGCTGCCACTGCAACCAGCTCGGCTCCACGGGGGCAACTCGGATTGATAATTAAATCCACTATTGAGATATTCACATTCTGTTCCCTTGCCATTTAAAGCAGACATAAAACATTTTATTATTCTGCTGATTTAGGAACCTGAATTTAAATATTAGAGTATTAAAGCGATACTTAATTAGTTGACTGAATGTTCTCCCTTTTATCAGTGTTGACAGATCTTAATTATAGCATGGGCTGTGAAAGCTGATAGAACAGCTGATGGCAGCAGTACCGCCAGGAATACTAAAGTGTGTCAGAATTACTTGTCTGTTCCCCCTCTTCCCGCGTGCTCTGTTCTTCAGGCGCGCTCTGAAGTCCTTGGCAAGCAGAGCCGAGGCCTGAGCCAAGCCGGAACAGCTTGGCATTTACTCTCAAGGACATGAGAAACTGATAACCCTCCAGAAAGCCAGGATAATCCACAGACCTAGACTTTCAAAACCAGTGAATGACAGGAAATTACGCCCCAGTTAATTATTTTCCTATCTACTCATCAAACAGACAAAGATTACAATGGATCCTGAAGATTGAGGGTTTTTATTCACTTAACTCATTTTCAAATGTTGCTTAGGCACATACGAATGGACATCCCGATGCAAATTCATCAAGGACTTTGCCAAAGGTTTTCAGCTGCCAGCAAACATGGTGACTCCCYACTCTGGGGACAGCAGGGGTGGCTCTTAGGACCAGCTCTTGCAGTTAGGTGAGCTATGTCCCTGGCTCCTATCACGGGAACCAAAGCCAAAGCCGCCCCTCCGCCAGCACAGAGTTAATGCATTGGCCCCAAGCCATTCTGATACCACCCAGAAGAGGTTAACAGTTCTTTCTGTCACAGCCAGAGCTGTGTTCCTTCCTCCACAGCGATGCAGAGATGGATGACTCTGGCGGGAGGCCTTTACAGAGGTGAATTATATCTCACAGCGGCATACCCCTCGCTTCCTGTGATAATAACAAATGTTCCACCTTCGRGGGAACAAGACTGGCAGCAAGGGTGTGCTGAAGAATGTATTTTACCTACCCCCTGTYGAGGCCAAACCATTCCCTCTCAAGCTGTAGTATTTAACAACACTCTAAAGCAGCGGCAGTAACAAAACAGATTGCAAGCAAGAGGTATGTAGAAGCAATACTGTGGTTTGGGGCTGGAAGCCCATGGGGCAGTCATTTGTCCTTGCAATAGTCCATTTGCCCTGCACACTGTRAAGGCTGGTCCAGGGGAACACCAGAAACTGATTCTGAATTTCCCTTTCTCCTCCTTTTCACATGAGTTAGGAAAGTTATAGCATGAGAGCCCAAGAGGATCTGGGGTATTCGTAGAGTACCAGGGGTGCCCCCTAAGTGTGGGCTGAAGAAAATCATTGTATAGGAAGAAACATTTGCTGGATTTGCCAAGGAGAAGAGATGAGGGAAAACTGGTTCAGCACCATCCATCCCTTCCTTGCTGCAAGGACAGCAAATACTGTCCCCTTGCCTACACAGGCAGGGACAGGGAGGGAGCAACATACTTGAATCTCTCATTTCTGTTCACATCTGCTTATTAGTAACTAGCATAAGAGAGTCTGCTTATGTTGCCTTGTTTGCAGAAAAAAATGCTATGAAAGATGTCAAGTAAACAAGGTAGGAACAGTGTGTTGGAGCCAATTTTTAAATCAACTGCAGTTGCAATCCTAGAACAGTCCCTAGACACCTGGAATACAGCATGGCRCTCAGAAGTGCTGAATACTGACTCCACTGCTTTTTTAAGTGAAGACTGGAGAAAAAAATAAGTGCCTGCMTTTCAGTGTTTGCATCCATGCCCAAAGTACGGATTATTAAATTACCATATGCAATTTTATTCTGGGGAAAAAAATGTGGTAAAAATAGTGAATAAGAGCAGCAATTTTCATCAGATTGTGTATCCTGCCGCTAGCTCCTTCCTTTTAAGGCTGCAGAGGAAGACAAGCTTAAATCCCCAYGGCACATTGATGCTTTATAAGTTATTCCAGCATGAGTGATCTCAACCTCAGGAATGATATGTGCAAACGCTGCCAAAGAGAAGACAGGCACGGATGAAGAAACCCTTTGTTGTCACGATTCAGGCATGCTAGGGGTTGTGACACCTTTTTTCTGAGTACCATCCATCACTAGCAGATGTTCACTTAAGAGCCATGCTAGCTCCTTGCCAAAGGAGCATTGGATTTCTGCTGCCCACCACAGCTGGAAATAAGCCCCTTGTTCTTCCTGTTACTGAGTGGGGTACGAAATCACATTGCACGCAGAGCCCACTGCAAAGGCAGCGGTTCTGCACACCTCCCAGCAGCTCCTGTGTCACCCTGACTGCTCCTGTAGCCTCTCCCGCAGCAGTGGCCCCACAGGGACAGCAGCACTTGTCCCCTCTCCAGGGATGGACAACACGTCACAAGCTCAGATGGAGGTGCTCTGTGGGCTCCAGGGGATGCACTGCGCAGCGGGTTCCCCTAAAAACCCACATCCTTTACCAAATAGTGGGGGATTATGTTACTCAAGATGGCAAAGAGCCTAGGCACAACTACTCTGAACAGTTACAACAATCCAGCCATTCCTAACTCAAACCCTGAGACCACATCTGGGAAAGCAGAGACTAAGAAATCTGGAACTTATCGTTACAAGGCAACGCGAGCMTCTCCTTTCTGAAAGAAATGCTTTCATTTAGTGACCTGTTCCATTTAGAAACACTAGTTCTTTCCATCAATCAAGCCAGAAGCCCCTAAGAAGCAAAACTGTTGCTCTTTAATAATAGTTTTTCAACATCCTAAACGGGCTGTCAGTTTTACAAAAGGAGTTTTCCTTCAAACAAGGCTGCTTAATGCCTTCTTGCTTCTGATAGCGCTAGAAGCCCAACCTTTTGCGCTGTAGTATTCTCAGTATTTCTAACTACTGGCTGTTACCCCGATAAACTAGAAAATAATGGATTAGAGAGCAGGGAGACATTTACTCAGCTTCTACTAATAAATCCTGAAAGTTCAAGTGGCAGCCTGACTTGCAGCTAAACGGCTTTTCCAGCCTGGGCCTTCCCCTGACAAGCAGCCAACGTTGGCATTTAGTCTTTTTCTCCCCTGTGCCCACWGCTAATTCAAACCTGAGCCGGGACTGAACTTCCATAACACCCCCACATAGTAAAACATCATGGGGAGCATTTACTGAGGACAAGGGTTTTTTTCTGCTTTCCAAGKTCCCTTCCCACCCTCTAATACCCTTGTCATGAGGTTCCTTTAGAAAATCTGGTGGAAGGATGGGGAAAGGCTTTTTTTTCTTCCAGCTTTGTCACATCTAATGGCTCTGGCCTTTGTCTGGGCTCAAGGAACACCRAAACTGAAGCAAGTTCATGAACTTTTGAAGGCAGGTGCTGGCTCCCTTCCGAGCTTTTCCACCCAGATGAACTTCACTGAAAGCCCATTGTGAAGCAGGCAGCGCTGCCGCTCGGCACAGCCTGAGCGCCAGCAGTGGCAGATGTCACTAGCGGCAGGACAGGAGCCAGCAGACTGACCGCCGGGGCCGCGTCCAGCTTCCCGCGGCACTCGTGCACAACACAGGCGCATTCAGCTCCTCCGGGAGCACCACGTGCCGCCGCCGCCTGCCAAGGAAAGGGCCCAGATCCAGCCTCGGATGCAGCAACCACAGTCTCCAGCATCTGGCAGCCCAAAGACGTACAAGTCCCTTATGCTGAGATTACTGGAGTCTCCCTTATGCTGAGATTACTGGAGTCTTTTTTTTTTTTTTAGGTTATATTCATAAAAAAATCGAGAGTCTGCAGCCCCCTGCAGTGAGAGGAAGGCTTAGTCTGCGATAGCTCTATCCACCAAGCTCCCTGCCCACACCTCTCAGCCCCACGTGTGGATGGCAGTGGTGCCAACACGGTCCTTGTCCCCAGCCAGCCAGGGAGCAGCTGGGCTGCCCTGGAGGGACGCCCACAGTGCCGGCACCAGGGAAGGCCTGGGAGACACAGGGAATGTCCCACACGGCCACCCAGAGCGCAGCCCTCAGGTCATCCCCGCCCTGCGCTTGGCAAGGCACAAAGCCAGGCCTTGGCCCTGACYTGCATCAGCCCTTTTTAGTTTAGAAGCTCATCTAGCTGGGAGCGGAATTACTGACACTGAACCCTCTGCCACTGCCTCAGCTAGAACAGCAGGACTGAATCTGTGAGGCCTTCTTGGCTCCAAGTTTTGCCTTTATAAACACACTTAATGATCAGCAATGATGTCTTGGCCGCCTCACCCGCTTACACTAATGCCCATGTGTTAGGAGGGCATTTTGCCTGGTCCCAAACAAGCCCGTCCTGTTTAACAGGGCAGACATTTAAGAGGCTGCCTACCCTGCTGTGCAGCGTGCCAGGCAAGCCAGCAGCAGCCCCATTCCCCCTGGGCCAGGGCCCTGCTCCACTTGGGAACCTGTCTCCCTCAAGGGAGGAAAAGGCATCAAGAATGAGCCTTTCCAGGGGGCCTTAGATGCTGGTTCACAGCAGGACTGTAGCAGAGTCTTGGGGACCTGAGGTAACATTTTTGGGCACTCATTGCCTGGCCACAGACTTGCCTTCATCCTTGCTGCACTGCTCTGCTCAATCCCTCTGGCAAAGCCTTCTTCAACAGGGATAGGCATGTCCCCAGCTTCTCCTGCCCCCGCTGCAGCAAGTGGACAACCACCAGTACAGACTGTCAGACCTAGGCCATCGAGAAGGCAGAAAACTGCAACTGTACCGGGACTGAGTTTGTCAGGACTGAGCTGCCACTGATCTGCATGAGGGGTTTGTTTCACATCAGTGATCCCTCCGTTTAGCCTCAAGGTTTCAGTCACATAAGAACAGTCTTTCACCACCTGCCTGCAGTTGAGGACGAGCAGCTAAYGCAGCTGTTACTCAAGGACTTCCCTTGAGCAATGAAGCCTTGCGCAGTTCAAAGATTAATGTCATTTTTTCCTCTGAGGTAGCCCATTACACAGTCATCCAAAGCAAATCATGCATCCAAAGCATTCCACATAAGAGCGCGTTACAAAGGTYCACTCACCTGGAGAGCTTTTCACAGAAAGAGGGAGAAGGATTGATCTCAAAATTGGAATAACTGCGTGCTTGACAAGCCAGCCCTCATCACTGACCTCCAAAAGCTTTTCTCCCACCAGCAACATTTTTTCTATAAATCACCCTGAAAGAGTTGCAGCTTCTTCCTGGTGCACACTGCCTTTCTTTGGCCACCATCCAGTGTTTGCCCCACGAGTTCCCTTTCCGTCTCCAAGAAGCTGTCACAAACGGAGCCACAATAAATGCAACACACAGACCACAGCTTTGCGAAGAGTTGGCAGGCACAGCTAGCAATGATAAAAGATCATCAAGAATTTCAAGCACTGCTTTAAATGCCCGTTAGASAGTGAGCTCCCTACCTTTGTACACCAGCCACGTGCAGAAATTTTCCTTTATTTATATGCACATGGTGGCCAAGAGGTTTAGGTTGCCACAGCGGTCAGGGCACGAGGAACAAAAAATGCTGCCTGCAGAGCCCTTCCACAACAGATATACAGGTTGAATGGAAATACAGAGCAGGCGGGCCAGGCAGTCTCCAATCAAGAGAAGTCTAGACAAGCAAGTCCTGGGATCAGAGAGTAAGCAGATCCCCTCTGGGAACCCTACAAGAACCCATGCTGAAAACCTCCATACTATTGCACGAAAGAAACAGGATCACCTCTTCCTCTCCATCTTTCTGCATTGGGGACAATATTTTTCTCCAAAGAAAAGCAGCTGCACCCCATTTTGTCAGCCCACATGCTACAAGAATATTGGGTTAGTGAAAAGGACTTCCCCTCACGTACAAGGCAGGCCAGATCCCTCCCCTGGAGATGAGGGGGCCTGGCCAAACAGCGCCCCATGCTCAGCTCTCACGCTGGGGCGGCGCTGGCACCACGGGCATCGCTCGCGGCCGATCCGCCCGTGACGCCGACATTGCGCAGCTCCGTGTCAGGGGACGTAAACCAGCTCGCAGCCTGCTGCAGTAGCGTTTGGGCAAACAGCACAATAAACCAGTGGCTGYAAAGTATTTTGTTTACACTCGGCACAGCAAGGCTCTTCCCCGCATGCGAAGCCAGCAGAGAACACGGCCCTTGGATTTCATCACATCCAGCCTCAGCTGCGCCTGCAGGAGCAGCTCTGAGCTGCCACTCCAGGAGGAATTAGGGCATGGAGACACCCATCCACGGGCTACTCCCACCACATCTTGCTGCTGCTCCAGGCAATGGGCTGTTTGCTGCCGGCTGCTGTGAGCARCTGCTTCCAGCATGGCCTGCGGTGGTCCCGGAGACAGGGAGGCCCTGCCGCTTCCCAGCCCTCTCCAGTTGTTCTCGGCAGGCGATACAAACGCTCGCAGCACTTCTGCGCACACTGCAGAAGGGCAGGTAGAGAGGGAGAAGGCAAAAAGCATCTGTCATTGAGCCCAAGCCACGCCTGCTGTCGCTGCCAGGGCTGCGTCAGAAGAGATTTTTCTCACCACTGCCCCCCATGTAGGCAGAAGCCGCAGGGATGCTCCAGGCGCGAACGGGAAGGAGGAACAGGAGACACGGAGCCGTCTCACCCGGGCCAGCCTGCACGGGCAGGCAGCAGCGAGGCRGCTGGGGCTGGTGCTCGTCCCTGCACGGCTGGGCAAGGGCCCGTGCCCAGACTCACCCCACGCTGTCACCAAGACCAGCTGCACGGGCACATGCAGATCTGGCCTAAGAGTCATAAAAGAGAATCCATTAACACTGCAAGTCAGCAGAGAACAGAATCCCACATATATCCCATATATACCAGTGGAAACCTGCAGGCCCCTCAGCCCCATCCGGCAATAGAGCACCCTGCTCTCTCAGCAGCCCCGGAGGTGCCGGTCAGACGTCCCCAGAGGACACGAGCTGCAGGGTCTGCCCAAGCACAGGAGCACGGGCTCTGCCCCAACACTGCAGGGCCAYGGCCCAAAGGCTGCAACAGGGTTTGGACAAAGTTCACAAGTCTTATTTCAAGTAAAAAGAAACATGCCAAGTCGAAAAGCATCAGGGATCCCCCCATCCAGCACTACAGACAACAGATGAAACAGATGCGCGTGCACTCAAGGTTGTACCTTATCGCCAGAACAGGTTGTTGCCTCAGGCAACGAATCACTCATGCAAGTGATGGAAAGACTACTGGAAGCAGATGCTTCCCACCTTGCCAGAGGCTACAGAGGTTCATATCACACACAAGTGCACCTAGTGAGAYCCAGCAAGAGAAGTCAAGCTCCAAGCAGGTCCTTTCAGGCAGGTCCTGTGCTTTGTGAGCTGGGAGGGCTGCCCGCCCAGGGCCACGCTCCAACCCTGACCGGGGTTCAGCCACGGACAACAGTGGAGTCAGCTGGAGTTGGGAAAGCCCAAAGGGATTATGGCTTCCCTTTGGAGGCAGGAGGACAGCAGAAACGGCTGAGTTGATTGGGAGATGCAAAAGAAGAGACCTCATTATTCCAGCTCCATAGTATTTTCTTCTCTGAGAAAGGGGCTACAGTCATGCAAGAAACTGTTGGTGAGACAAGTTGACCAAATTTGCCTCATTTGGTCAAAAATCAACAAGCTAGTTACAAATTACGCTTCTTCCCAAAGAAGCCAAAGAAGAAAGCATGCCACAACATCCCTAGCTACACCTCACCCTCAGCAGCAAGTGACCTGGCACAATCCCTGCTCCCAGACCTCAGCAGCCTTCCCAAAGCAGGGACACCCTGGGGGGCTCTGGAGACCTTCTCCTAGGCAAATGAAAGGTCCTCTCTGCATTGCTGGGACAGGACAGAAAATTAAAAGTCAAAGAAGGAAAAAAGGACTTAAAAAGGGTGCGAGTGGACTSTCTATGAATATCCCTGCACAAAATGCACATTAGAATAGAAACCCTGTTTAAAATATAGATAGATCTGTTTCTCTCTCCATCTTTGATGGAAAGCTTGTTATCTCCCACAGGAAGCAGGCAAAACACTGTTGGTGGTAAGCTGGCCATGGAATTCCTCCTCTTTACTCGGGAGACAGCTGCGGTTTAGCAGCAAAGCAATCGCYGTATTTATTTATAGTTAGCAAAGTGGTTGTAGATCCTTTGGGAACTGAGGACATTACATATGTGAATGACAGCAATATTTCAGAGAATGACAGCGATAGCCAATACAGACTGTTGAGCTCCCTGTGAGGAAGCATTATGAAGCCCATAAAAGCTGCAGAAGACTTTGCAATTCCCATCAGTTTAATGGATAAGATACTGTGGTGATGGGCAACAGGCAGAAAACATCAAAAGAGATTAGCTGGCTGAGACAGAGGGAAATTGTGCATCTCAACTGAAAACCACAAGGAGAAAACTGAGCTGAGATTTGAACACAGATACCTGCATATCCAATCATGGCCATAGGTAATAACATGACAAGATTTCCAAGGGAATTCATTCAATAACTTACCCTGAGCTCTGTTTTTCCCTCCCCCCTGCAGACTGCTGAAAACTGACTGCTATGTGATTATTTGTGAACACATCTTTTCCCATTTTATGCCAGCTTCAGCTCAGAGGAGGTGTGAAAGCTGTATTTACTGTGATTCAAGCGCTTGGCTCGCACCAGAATGAGTGCGGAACACATTCCTAACTCCCAAAGGGAGCGCGTGGATCAGGCGAACTCCTCAGCTCCCCTGCAGCATTAACCACCAGCTGCTCCTGACGCCCCAGGCGCAGGGATGCAGCCCTGCCACTGCACTGCYGCCCAGAACAGGGCCCTCTAAACCTGCCTGCTATCTCAGATAATGCTTTCATTTCAGAGGGAGGTGGGTACAGGTACCTTGGGAGGAATTCAACTGTAAATATTCAGAGTGATTCATTGTTTGGCTTTCCTCTCCAATCTAAATAGTTGGAGCTGTCAAAATTGATCTGAGTTTTTATGGTACAATACTTTAGAGAGAGAACAAACCGTGGATTAAATTTGCTGCTGTGGCCCAAAATAGCTTTCAAATATCAACACAGGCAAGATACACATAAAAGAGACTATTTCCTTTGTGAAGCAAGGCAAGTCCTCATATCTCCATTTAACTCCTTCTCTCTGGAGGGTCATAGCRAAAACTGAGCCTTTGAGCTGCTTCCCTTTCCCTATCCTCTTTGCTGGATAAACTGAGAGGTTATRGGAAAATAATAATAATAATATAATAATAATAATCTTTTGCTCATGGAAAGCCCCTGCTTGGGCCAGGTCTACTGCCCGGGATGAGGGCAGAGCCAGAAATAAGGACTGACTCTTGTTTTATTAGTATGAATGTACTGCTTATCAGAATAAAAARTGGTTTTGTTCAGTGTGAATAAAGACTGACTCCTTTTTCTGTAATCTACAACTTACCCACCCTGGGGTTTAATCCTGAGACACTTCACATCACAAACTCCTACCCTGACGAGTATCCCTGGGCAGTACAACTGGACTTGTATCTTTCTTCAGGCTAACCCTTTCTTTCCAATAGGCATTTCCAAGATTGCCCTCTCAGGTTGCAGTTCTGCTGCAGACAGCAGGGAGACAGGCTGTGTTTTGTCAATATGGCAAAAAGGAGGGGAAAAAAAAGGATTGACACTGAAATAAAAMCCACATCCAGTAGCAAAAGACTCTCAAGTTAAAAAGATAAAAGATAAAATATTTTTCCCAGGTGGGAAAAAAGCCTGAAAAAAAAAGTGCAAAGTGCTTGTTGCTCCAGCTTGCTAAACATGAGCTACCACCTAGATGAGAGGCAGTGAAAAATGTGGGTAGGTCGTTGTAATTCAAGGCATTCCACATCCCCTACGAGCACAGAAACGTTTCCAATTACACCAAGTGTTAGCGGAAAAGATAACATTTTCTTTTGTTGGTTTCCACTTTAAAAAACAAAACAAGGCAGTTTCTTGAAAGGAGGCCAGCTCTCACAGAAGGTGCGTTCCAGTGTTTAGTGCAAAAGTTACCAGGCAAGCCACTGAGAGGCAATATAATATTGCAGAAAAACAGCATTTGCAGGTAAAATTCTGTAGAAGGGAAATTAAGAATTCCTCATGCTAATGTATCAATATCAGCAGCTTAGATGTTATGGATAGGAAAAAAAGTTTGTAACTCATGGATTTTTTTTTACAATTATTTTTGGTTATCTAGTAAAAAAATTTTCATTTGAGGACATATGGTRAAGGCAAATTTTGACATTTTAATTCAAAAATTAAAGCCAGTGTTAGAGTTGCTGTACATCTTGCATACTTGGTCCAAACCAGCTTTAAATAGGCTGTCCACAGTGTTCCTGCAAAGGTGGCACACACCGGACACAGCTCAGGCCTCTGTGGGTCAAGCCATGATCAGAAGAGAGCCATTTTTCTTTCCAGATAGGCACAAAGCAAATAAGAGCAGAAATGTGAAATATTGGCCTTCAAATAAGGCACAACCATACTGCATCTGGACCATAAGTTCTGTGCAGCCTAAGGAGGGCTCTCTTGTGGTACAGGAAACACTGGGCTCAGGAACTGGAGACGGAGCAGAAAACACAGGAGACAASAGGAAAGCAGCAGCCACCCTTTCGACCAGCTGTTGGCTGCAAAATGCCGGGAGCTGTGAGCAGGAAAACACTTTCCTGCCCGTGGTGAAAGAAATGAGGCTCTGCACATCCTCAGTGACAAACAAGCTTTGATAACCACCTATCTCCATCTCCAGACTTCCTCCCAGTGCCCAGACCAAATTCCGAGCTAAAGAAGTGCTGCAGGAAGATGCCTGTTCCACTCCTGTGGTCTTCATATCCATGTGGCAGTAATTCCGTGCCTCAGTTTCCCCTGTGCGGGATAAAGCTTCCGTTTTGCCCCAGAGCTCTGTCAAGTAAAGCGTCTTTCACCGCATGTTTTCACAGTTGAGCACAGGACAAGCGAGGTGCCACAGCAGCAAAATAAATCCAGAATTACGAGCAAACGCTCAGGCCTAAGGCCGCAGGGCCCCCGGCTACAGCTGCACAGATGTCACGCGACAAAGGGCTGGCCAGGGCAAGGAGAGGCATTTATCAAGGGGGCAGCTCAGGGCAGAGGAAAGGGCTGCTTCCCCAAGCACCAGGCACTTGCCGGAAGCCACGTGCTGTCCTACCGACTCAGCAGTCGCTCTCCGGTAGCAGACAATTAATAATTTAGTGCCTGTCTGCTCGTGTGGGAGACCCAGGGGAGCAGGCCAACAGCTGCCTACTGCTCCATTATTGAACAGATTTGAGAGCAAATGTTATCTGCTTTTCCATTCAGTTTCCAGGGACTACCGCATGCTGCCTGTGTTTAGCAGTTGCTTCCCCTTTGCAAGCCCTCTTCCATCCACTTGCACATTCCTGCTCAACCTTTGCCATTCGGTTTCATGATACGCTTCTAATGCTCAGACCTTTCAACTAAGCCCTGTTGAAAGACTAATCTATTAATACCCATGAACTAGGAGCAGGGTATCCAGTTCCACTAGTCCTGAAAAGTACTTGTAGGTGTAATGACCACATCCTCAGCAACACAAAAGAACCTGGATTTGGATTTAACGTGGAACTTCACAGGACATAGACCTGGATTTATCATGGCACCTCAACCCCCTCTCAGTCCTACCTGGTGGGACATGCACACCTCATCAGGACACAGGCCTGGCTCCAGTCACACAGGAGGTCTGCTTCTCTGCCTGCTGCCACATCCAACCATGGTACTGTTGTAATTTTTAAGATACAGGCTTTCATACCTCAGTCATCTCCCCGCACTTGTCAGTATACTGTTTCTACATGAAGAAATATCATGTCTCTTAACTCGTAACACTGAGAAAACTGAAGGTGTTTGCACATCACTGTCTGACGCACAAGGGCCTGAAGAGCAGAGCTATTCAAGGAAGGGACCCCACTCAAGTATCAGCTGGCACTTCCATCACCAGATAGCACTTTACATGCAGAGAGGTGAAAACTTAAGAGGAAAGCAAGAAGAAAAACATGACAGTAGAGTGAGCAAGAAACTGAACTAGGTGGAACCTGCCAGCATTACAAGATGTGCTAGCAAGGGCTTTACAATGAGTGGGAAGCAACATCTCTGAAGAAAAAAAGAATATGCTCACACCAGTTTGGGCCTGAGGAACTCAGATGTTACATATGCAATAGGCCTGTAAATGCAGATTCACATTGCAAAGTTTAACTTCTCTGTGATTTCCTGCTGCCTGCCACACTCACTGTGGAGCTCGGGCTCCTCCTGCACAGGGGCTGTCACCAAGAGGACCCCAGGGCTGAGCCAGGGGGCTGTTACCTTCAGGCCTAAGCTCAGAGGGGAAGGAGCCAGAGGAGCTTGTTTGCCAGCAGTGCACCCGAGACCAGCTTCAGGAGTTACTCAAAGAGGCTGTGTAAAGGCCAGGGCCGAGAACAAAAGCCCTTTTGCTACAAATCCGTGACAACACTAATATATTTTAACTCACAGCACAAACACTTTAAACTGCATGAAGAAACCATTAAGCAGAAAGGATCAAAAAAAATCACATTAAAACCCTGCTAGGAAAGGAAGGGGTGGGGGAGAAATGAACACAGCTTTCTGACAGTCTGGCTCAGAAATGCTTGAGAAAAAAAAACCTCCCAAGGAATCCATTAAGCTGAATATTACCTCAGTGCTCTGCTAGTGTAGAAAGCCTAACTGCACTCTAATCATAGCCTCTAACTCAAAACACAGACCTGTTTCATTGAGGTTTGTGCCTACAGAGGCTACGCGCTTATCGCTTTGCAGAGATACTTTACCTGCTACAATCCCTTGCTCTGACACAGTATTCGATGCCCATCTGCAATGCACTCAACCAGCGTGCACTCAACTGTCAGCATCTTGAAGCAACTGAGAATCCTAGGAGCCAATGCAGAAGTGGCTGAACAGCTCTAGGTGGTAGTACTTTGCTTCCCATGCTGTATGTTCCTATGTGAAGACCTTAAAGCACTTTAAAAAACTTATAAACAGCCACAAGACCTCAATGGAGGTATTATCTAGCCCAACTACCTCGTGGGTAGACTGAGGCCCAAACAGGGTAAATGATTCTGCTCAAGACTTATCTCTGYAAGAGCAGATTTGAAGAAAGAGCTCAAGGCTATTAACTCTTCTTTTTCTTCATTATCCCCCTGGGTTTTCCTCTGCATTAGCAAGGCAAAGGGGTATCATTGCAAGTTTTCCCCTCCTTGTCCTAATTCCCCATTCAAACACCCACCTGCTTTGAGGCAGTGCTAACACCACCAGCACCACAGCTGTTTTTACCTCTGCACTACTCAGACAAATCCAGTCACAAGTGGAAAACACAACCCTCAATCCACACCAGCTTGCAGCATAACAGGTTTGGGTAAGAAAGCTTTTTGCACAGCAAGGTAGCAGGGCAGGGTGTGTACAAGTAATGAAGAATGTGAGCTATCTTTCTGCCAAATTATGTGCATTGATCAGTACAAATGACAAGCTGAGCAGTGCAATAGAGCTGTTAAATATCACTGCTGCTTCTGACAATATCAGTTTTCCATGAAAACTAAGACAACACATAAATATTGGTCTACATCACCAGCAGGTGTGAACTCACGTGGCCAGCCTTTCTCACCCACCACTGACATGGAACATCCAGTCTAACCCATCGCACCGTGCAGCTACATAGAACATGGGCAAATGTGGATGTGCTCAGGAGTATTTTACAGCCCATACTAATATGGTCTGCTTTCGGTGGTAGCTTCTGACAGTTCATGGTTTCTTTTGTTATGTTGTTTTTAAGTCTTCAGGTATTTAAAGAAAGCTAAGATCCACCACCCAAAGGTAGAGGCCTCAACCCAGCAGAAAGTACATGGAAGGAAAAGGGCCTCAGAAAGCAGCTGCCCCAGGTTCTGTTCAGTTTCTCACAGGAGCCTGTACGCAGTTTCAGCTGGTACTCAGGGTGGCTCAGCTTTAGAGGAGTATCAGCTTGTGAGCCATGATGTAAAGCTGACCATTTATCTCCACATTTCTGGTTTCTACTTGCCCTGCCAGCAGCTAGCGTGCGAGTAAACGGATCTCTTCTGATCTCGGAAGCTAAGCGGGATCAGGCACAGTTAGTACCTCAACAGGAGATAGGGAAAGGYAGGAGCTGCAGGAGACTGAACCCTTGCAGACATTAAAACCCAACTGGACAAGATCCTGAGCAGCCTGCTTTAATTGACTGCTTTAATCTCCATTTCACATAGAATAGCAGAACAGAGACACTACTACTGCTTACATCCCCTTCCTGCTGCAGTCTCCAAGCCAGGAAAAAAAAAGAAAAAATTAAAAAAAAAAAAATCTCCAAGGGCCCCAACCTCCTTCTTAGCATCCCAGCCTTGTTGGCATGACAATAACAAGGAATGTCACTGTGACCTGTATTGCTCATAAGGTTTTTCTCACCTACTTGCCCCCATCTAGGCAGAGGCACTGCGCTGATCTGCTTATTTCACCTACCCTCTGCCTGAGGTTTCCTGCCATCACCGCCACAAACCCTGGGCATTAGGGACGCCTCTGATGCCCATCACCAAACCCATGTTGCAGGCAGCTCCCTGGAGACCAGGCCTGCATTCAGGGAGGACTGCCATGGCATCCAATTCCATGCCCCAATCTCTTTAGACAGATTTCACAGTAATTGCAAAGCCAAGCGGCCTGGATTATGCTCTGTGCCTTCATTTCAATGTTTATCCAAGGTGACGCAGATTTCCAGCTGTGATCTGTCAGCGATTATTTCCATACCCTTCACTTCATCCTTGTATGCACGCATGTACCAAGGAGCGAGCAGTAATTAAAAGAATTGGGGTCTATTTAATTACCTCCTGACACGATAGCACAACGGCTGCCTTCAAAGCAGCGTGACTCCGCAGCAAATCGAGTCTAATAGCAGCCAAACAGCAGCTTGGGACCTGCAGCACATTACCACAGGTTGTCTCCACCTGTGGGGGAAAAAAAAGCAGCAAGCTGCTCGTTTCCAATTAGGAAGGGAACATGCCCATTTCAGATCAAAACTCCCAGCAGTAACCAAGGAAAAGGGAAACTTAGCAT